>NC_092865.1:21349754-21477954 GCF_032062135.1 Pyxicephalus adspersus | reverse complement strand
TATATATATATATATATATATATATATATATATATGTATATACAGGATATGTATATAGTAAGAGACATATACATACCTAAGTGACCTAGAACAATATATATATATTTTTGTTGGGGTGTGATTTACCTCGATAAGATTTATGGCAACAGTGACATCTGCAGATTATTGGAGGAAACTACATAAACAACATTTATACGAAAGAGCATAACTTTTGAGCAATTGAATGATTGTAATAGTCTCAGGTAAAAATCTATCATGTTTACCGTGGTTCAATGTCATTTATTATTTTGTCCTGGTGGATCAATGAATGATGTATACATGTTTTCCTATTCTGGTGCTGCAGACTGATTACCCAAAGTTTTGTGTGCCGGAGGGACCAACTCTCCATTTTGTTATTTTTTAGTTTATCAAGGTTACTTGTCTAATCCTTCCAGTTGCATTAGTACTTGAGTACTACTGTATCCTCTGCATCTCCCAAGTATGTTGGTCCCTCCTCTGGATACAATCCACCAAACCTCCTTAAGCCCCTGTATAGGGAGATCCAGGTGGTCCCCAGTGACCATCAATCGCTCTGTACTTGAAATTTCATCATCGGCCCTGTCTTTTTGGGTCAATGTGCAAAAGCATTAAAACTATGTTCAACCAGAAAAACTGATTAGCGGACTGCAAAGCAAACCAGGCATCTGTCGTGCCACCTGTGAAAATTAACCTCCTTATCTGATCCACCATACAAAGAAGTCCTCCATGTGCTTTATTCTTACATGGATGTAGTAATGATGTCAGACAAAAATTATTAGCCTTGGCTCATGGATTCTTCAACCTAGCAGTTCAGAAAACCAAAAAAGACTCCCTTTCAATGTAAAAAAAAAAATTTAGGATTTTTAGAATTAAATAAAAAAGTTCTGCTATTTCAAATTTTAATGATGTTATCGCCTTACCTGCTGTTGCTGCTGGAGTAGGAGCCAGTGCACTGCTCACCCTTAAACAGATCATGCTGCTTTTGGAATCAGATCAAGGATCTTTGATTCATATTTGGGGCTTCTGTAAAATTTTGCCATCTTTCAAGTGGGATATTTTTTGTCCAAAGTATTAGTGCAGGAGATAGCCAGGAATCTTGGAACCAGGATGACTTAATTTATGGATTTAAATGGTACGTTTATTAAATCATCCTTAGTTTTATCTTAATTTTAACAGATAGGGAGAACAGATGCAAAGCATGGCCGTGTATGCACTCATATCTTTCTGCTTAATGAAAAACATGAACACTAACGTCATAATGATGGACTACAAAATGGAGAGAGTGGCTAGCTGTAAAGGTTAGTCAGATTACAGATGAAAAAAAGACATTGGCAAACCTTGTTTGCATCCTTCAAATGTTATATGGAAAAGTCTCCAACATGTCTAAATACCTGAAGATAAATTACTTGTTTCCCGTGGTCATGCAGATCTATTTATGCTGAAATTGGCATAAAAAGACGTATAATAAATCATTTTACTATGTCAGGGCAAACAGTAACTCTTCTGTTTTGAGGAACAACTTCATTACCTACTATTTATATTTCAAAACAAGTAATATAGCTCCAATCTCATTTAGAAAAAATGTAACCTGTTCTGCTACGAAAAACTGTTATGTGTTTTCTGTCACTCTAATTGCCACAAACATATGTACAAGTAGATTTTAGTGTGCTGCCATACTTCCTCAGCCTGTCAAAGCTAAGGAGAATTGGAGCAGAGGGACTTATCTGCTTTCTTTGACCTGTGCTTGCTGTCCATGTGATATAATGGGCAAAATGGTCAAATGTGAATTATGTGATGATGTCCAATATAATTTTAAAGTGAAGTGTCAGGCGGTGATGGTTGAAATTGCCTGAGTTTGGTGATGATCATTGAAGTTTACTGAAGTTTGCTTTAAAGGTAAGGAAGACAATCATTGTAATCATTGGGGATATCATTATACTACTTGGGGAAGAACTTGGGGTCTTTGAATGCAGATTAAAGAGCCTATAAAAAACCCTTATGATTTATCTTAACTGTCAAGGGCTCCCATACTTGAGGGACAGGGTTTCTTTCCCACAACTTGTCACCGAGAATAATGGTTAGGGTTCATGGGGTCTATATGTGCAAGCTCTGTTTAAAAAAGGAGGCCCCCCCAGACGTCCTTTCTCTCACCCAGGAAAATGTGTAAAGGGAAGACTAGCACCCCTTACCTATTCCTATAAATAAACACACAGATAGTGTAGATAACAAATACCTATCTACCATCCTATTTAAATTAAAATAATCTTTATCAGAATGAGTGATGACCTACCAATGTTTAAGATCACAATACTTCCACTAAATAACAAGTTTGGTCATTGACGTCACCCAGGAATACTGGCCGTAGTACCACAGCGCAGGGAATCTTTCATTGGACCCTTTTTTTTATGGGGGGATTTTTCAATTGTAGCACTGCATTTTTTAGATATCAACATGTATGTGTATATGTTGTGATACACTAGGTTTCAAAAACCTACAGTTACCTGGTAAGATGGTTCAGTAATAAACGAAAAAAAAAACATTTGATATAATAAAGTTAAATTTATATAAAGTTAAATGTTGGTAAATAATGGGAAATCTTCCACACCATGTAATCAAAACTTAATCATATCTTTTCTTAAGCATATTTTTGTTTGAATCCATTCCTATTTTTTAGGACTTTGGTCAAGGGCAATTTTTTTTTCTAACCAGCGTTGATCACGTATATAAATAGTCCCTGGAATGGCGGGGTCAGACCATTGCCGGCGCCAAACGAAAGTGATCTGTCTGGTTGTCAAGTTAATGGGCCGTATCCTATAATAATCATCAAAATCTGTTATAATGGGCTGAAAAAAAGGATAAAAATAAAGCTATCAGAACGATTTAGTAACGCAACAGTTTTACAAATCACAAAGGGAACTTTGGGATGCTGTCCAATATAGCCTAGATTATGCTGTGGTATTACATCCAACATTTAGAATTCTTTAATTTCTGGCATCTTATACCTGAGGCACATTTATTTATTTTTTTTCCATTGCTTTTCTGGGATTGTTTGACACATTGTATATAGGCAAAACTCATGTCTATAGTCTGTGCTGACATTTATCTATGTGTCTCACTCGTGGAGACTTCTTATGTTCTTTATTAAAGAAATTGTTACAAAATGAGCTGCAGACAGATGATCTATGTTCATATGTATTGATGCACGATCTCAACTTTCCCATGAAGATCCATTTTTCACTATCTTTCCTCCAGAGATTCTCTGTCTGGACTGGAGTAGTGTAAGTAAGCATTTCATTGTACGGAGACCAAGCAATTTATAGACTTTTTTCTCCTGAATACCTAAGCATCTATTTAAAGAGGAGCTAGTCTGTCTTTTACATGGTTTTTTAAGTGTTAAATGTAGGTATGTAATTAGGAGTGTGTTAAATACTATTTCTTTTTTTATTTTTGTCTGTGCTAAACAAATTCATTAAAAATTATTTTCTATTGGGGAGTGCGCATTTTGGGGAGGTCTCTGTGATTGCAGCAGCTTTGCACCACCCAAGCGAACGAGCAGCTATCTGTAGAGCATTAAGGCATCCTTAACCTCCGTTCCTGTTACCCAGCAAGACGGACACTCCTGGGCATCATTGCCATGCAATCCCAGTCCTCCAAAAAGAAACAGACAAAGCATGATCGCTGTGCGGCCTCCGCCAGCCTCCATTTCAAGATGGCGCCTGCGAGCCACGCGAGTCCTGCGAGAGCCTCTACTGCGCCAGAGGCACCACCACTCCCAAAGGATGAAGATTTCTCCTATTGGGCTCAGGCATAAGTGATATACAGGGGGATCGCCCTTCAAGAGGGATCAGTACCGCACCGCAATACTGTAAAGCGGCCTTATTACAGGGCTACAGAAACGGCCAATACTGACCAGGGGGATGAACCATCACAGGGGGATATCTCTCCACACATATCTATGGCCATGGACTCTCCACCACTCAACACTGAGGTACCTCATTTTTCTTCCTCTTTTACTTTAGAAGGCTTTCAATCAATATTACATGCTGCTCTTGAAGCTCTGTTTAAAAGATTGGCAGCACATCTTACTAAAGAATTGAGAGAGGTATATCACTGTACTGCACAACTAGAAGGCCACATGTCTGATGTCACTACGGTTTTAAAGGGCCATGACAAAATTCTATGTTCCAGGGAAAAAGAACTGTTGTCTTTCCAGGGTCATAGCTATCAGGTCTTAGCACCTTCAACAATTCAAAAACGAAGAGCTATGAAAGTGTTTATTCAAACTCTTCAACAACACCATGTGCAACATAGATGGGGATTCCCTTTTTGGAAGTCCTTTCGGTATCAGGGAGCAACTAATATAGTTACCACCCCTAAGGAAACAGCTCAATGCCTACACGACTTAGGTCCCAGGGATCATCCTTCTTCTCAAGCCTGCAATTTCCAGATCTCCTTGTCGCGACCGTTATCTTCCTACAGGAGAACTACAAGATCCCAATTCTTGAACTACACCTGAGAGCCCAGATCATGTTGTCAGAAAATTTTTCCTGTTATGTCCAAAAGTGATATAGCCTATATTTTATCTTGATGGCTGATTATATTTTTATATTATTAATGTAATTTTACAAGTTTTTTAATTTTTTGTTTTGTCTTTTTTTTCATTTTCTCTCTCTCATTTTTCTGTCTTTCTTTCCCCAACCCATTCCTTGTCTCTCCTCCCTCTAGACCCATAAGGACTCTGTTTATCAGGTGGTCTTGGGGTGACTTCCAGCCAAGAACTTTCCTCTATTGGTTGTCATGCCGATAAATATCATGAGCCTAAATGTACAAGGCCTGAATTCCCCACATAAGTGTACTAAAGCATTTTTTGCTTACCACCTGTTCCAAGTATTTTAGCAACTCCTACCCACAAGTTACCTTTCACATGTGATTTAGATTTATTAAAGACCCCAAAGGCAGGTACCTTTTTTTAGTAGGCCCATTGGGCGATACTTCCATCACATTTGTAACATACTATGCCCCTAGTACCAAACAGATAAAATTTTTTACTCAAATACTTACCCTGGTCAAGCAACATCAAAAAGGTACTCTGACTATGTCTGGAGACTCTAATATGATTGATGGTCTATTTTTTGATAGATACCAAATCAAGCAGGCCTTATTAGATCAACATATAGCTCCCGTGCCTTCCCCGTTTGCTAATATCCTACAGAGATAAAAATTTTGGAAGATAGTTGGAGAGGGCTACATCCTCGCAAACGTGACTATACATTTTATTTTCATCCTCACAATACTTGGTCCAAAATAGATCACATTTTGGTATCCACAAATTTTCTTACCTCGGTTATATCTCTTGATATCCTTTCCATCCCTTGGTCAGATCATGATGCTGTCTTATTGTCTGTGTCCTTTTTATACGATCGGCCAAGGGAATTTAGATGGGTTCCTAATGAGTCGATACTGAGTGACCCTGACGCGACCCTGGAAATTGGCAAAGTACTCAAAGATTTTTTTTACTGAACAATACTGGCTGTGTCTTTATGGGCACATGGAATACAAATAAAGCGGTTTTACGGTATCCACTTTATACAACTGACCAGCCGTAGAAAGAGGAAAAGGCAAGCTCAGATTGTAACAATAGAAAATACAGCTCAGAGCTTATCAGCTCAACTTAAATATTCACCTACTCTTTCTCTAAGGAAACCATTAGATAAAGCCAAGCAGGAATTAGATATCTGCCTTTCTGACCAGGAGGACAAGCAGATCAGATGGACTCGCAACAAGTACTACACCAAGGGTAATAAACCAGATTCTATGCTAGCTAAAAGATTGCGCTCTGAATTTAGATATTTTAAACCATATCGATTACATATACCCAATTTCGGCCCGTCCAGCCATTCTACCAAAATTCTATTTGAATTTCACACACTCCTAAGTAAACTGTACGCGGCTCAAGATACTATTACTCCTGAAGAAATATGTACTTCCACAATTGTCTGAGTCTCTACATTTGTCGTTAGAAGCACCTATTACTTCTATGGAAGTACAACAAGCTATAAAATTGCTTAAACAACATAAGAGACCTGGACCTGATGGGTTCTCGTCGCTATACTATAAGAACTTTTCTGATCTCCCTGTCCCTCATCTGGTAACATTTGTTAATCAACTTTTACAGGGGGAATCTTTTGCCACAGATACTTTATCAGCAAATATCTGTATGTTAACTAAACCTAATTTGGATCACAGTTCTTGGTCAAATTAAAGATCAATTGCACTTTGGATATGAAATTTGGATATGAAATTACTGGCAAAAATTCTGGTGACACGCCTTAACATGGAAATTGGTGGTTTTTATAGGAGGGGAGCAAGTTGGGTTCATACCCCAAATACATGCTGGTGATAACATTCGCAGGTTACTTCATTTGAAGCGAAAGTCAGATGTACACCTGCTATACTATTGTCTCTTGATATTCGCAATCGTTTTGACACAGAATCTTGGTCGTAACTTTTTACTCCTCTTGATATGTGCGGTTTTGGTCACAATTTTTTTAATTGGGTTAAGGCATTGTATACTGAACCTAGAGCGGCAGTGACGTATACAGGGTTCCGTTCAATTTGCCCATTGCCAGAGGTAAGTGTCAGGGGTGCTCGTTATCACCATTATTGTTCTCTTTAGCAATGGAGCCCCTAGCATTAACGATAAAGTTGGAAAATAAGGGATTGGAAATCGGTGGATATCATCATAGGATGTGTCTCTTTGCTGACGATGTGGTTCTCTTTCTCACAAACCCAATACTTTCTTTACTCAATCTTATCCAACTTCTACTATATTTCTCTGCATTATCTGGTCTTTCCGTGAACTATACGGAATCTAGCACAATTAATATCTTACTTACTCAGGAGATGCAAACTTGTCTACAGGCGAGTTTCCCATATAAATGAGAACCGCTTAAATTACCCTATTTGAGAATTCATGTCACAGCCTCGTACGATTCAATGTATGCTGCTAATTATGCTTCAATTTTGGGATCTGTTAAGGCATCTCTAGAGTCTTGGAAGACATATCAAATCTCTTAGATGGGTAGAATAGCCTCCCTAAAGATGACAGCTCTTCCAAAACTCCTGTACCTGTTTTGGGTCCACCCGATAGCGATACTATCACATATAATTCGCTCTCTCCAGCTTGTGTTTTTGTATTTTGTGTGGCTGGAATCTGGACCTAGGGTATCCAAACAGATTCTGTATAAACCCAAAGTGTATGGAGGCTTGGGGATGCCAAATATTCTGTATTATTATAAAGAAGCTCATTAAGCTCCTCTAGTTACATATCATGCTAGAACACATCCACCTCTATGGAACGTTGACTTGAAACCATATCAGACTTGGCAGCATATCAGTTGTCTCTAATTGCATTGGATAACATACTCCTGATCTCTCCAAATATGCGAAAGAAGGTTTATAGTCCTATCACACAACATTCTCTGAAAATATGGGATGATGTTAAATACTCAGGTGCTCTGATGTCACCTCATACACTGTTGGTAACAGTAGTGGGTAACCCTGCTTTTCTGCCAGCATTGAAGAACCATCCTGTTTCCATGAATGGTTGGTTAGAGATATTCGTAGAGCTAAAGACTTAATTGTAGCTGCACGAGTATGGTCATTTCTATCATTACCATCCAATTTTGATGTTCCCTCCTCAGGTGTCTTTTCATATCTGCAGAAAATACTAATAACCCCTCTTTTGAGGGGAAATGTTATAGACTTTGGGTAAAAGGCATTATCTCCTTAATTTACAATTCTTTGCTCTCCGCAGAAGCGAATGATAAACTGGTATATGTGACTAGATGGGAAGAGGATATAGGTAGGTCATAAGATGACACACAATGGGCACAGATTTCGGATACAGCGGCACATGGTGTTACCCATGTTGGCTTCCATAAAGCTAATTACAAACTACTTGTGCGCTGGTATTTGGCTCCAGTTAGACTGGTGAAATTTAAACATACTCGTGTCCAATTTGTGTTTCAGACAATGTGGTGCAGTGGGCATTCTCCATCATATATAATGGACCTGCCCAAAAATCAGTTTTGGATAGTTGTCTGTCAACTTGTGAAAGAGTATGCAAAAAGTTTCATATGAAGTGTTATTACTCTTGAAACCAAAGAATTGTACGAAACACCAATTTAAACTTCTCAATTTTGTCTTCATCTCTGCCAAACAAACACTTGCTAAAGCATGGTCTTCAAAAAACCCTACTGTGAACCAAGTAAAGCGCAAGATTAACTGGTATTTATTTATTTAACTATTGGCAGCTAAACTAAATGATTCTGTGGGTGTGTTTCAAATAGTGTAGATGCCTTGGATCAATAATTTTCCTGGGGATTTCAATAGGGACCTACTCTTTTTGTGAGCGGTCCTTCTATTGTGATCACCTCAGCTACCAATATTGGTTATATTGAGTCCTGGGTCCTTTTTTCCCCCATCCTGTATCCTACCCCTGATACTCTCCCTTTTTCTTACCTTTTCTTTTTTTCTTTTCCCTTTCTCACTTTTTTAATGTCTATATTTGCCAATGAAAATATTTAGCTAAAATATATCATATGTTTCTCAGTGTCTGATACGAATTCCAGTTTTTGTTTGTGTTTCCAATAAGCACTATATGAACAATTCGTTTCACGTCTTTTCTTCTTGTTTTTGTATTTGGATTTTTCTTCTATTAAAAATTGTAAAAAACATGTATTCTCAATAAAAATATAAAAATCAAAATTTAAATTTTATGTCAAATATAATTGTGTTTGAATTATTTTTATAATTATATATTGTCAAATACAGCTAACAGGTGGCGTTTTAGGCTTCTTTTAATGTGGTATCTAACTTCTTCTTTCCTTCCCTTGATAAAGCATCTTTACAGAACTCAATAGCTTATGCTTACAGGATAATTAGAATTTGTATAGTTATGCTTTGGTTTACTCCACTTCCTTTCAGATGTCCAGCAACCTTGCTGATGCTGATGCATTCTTGCTGGCTTTTTCTAAGTTTGGGGACTTCACCCATCTTAATTGGTTAGCTTAGGAATAATGTAACTGGCATCCGTGCGCATCAGAGTTAATTTATTCTGACAATTTGATTAAAAAGAAGATTGCATAGAGCAAGGTAAAAAAACCTTTATTCCAGAAGAGACATAGTATGTCTCTACTATAATAAAAACCTTCCTATGTGCAAGGCCTTTTACCCAGTGTTAATCACAGCCCATGATTCAATACATTCTTAGTTTTGCTTCTCCTGTAATTGATTTTGTTATATTCATTCTGCAAAGTATGCTGATTGCACTGACTGATATGCAAATGGAAATAGCCTCTAGTGGCTACAGATTTTTATATTAAATGTAATCTCTGAAAGGATATTGTGAATGTAAAAATATAAATTGCATATAAAATAGATAGAAAGTGTAATATAAATGTAATACTAAAAAAATACCTTTTTAAAGCAAATCTGTGTTTTCCAGTTCTGGAATGTCATAAGGTTACAATACCATATGTTTCTTAACTTTCCTGATACTTTACTATTTGAATAAAGTAACTAAAAACAATTAAATAACAGCTCACAAGAAGATTACTCTCTATACGTCATCACCGACCTGTTGGTAACAATCACATAGCTTGGAATGTTAGTCTATAGAAAAAGGCAGTTCATTCGGACTCTTTGGAGAAATGATCTGTTAGTTATACTGTAAACTTATTGAACATCCTTCAGAAGTAAGAGACAATGTCAGTGTCTTCTCCTGGATAAAAAGGGGTGTGTTTGATGATCATATAACTTTATATAACTTAATGCATGGCATAGGATAGTAAAATGTCGAGCCACTTTGGGTTCAGATATGTCCATTACTAGAGCTTTGTGTATCACGTTCTTATGATTTCACAGTTATTTCCAAAGCATAGTAATAGTTTTATATATATATATATATATATATATATATATATATATATATATATAGCTTTAGCTTTATCGGCTTTTTTTACAATATTCTCTATAAAAATGCCAGGAAAACATGTGAATAATAGTCAACAGCTCCATCTGCTGGTTGCATATACAAAACCACAGTATATTATATATGGTATATAAAAAAAAAAGAACATAGAGTGTATTTTTTTTAGCCATAAGAATATAAAACTAGAACCTGTGTTTTATCTGCAGTTTTACACATTGTTACGTGACAGAATGACTGTATAATACAGCTGTTAATCCTTTCCATCCGATTCAAGGACACCCCCTTCCCATTTATATTATTCCTAGAGTTTGATGGGTAGTCCGGAAAAAATCTCAGCATGTTTTCTGCCTTTATTCCTTCCTCAGTGGTAACTCTCAGCTAATCATTATGTTATCTCTTCCACAATAAGGATAACTCAGAACTGTTGCATTGTGAGTGTTTTTGATAGCTTTAAACTAGCTCATACTGAGGGACAGCTATGGAGGATTTAAGACGGAAGATGATAAAACAAAAGGGTCAGCATTGTTTTTTTTTCACCTTGATCTCAGTGTAGCTTTCTTGGATTAACATCATATACATTACAAGGTGATATCATTGGTGTTTATTTATTGTTCCAACATAGCACAATGCCATCATTACATGATAAAGTCTGTCCATTCCACCTATTCTTCCTTCCTTCGTTCTTTGAAAAGTCCTTGCAGAACTACACCACAAACAAAAAAAGAAGGGATATGTCATCATATGAGCTATGTATACAATCACACATGTTAGTATGCACAACAGCTGGAATATTTAACTTTAATTTTCCCCAATTATTTGCCTAGACAGAATAAAAGATTTGCATGATAGTATGCACTGGAAGGTAGTAAATTTTCCGTTTTGCATACCTTCCACCATAACAATGTTCCCTGTAGATCAGTGGTTGCCAACCTTTAGGACCTCATGGACCACTAAATTCATAATTTTAAATCCCACAGACCATTATTATAATTTTTTTTATAAAAAAGATAAATATATTTGTAAAATAATTATCTTCCTAATGGTGTCTGACGAGGACTGTGGAGGCTCTGATTAATTGATCACGGTTAACCCCCCTGGCGGTCTAATTATGTCAGTGTTTTTATGTCAAAAGCGGTACATTGTTTTGCCTGGAAATTTGTTGTTTAATATTTTAGGGCTGTAATTCCTAGGAATACCTCCCAGGTATGATAAAGTTTGAAACACAAATAATAAATTATAATATAATAAATAATAATAATATAATAATATAACATTTAATTTATTAAGTTTATTAAAAAAAAATATATTTTTTAATTTATCCAAACAAGGGTACAATAATAGAATAAACTTTTGGATTTATTTTTTATACCTTTATCACAGTGATCAATGTTTTAAAAGCAGATTACAATGTAATCTGCTTTTAGATTTCCCACTAAGCCACGTCTCCCCAGCGTACCGACTCTTCACGCATCACATCAATCAAGCCAAGGATGTAATGCAGAAGCCGTCCGAGGATCGATGAAGGATGCCGCTGGATGGTGGGGAGCAGGTAGGATTTTCTTTATGCTACCCTGAGTTTGGCTTGGGGTTACCGCTTTTGGTACATAAAATTCACCCTGACCCACACTCGGGAAAGTGAACTATTACTATTGTTACTAACATCTATAGTTGCACTTTTTTTGGTATTACTAAAGAAATGCAAAATATTTGCTTGCTCTATCTCACTCAATATGGGTTTATTTTATTCGCATTTTAAGTCCAAACAAGAAATGATAATTATCAAATCAAACTATTTGATGCAAATAAATATAACAGTTAAAGAAAATACACAGGATCCTTACCTAAAAGAGCATCTGAGAAATAAACAAATAAAATAAAACAATTGGATGAGAATCGGTATTCTCGGAGCGGGGTGACTGTTGTAATGGTGGAAACATTACTGAAGCCTACAGCTCGGCAAAGCATACAACTTAATACTACACTGACGTCACGCTGCACCTCCCTTGTTTTTCCGTCTCTAGTACAGTTCGTAAATTTAGTGCAATATAATGGTGAAAATTGCCATTCAGAATAAAAGAATTTATTAGAATATTATTTTTGTTTTATTATCAATTAAACATAAAAATTGCAAATAATGTCCAAGTTTTTCTGTGGACCACCAAAATTTTCTCACGGACCACCGGTTATTGACCGCTGCTGTAAATAATGAAAACCTGAGTATTTTCACAGATATGGTGATACTGTACCCCGCGGAATACATGACATTCCATGTACTATTTTACAAAGTTGACTAATGTCACATGGTGACAAATTTTTGAGGGTGTGCAAACTGCAGATCTTTCAGTTACAGAACAACAAGTTACAGTTTTTCTATCAAGCCAGTCCAGTATCTGGCAGCTTTTATTGTATATTTGCTGTCATGGTAAAGCACCACTGTTACTACTTCCAGATAATTAGTTTATGCAGAGTAAGAGAAGATTGCTTAGCGGACCAGTTGGTGACAACTTTAATCTTCGCCGTTTTTCTGTTATCGATCACATCCAGTTGTATCAGATGATGCATTCCACATTGGGTGCTGTGGTTTTAGCCATCAGATGCCATATCAAAATGTGTCTTGTAGTGACATGGCAGCTTGTAGGGGAAACCATAGTGAACAGTAAAGTAAGCACCATCCAGGATATCCTGAAGTGTCCAGATCAGCTGTTGGTCTGATGGAGCTGCCATCCATGGAATGATGGAGCTGCCATCCATTGGGCTATACTAGAATATGTGTCAGTATTGCAGCCTGTCCTTTATAAAATACATGTGATGATGTTGAGCCTTTGGAGTTTTTTCTGCTTAACCCAGAATTTGGAGGAGGAGCCAGTCCATTGACTTTGATTGGTTAAGTGAATGGGTTCTACTCTCCTGGCTTTGGTCTCCTAGCTGCATGATTGCAGTAGGGACATACCCTTGCCTTATACAGTTCCCTCTTATTCCTTTACAGATTTGATGTACCTTTTTTGATTATGAGATAGTGACAGGGTCTCTTTACTAAAAAATGAAGGATATACCAGTTGGTAATTTTCTTCCATGATGTTTTCATTCAGCTAATCTGCTGTGGGAACAAAATATAGTGACCGAAAAAATAGTCACATATTAATATTTTATTGGACTGCCTTTAGATTGATTATGGAATGAATTCTCCAAAATATAATTTCTAAAAGCCTATACAATGTCACAACATTTATTTCTGTCCACTGTCAAGAGCTTGTATTGACGTTAGGGGAGTCAGACTGCTGCGTGAAAGACTTCTCCAGCACATCCCAAAGATTCTCAATGGGGTTAAGATCTGGACTCTGTGGTCAGTCCATATGTGAAAATGATGTCTCATGCTCAATGAACCACTCTTTTATCATTTGAGCCCAATGAACTCTGGAATTGTCATCTTGGAATATGCCCATGCCATCAGAGAAAAAAAAAATCCATTGATGTTTGAAAAACCTGGTCCCTGGCCACTAAATAATACTGAATGTGGACCTGACCAACTAAAGCAACCACAGATCATAATACTGGCCCACAGGCACCCCAGATCATAATGCTGCCCCACAGGCACCCCAGATTATATTTCTGCCCACGCAGGTTTGGAGACTTCTTTTTTGGCCAGACAATCTATACCTTTTCACTTTATCACATAAAATACTCTGTTCCGATACATTTACATATTTTTCCTGTTCTTTTATTAAAGTCTCTTTTTTTGCATATACTTATGTATAAAAATAATGTACTTTATGCATGCAGGTCTTTTAAATAACTCCAAGGTAATACATTGAAAATCTTTTGTAATGAATATAACCTTTCTGTAATAATCCTCTTAGTTTCTGATGTTTAGAATGTGAGTATATTTCTTTTTTTTTAAGCCTGGTGCCCTGGGTATTTACTATCCTTTTAAACAGAGAACTAAGCAGCGAGGTAGAAAACCCATCAAACATCTAATAAATAAAGCACTTTTGATTCCATTGTGGCAAATTCACATCTAGTCACTCAGTCTCGGTAGGTTGAACTAGGCAAATTGAATTTCGCAAATTAATTTGATCAAATTTGCTACATCAAGTGACTGAGCCAGTGACTGTGAATTTTTTTCAGAATTGGCCACATTCATGTCTTAAGAAAGGATGTTCGGATGAATTTGCATCTTGAAAACCAATTTGATCTGAGAAGAAAAAAAGATAAATGGTGGATTTGCACAGAATCAATGTGGGAGGAATCCTTTTTAATACGAAAGCCTCAAAGCAGATAAAAATAGCCCTTTGTAGTCAGTGATATTTTTAGAGGGCTGAAAAAAAAATAATTTCAAAGGTTTTTATCTTACCAACTACATTTGTAATTTGTCACCTCCTGGACAGCTGGGGATTCTAGTCTTTAAAGCAGAACTCCAGGATATCATTAAAGAAAAAAAAAAACACATTTATTAACATTGCATTTATTGAAAACAAATAAAAAAAAAGGATTTTAGATTTTTTTTTTAATTTTCTGCTTGCCAGATATCTTGAGCTATGATAGGAATGTAAACAATCAGAGAAGTTCCGTCTAATTGTAGAATGTTGTCATCCCTGCATGGTTTTGGAACTGGGATCTAAAAAAGATACATTAAGATGCTTACAGTAGAGAAAAAGCTTACTTGGATGAGACAACTGCCCCTTTCAGACCTGAGCATATCACGACCCAAACAAATCCCAACCACTCTCCCAACTGCTTTCTTTCAACTGTATGGGAGTGGTTGGGATCCACTTTGTGCATGAAGTTGTTTGTGTTTCAGTAAGGTATAGTGGACAATTCCTGGAAGTGACATGTTGCTTCTGGCTGTGCAATTACCTTTCTTCCGCTGGTGAAAGAATTTCCCTGCCACCACAAGAGCAAGGGCAATGGGTGCAAATTCATTAACCTGCGGTACGGTGTGAATTCCTGGAGACATTGGAGCGGTTTGCTATACCCTAACCACATGGTTTTCCACCGCAGGTATGAAGGGGGCCTAAATTATCAACTTTTATTAAATTTCATGTCATTGGGTTGTACGGTCTTTGTATACTATTTGTGGTACTCACCACATTTTAAATTTTGAAATGGTTTTAAGATCTAACTTTTATCAATGATCATTTAATTATGTCTATGTGTCTGTAACATTGTTGACAATTACTGCCATCATCACATACATCTTAACCAGATGTCCATTTTAGGTTCCATAATCATAATTATCCTTCGCTCTCATAATTTGCCTCATTGGCATTTATTTTGGTGCATCTGCTAAAAGTTACTGCAGCTAGCACATTATTGTTGCACTTTGTGCTACCTCATTAAAACAAGACTTGTACTGCACATATTGTTATAGAAAATGTTCAGCTTCAGGTTTACATGTTTTAGTTTATGAAATATTAGGCAAGGTATAAAGCTTCTCCCAGGTTATTTTTTTACTGTCTGTGTGCCACTGGAAAAATTTCCCCGCACTTCCATCTCCAGAGATGCCACAAAAAGATAGAGGACATTTAAAAAAAAATGTTTTTGTTTTTGTTTTGATGACAAACCTTAATCTTTGGATCTATGCTCCTCATCTCAATATTTGTCTTGGTGACAATGATCATTGGTACAAACAAAGGAGTTTATCTCACCAATGAGGGCACAAACCCCAATAATATCAGGACCGAGGGCTAAAACCTCCCCACTTTAACCAAAGCAAAAAAAAGGCTGAGATAATTTGGATACTAATCTTCTGGTGGAACTAAAGTCCTGCCTTTAGGCTGGTGGTTATTGCAGAATAGGAAAGGCGATGTCCCTCCTGCAATAATTGTTCTTATCTGCCTGATTGCTATCCATCAAGTTGTGTTTCCCTTGAATGTGCCAGGAATTAATGAACTCTCATGCGACTGTGCGGGAGTTACATTATTCTGGAACAGGCATTCAAGATGGCCAAGCACCATCTTTAGGAAAAAAGACGGAAGAAAATGGCAAAGCCCTATCATGGAGGTGAGTATTTGTGAGTTTAGTTCTACTTTAAAGGAAAATTGATGATGGTGGAATGGTGGCTTGCAAAAAACAGAATTCTGCATGTTTGATTCTTCATAAAAGGTCTATACTAAACAGCTTATTGTGGCCTTACTCTATAAGACATTTAAATAGTAGAAGTCAATCAAGTTTCATTTTTTATCCACCAATATAACTTGTAAAATATATTGGTAAATGAGATACTACTAGATACTACCAGGAACAATAATGTTCATCTATAGTGAAAAGTAAGCAGCGGTAAGGACTTGCACCACTGGTTCCCCATTATTACACACTTCATTTGAAACAGTTTGGCATACTGATTGTTTGTTATGGACAACATCTTCGTTTTTCTATTGTCCAGTTTCAAAAATCAGTCCCTCTGGGTTCTTTAAAAGAAAATATAATATCCATGATGCCCAATCAAATTTAATTTCATTCTTCTGGGAAATGGAAAGGAAAGGATTCATTTGATTGATTGCTGTGGGCAGCATTTTCACTTTTACATGCCTAATTTTATAGAATACCACTTAGCCAACTCTTCTGCTAAACTGTTTTCCATTTCATTGTCCTCATTCCAGACCCAACCTTTTATTTTACACGTTAAAAATATTCTGCGGAAAATTAATTACAACTTTCTAAATTTAAACCCATACAACTGTCAGATTTAAGCAGTGCTGCTGTGCTTCCATATTACTCGTTCTAGAGAGTAGAATATAAAAAAAAATGTCATCTTGCTGCATTCATTCCCTGATCCATAATCCCTTGTATTCTCATTTGCTGTTTGTGTACATCCGCTCAGTGAATATATTGCGAGAATGACCATTCCGGGCCTAGTCTTCCTTGCCAGTTCAGTGAAATCTGAACACAACATCCACATCAGGCCTTTATTTTGCATTCAAAAACCAGTCAGCATTACAATAAAGATTTTAGGCTTTTTTTTCAGCTTTTGTCCTGGTATATCAAAGTTGTTGACAAACTGGCAGCAAGCTGCCCTGAACATTGACTTGCTCATTACTGCACTGTTGACCTGGATTTATCTAGATGCTCATAAATATTTACAGGCCCAGCCTGGTAAAATATAGGTTTGCTGAAATGTAAATAACAATAAAAAGTGAGTTTCAGGGAATATGGAGTTTCTGAATGGAATATAGTTCAGTCCAGTATGTAACATTTGTGCAAATTCAAATAGGAACATGTCATGGCAGGAGCATTGTTAGACCTTGGCACCTAGGATAAGTGCCCTTTGTCTTCTACTAAGTGTTTTGGGTCCCTTTGCAGTCACTGAAATTGGGATTTGGTTTTGTATTGTATCTTCCATCTCCACCAGTAAATGGATGTTCCTCTAGTTGCTATTTTGCAATTTGTTTGGTAGATTATTCAGTAAATGAATGACCAGTGGTTAAAAAAGCCAAAAAAAGCCAATATAAGTGCCAGTATGCATCATTTATTTTAGAATGCATAACTGTAACTAATACATGAAAATGTATTTTACAGTATAATATAATAGTATTAGTATTATATTTATTATTAATTTTTTTTTTCATAAATTAAAAATATTTTTTTTAATTAATTGAATTTATTATTTTGACATGAATTTGTGATTCAATCATTATTATACCCATACTATTATACTGTAAAATTTCCATAAAAAACAATGTACTTCTTTTAGACATATGAATCCGGACAGAAATGAACTGCTCAGGTGGTTAATGTACATGAGAGTTATTAAGTAGCAATGAGGAAATATATTTTAAAAATTTGTTTATTTTGCTCCAAGTGCTAGCCAACTAGAGCACCGCACTGCTTACCCTGCTAACCTACTGAAAGCCAATTTTTACATTCCATAAATCTACTATTTAACTAGCCCTGTTAATCTGGTGCTGAGATCATATTACAAAATCAAAGTGTTGAGGATAATCACATTAACATAACAAATTTACACATTTGTAACACTTTGATGTGCACTGCTCACTACATTCACCCATATCTCTCATCTTTGCCTAACATGCTGGAGGTTTATTCTCTTCTGCCACATTCACTGAATAATAATCTTCACATTTAACTTGAAGTAGACTAGAATCACCTTTCCCCACTCAATTGATGATGCTAAAAGCTTTACCTGATCTTCTTCCAGGTTTGGGTGTTTGGTTATAGCTGTACATGCATGGAGGAGTTCACCCATTTTTTCACTCTGGGTATGCTGGGACTGTACACTAAGCTGCATATATTTCTGTTGTATAGATGGGGCTGCCACAGGAACATGCTACAAGTAGTGTTTCCGCGAAAGGCAGCATTAACTGACATGAGGAAGCGGTAAACACACTTCAACCCCACTGCCAGTTATTTTAAGAAACACTACAGAAATCGGTAAATCTATTGCTATTGTGTTTTGCTTTCCCCACCTCTTAGATTGTAAGCTCTCTTTTGCCGCAAAGAGACAGAATTAGGGAGCAGACTTACACAAGGTACAGTTGATACAGTTTTCATGTACTCCATTTGTTTTACAAAACATGTTGTACATTTCATGCATGGTTTTAACAATCTTATAAGGGTTAAAGTAATTGTCCTATTAAATGGTGCCTAAAAAGTCCAGTAAAGTTTTTTTTAAATAAATAAAAATGGTTTATTATGGTTGGATGTGGCACCATACACACACTTTACAGCATAAAATACTGTTGAAACAAATTTCACCAAAAGTATATGTTTTATAGCCAATTTTGCATTGCACATAACTAGTATGTACAACTTGTAAAGTGGGAACTAAAGTGAAAATGTTGCAAAGCAAAAAGAAAACTCCTGTAAAACAAGTGTCAGTATTAAAAGTTATCAGCTATGTCTCCATGGGCATAACTGCAGAATTCTAAAAGCCTGTGGCTATGAAGCTACGTTATTATAGATTTGTTGATATCCACAAGTGAAGTTTGTATAGTAATCTATAGATTGTAGGTTACACTAACATCTCATTTTCACATATTTCCCTTGCTCTTTTGTGCATCAAAGTTGCACAACAATATAGCAAAAGTGAAGGTTTTGCCAACAGCGCCCAATCCTAATTCATCTGTCAAATGAAACTGAGAATTTAGAAGCTTGGAATTGTTTATTGTTGCTGTATTCTTTTTTTTCTCATTCTATGCTCAAGTTTTATTAAATCGCCTCCTTCTGAGTGTCACCTTCACACGATGAAATAATGAGGGTGCATGGAGCGTTATTTTTGGCAAGAGACGTAAACAGATGTAAAGATCCAGCTGCTGTAATGGTTAATTCTGTAAATAAGCGCTAGGTGACACAGGATGAAATTGCAAGGAAATAATTACATTTTCCAACATGCTTCTCCTAGCTTTCAGAGAACAGGCAGAACCAGCCGCGTGTCGCGCTGGGATTTCTGCTGATCCACGCAGTCTCCTTAACTACTTTTTGGGTAACCATGGTTACTGCATATTGCTTCTCATTCTTGGGCTCCGGTGTGGCTTAGCTTGTCAGCTCAGGCTAAATTGGGAAAGCAGGATAGAAGTAGACAGAGATGAATTTTTTTATAAGGATTTTCTGATTAACCTCTTTGCAGCAACACAATCGTAATGAGTCAGTAGGCCTTCTGACAGAAAAAGCATGTACAACTTTGTAAACAGCCTAGGATCAGTCCTATTTAGGTTGTTTGGTAAAAATAATGATCTGAAGTGCATAAACAAAATACAGCCAGTAAAATAAAAAAGGACATGTCCTGTTAGGAAACAGCACATTTGCTTTGGAGGAGTAAAGTTGCTTTCGAACTGAAAATGATACAGATTAAAATACGTCTAATATTTCCCAAACAGGAGCCATGTTTGTTGCCCTTCAGCTAGTGGAAGCTGATTGGTTATCTATAGTACCCAGCTAGATCAGCTTAACATGTATACTGTTGATATGGAAAATGAAAGAAGATATATATTTGGTTGCTAGTGGCATCAGCTCTTCCGTATGCAAAGGCTAATTGTGCGATTTCCTAGAGCAGTGTAACATGCAGGAACTCTGAAAAACATTTAGATCTCAGGGAACCCCTGCTGTAACTACTTCATCCACAGCTCACAGTACATAAGTATGGTGTCATTGTGAAGAATGTCACCCTTGGAAATTAGCAGAGAGACAAAAAAATCATTGGTGTTAGTTATCCTGAGTCACAAATTTCTCATTGCTCAAAGACACCCTTAGCAACCTCTGGAGGAGCCCTGGTTGAGAAACACTGGTCTATAGCATCAGATTCACTTTTGTAACTTGACCACATGCTTCTAAAATCACCCCAGAACAACTACACTTTGCACATATTCATTTCACCTAAAGTCGACTTGTTAATAATATTGACATATAGGGCATATGTTAGTATTACCAAATCACCTTATCAATTGTATTAAATAAGTTACTTGTTTTCTTAAGTTAAAACAAGCTTGTCTCATTTCATGATGGGTTTCGCCAATAGGCTTCCTCAGGGGAGGTACTGTATAAACTGGTAAGCATTCACTCTTTTTGAGAAAAAGAAGTGTATGGCGGAGAAGTAACAAAGTATGGTAACCGCAATGTGACCCAAAATTGATCCTAGAAGGAAAAGATATTTACATGGAGGTCTGTTAACATTGTAGCTTTAGAGCCTGCTGCACTGCTGACTCCCTCCTCTAATGTCTCTACCTCCCTGTCAGGACATCCTGCCTGCTAGTAAACTATGATAATATAGATTTACCATATGATAAACACAAAGGTTTGTTTTTTTTTCAGGTAGACTGTGATAAGTACTCCATGCTTGGAATCCAAATTAGATAGATGAAGCCCGAGGAAGCCTACTGGTGAAATGCATAGGGAAAAGAGATATCCGTGTTTCCCTATGAGGCAACCCTAGCTTCAAGTGTACCTTTGTACTTTGATTGTCTAACCTTGTAAATAATGGATACTATGATATCCATAGTACAATGTTTAATTGGAAGGAATCTCCTTATTTGTTACCCATATTTGTTATGTGATTACACACAATATGTAACCATTTGCCAAACAAAACCCTTGCTCTTCTCTTCTTTGAATTTGTTATTTATGTATCAATGCAAACTATATATATATTATACTATATATTATTTATAAGTAGATTAAAAAGCCCAATTGTCTGTTTAAAGCAAACATGACAATAAAGATAAGTGTCTAATTATAAAGTAGTAAATCTGACCAGGTCCATTTTCAATGACAGTGATGGATTATCTGGCAGAGAATGTAAGTTTTACTGTACTCTGACTTCTCTAATTTACATACTTGTTTCATGTTACAGTCTCAGTAATCTGTCAAGAGGCTGACAACCAGCTCATTGATATTTTTAGAACGGATTAAGTAATGGCAGACCCCCTATTAGATATTATTAGTGTTATTAAATAGGCATAATAGTAAAATTAGGTACAGAGGAGACTTAAACTACATGCACACGTCAGGTATTAATCAACAATCTGACGTGTGTACAGTGATACCCAGATGTTGTTTATCAATTGACCATGGCAGTTGATAAATGATTGATCAGTGTATTTTTATGGAAGAAAGCATAGCAGTGTTCTGCTCGCTTACTCGGCCTGCCCACTCCCCTCACTGTAGAGCAGAACAGTGCTGTGTGTACAGCACTCCTTTCACTGGCAACGATCAAAAATGATCATTTCAATCGACAATCATCTAACATCTATCAGATATCTGTATGAGCCTTTAGAAACGTATTTCATACACTATATTTTGCTTTGTATCCCGGTGTCTACAACCCCGCCATAATTATAACCTGCATGGAGTTTCTATGTTCTTTCTGAGTTTCTGTGACTTTCTACTTCGTACTTCAGTTTCCTTTTGTAAATTGTTCTGTACATATTTTCCAACATTCTGAGATCCTCATTGCAAAATCCATATAGCCAAAGGACACACCTCTACTGTATCCCAAGTTACCAGCCTAGGAAGGTTCCATGTAACACTACAGTAGACAGTTCATTTTATAGACGTTTGAACATCAGTCCATGAAAAGGAACAACTTTACAGGGATTGAGGTCTAAAAACAGGCAGCCCCCCGAAAAAAAAATACCAAGTGGGAGCTAAGTCTATGTTTCTTGTAAGATTTTGCTTAATATGTCAGCTCTATAAAGTTAGAATTACAAATAAAGTGAAAAACATATGAAACATATATAGTTTACATTTTAAGATATTGTTTTTAAAAAATACCAAGGGAAGGGTTTAAACATACAACCATTTACTAGGCTTTTAGAGCTCTTCTAAGATAAACCATTGAGCAAATGGATAAATAGAAGGTGAAATACTTGAAATTACACAACAGATATAACTGTAATAAGGAAAAATGTGTACTTATCCATAGCAACTAGTTAGAATCCGGCTGTCAGTTTGATGATACATATAAAGGAAATAGCTAATAATGGTAGTTACAACAGTGCTCAAACTTTTCCTTAAATAAACAAGACTATAGTTTTAGAGGAAATAAAATCAAGTAGTAAAGGTATCTCCTAATGTAATGTCATAAATAACATTACAATAATCGTAACATCTTCGAAGGGACAAAAGTTGTTGCAAAATGTAACATGTTTGAGTTGTCTGGTGTAAAATGAGGTGAGAAAGTTAGGATCTTCCAATAAGAACCCCTTGTTTGATGACGGGTGTCCAAGAACTGATGTAGCAGTTTGGAAAACTGGGAAATGTCTTCAACAACACTAGAACAAGTCCATTTAAATGTGACCAACAACAAGGACAATTTGTTCTTCCTGTTTGTGTCTCCAGCACCAAAGGAAATCTCAGTGGGCAGACATAAATTGCTCCCATAATTTGCTACCAACAGATTTACTTTTAAGAAGATGACTAGACACCAGTGTTGCCTGTGATCTCCCTGCATCCATGCTTTTCCCCAATTTACTATGTCTCTGTCCTTGCTGTGTGATGATGGCTATCTTAGTGAAGGCAAGACTTTCTTCTTCTTGCTGACGACTGATGGTTAAAAGCAGTGTTTGCAACCTTTTTACCATGCGTGAACCCTTTCATATAAGGGGTTCAGGGATCCCCCACTAAAATTACTATATCTCCAACTCACAGTATATTAGTGTGAAAACCAGTAGGGAGAATGACTTTTACATTGCTGACAAAGGGATCATGGAATCTGGTAAACTGACTTGAGAGTAACAAAGTGCTCACTGCTCAGGGAATCCCTAGCAGTCTCTGGAAAAACCCTAGAGTAAATCATCAAGAAGCAGCAAGTTTACTGGAAAAACATGGGTACACTGATTAAATAAAGCAAAAACAGGGGGATGCTTGCAATCCAGGACCTCAGGTACAGCTTGTCCCCTTGTCCAGTAAGGGGAACAGCAAAGCAGTAACATCACTAAATCTCTTGAGAATGGCTGCCAACAAAAACAGGAGTAGGCAGGATATGCCCTATAGTGATACACCAGTTGATGGTTGCATAACCTGGTAAACGATCAATATTTACCTAATATTGAACATGAATCTTGAATAACCCAACTCACACTTACAGGTCAAGCTAAATTGCAAGGAAAGCTCTCAAAACAACTAATAACCCAGTTGGTACTCCTTGCTGTTTACTACTGTAAAATACTAAGGCTGGCAGAGCTGGGGTTTTATAGTAAACTGTAGGGTGTACCTCCACTGTCTGCTGCTTATTAGGAATAGCTCCCTATTAATTTACAATAACCTGCCTAATGCAGGATGGAGGGTGTTCAAAAGGGCCAAAAACTGGCATTCCGCCAATGTTCAAAATATTAATCAAAACACATACAAAAATACCCTTTTTCAATAGATTTTCAGAAGATTTGCATTTTATTAGATCTAATGTTTATTTTATTAAAAATATAGTATAGTGTATAGCCACTCTTAGATAATCTTACACTGCTATGGAAGCTGGAGTGCCTAGGCACAGTCCGAAATCAGAAAATGCACCGCTACTTCTTTAAACAAGGTAGATTCTTTAGGGAACCGCTTTCTTTTTCTAAAAAATAAGTAAATCTATTTTTGAGTATACCTCAAGTTTAAGCAGTTTGAAAAGAAAAGAAATGCACACAATTCATTGAACGTAAAAGGAAAAAACAGGCAATTATACCTCATATGCTAACACAGTAAGGTGAAATTCTGCTTTTTGTGTTCCCTCTTTTGACATCAGCTGATATAATACCCATATTTGCCACAGGGTTTATTTAGACAGTGCTCAGCTTGATCTAAGTATGAGTTAGGGCAGGTAACTGAATACTTTCATTTCAGGTCACAGTTAGAATATAGAGATGTCTGTCAGCTGCTGTGCACTTTAATTCAAGGGTACAGAGAACACAGCAGTCGCTGGACCACACTCTGTGCTGATAACCACAGGTACCGTGTTGTCCTTTTTGAAGGCTTGCTCTGCAGTCATTCATTTATCTTATCCTATTCATTTACATTGTAGTGGTGTGTTGGATTTTGCTTATAAGTTTGTGAATGCCTAAAAACATCTTTTTTTCTGTAGGCTATTCAGGAAAATAAAATGGAAATGACATTATCAGAAGGAAGATATTTTGAAGGAAGAATCTGGGCAAGGAAAAGATGAACTAGCAAATTTATGAAGGCCATCTTATTAATACAATAATACAATATATGAGAGAGTCACCAAAGAACCCTTGTGCCAGACCTTCAGACCAATTTTTAGGGTATGCAAGCCACTATTAGCCATGTATAACAATTATTCATGGTATGGTTCATTAAATGACACCTAGATAAGTGTGAGCTTGGTCCAGGTTTACATGACAGTGGCACCAGGTACTCACACCCAACCGACCCACTTCTAGTATAAATGACCCCTAAGTCTTAAATAAAATTAGGGTAAAATTAAAACTGGTCTTCAGAGCAAAACGTAAGAGGAAACCACCTGTTTTGGGGACAGTGATCTAAGAGAGAAATGGCATCCCTAAGATGTCCACTAACTTTCTGTTCTGTCTCTGAGATCAGAATTGTATTCCCTGCTGTTTTTTTTTATTTCCCCTAATTGCTGTTTCACTCTCTTACTTATTTCCCCTTAGTGCTGTCTAGCACTAAGGCAGAGGCATAAAATGTACTTTAGGAGGCCATTTTCGCTTCTCCAGTGACTTGATGTTGATTCCTCACTCATAACCTCTTCCTATGCATGACTCTGAGACTTCCTTAGGGCTGCTCCTAGTCTCTGACAATCACTTCACTTTCCATGTCACATTCCTCCTAACATAACTAGCCCTCAAAACACATCTCTTCAAAATTTCCTACCCAGCTTCCTCTTTTTACGTACCATAACCAATTATCCACCATTCGACTTACCAATTACAGTGTCAATGGTAGGATCCTCTTCTCCTTCTGTTTCATTGTTTGTACTTGTCAAGTATTTAGGTTTGTCATCTACAACCCCTATTTATTGTACCTGCATAACATATCTTTGTGATAAAAAAATGAAAGTAATAAAAAAAAAGTGGTTAAATTCATCTGTATAGCAAAAGCCGAAAAATAATCACTCTTATGTGTTCTGAAAGATGTCTTCATCAAGCTCGGATGCCATCAGTCCTAAGTAAATAATCTCTTTCTGTCAAGTAGGCATTTCAGGACATTCTATATCCATGAAAAAGATTGACCAAGATTAATATATGTCTTTTTTTTAAATTCAAGCACTCTGATCAATAGTTTCAACTTCACTTTTTCATTAACATCGTCTTCCATCAAATTTACTTCAGACAGACATTAAGGATTGTACACAACATTCACAAAGCACAAACCATTTATAAGCTTCTGTTCAATGACAAGATGACCATTTCCTGATTTCTCATTAGCAAAAATAAAACAGAATATTATTAAAAGATATTTTCTATACTGAAAACAAATTATCTATGTGATTTGGATTCCAAGCATAAAGCGCTTATCACAGTCTACCTGGAAATAAAATCTTGGGCTGTAATTATTTAGATGGTATGGGTGACTGCAATCCAACATTCAAAAGGCAGTGGTTATCATATAGTAAAGCTATAATACCATTCCTTCTTAAATTTGTACACTGATCAATGCCTACATGAAAATTGATGTCAATGCAGGTCCATTTTGAACTCTTAAAGCAGAACTTTAAGCAAAAAAACACTTTTGAAAAGCCCTCAATCCCTCCGCAATCAGAGTCCAGTAGGTCCCATAAGCTAGGTACACACTTGCAATAATTATAGTTAGAAAATGAACGACTAACGATTATGCACGATTATGCTGAACAATCATATTGTGCACAATTCTGTACATGTTGTAACAATACGATAGTTCAAATATAATCCATCAATAATGTACACATGCTAGATACGATCATTTAAATGATGTAGGAAGTGACATGTAAAGGAGAATGTGTATTGTGGAACCATCCATGATCACTGAACGACCATACACACAATAGATAGTAAATAATCATCGCTCAATGAGATCCGCCGGGATGGTCGTTCCTTTCCAGTGATAATCCTCGTTGGTAGCTGTCGTTGGGCACTTTTTTTGTTAATGATTATTGGATAAACGGTCGTTAGTCATTCGTTTCCAACGATAATTATTGCAAGTGTGTACGCAGATTTAGTCGACTTCTTTTCAGGTGGAGACCTTCTTTCTTCTTGTGGCTTTTGCTGGCGTCACCCAACATTGCAGAAGAGCATGATCAGGTGACATGTCTTTCTAAAAATAAAAGTGCCGATCTCAATAAGCATATATAAGATTGGCACTTTCTAGGAAAGCCTCTTATGACGCATGCCTGATCTCTGACATGCACAGAAGGAGCAGCCCATAGCTCCCTGCAGTATGTGACATATGAATCCCAGGAGGCACAGGTTTCCCTTTCAGTCTTTAGCGTGGTGGTGGTAAAGATGAAAGGGGAGAGGTCCTCCCCAAAATTTTTTTTAGAAATTTTAAAAAACACCACATTTTGCAACATATAAAACAGAACATCATTTTTTTTTAAATGTGTTGATAGGTCTGTTTTAAGGCCCATTTACACCTGTCCATGGCTGAGTGTTGTGATAACACACAAGTTACCGCAACACTGCAAGCGATAACGCCCATTATGTGTGTTAGCACATTGTGATGGCATTCATTCTGAATGGCACTGCAACACATCAAGGCAACTCATCCTATTGCACAGTAAACAGTATGGAAGTCAGCTCATCAAACCACCGTAATGGCCATTATCTGTTGCACCTCCTGTGCCATTAGTATTTACAGACATTTAGCATAGTAAAGTGTTGAATATAAAATGTATTATGGAAAATTAAATGGTTAATTACATTTTTTTTTCATAATCATAGTTGGTTTTAAAATCAAATTAAGTTGGATTGCAGAACAGCTGGCCAAGATAAAATGCATAACTCGTGCAACCATAAGGCAAATACATCAGAAATCCAGTGGAACAGTTTTGTTTGTGTGTAAACCGCTTTTACTTACATCAAATAGTGTCCATAGCAACTGCAATTCAAAGATTAACAACTTAAATAGAGATGCCGGTATCAGTTTAGAGCTGGAGAAATGTTTGGTCCTGGTGCAGAAATTAGGGTTGCGTTTTAAAGTTGGCAAGAAGTTATAAGTCAAAAAGTAGCTTTTATCATTATAATTATTATTATTTGTTTATATAAAGGCAATATATAGTAGTGCTTTTCTGAGTCTATAGTCTTGTCACATTCATCAGAGGTTCTCAAAAATCCAATTAAATTATATTAAATGATTGTCACTGGAAACAATGAAAAGTGATCATTTTCAGCAAAAGCCAAAAAAAATCTGTATAGGTTGCATTGTGCTATTGGGAAGAGAAGATAGAGAACAATCAGGAGGTGCTGTCCTTTCTGTTCATAGTTTAGTGATTCCATGCTATACCTCTAAACTTGTTGGGATTTTGAGTTTAAGAAAATCAAGTGCCTGTACACAACTTAAGACCAATTGTAAAAACCAAATAATCACTTTTTTTATGGAAGAGAGGGGCTAAGGGAGTAAAGCAAAGAAAACCCATGCAAACTTTAAGAGAACATTCAAACTCCATTCAGCTAGTGTTCAGGATTTAAACATGGAACATGGTTCTGCAAGCCAAAAGTGCAAGCCATTTAGACACCCTGCCTTTTTGGCATGAACCTTTTAGGAGGTAGGGAATTTTGTATGCAATTAGTAATCATAGAGTGCATTAAATGTAATGAATATGATTTGCTATCCACAAAAAAACAGGTGCAAACCACAAAATTATGTATATTCATTTAAAATCCACTTCTCCTAAAAATTCCCTTAATCTCAGAATGCAGATATAGAAATATTACCTGTTTTTTTAATGGGAAAAGCAAAGACGCTTGTGCAGATAAGTCACACCATATGGGGCTATATAAGGGAGCGACAGGCTAATTCCACTCCTGCACTAAAAAAAAATATGTATGTGTAGTTTACATTTATGTACAGGAAACTTTGGTGGATGTTTAAAAAAAATCAGCTATCAGTTTAAAGTCCACTGTAAGTAAATACCATTATTTAAATCAGATTATCATCCAATTATCTAAAAGGGAATCCCAAGATCTGCATATTCTTCCTTGCAGCACATTTGACTCAATGGCCAGCATTGTTGCCTTTGCCGTGCTAGGTCAGATGTTCAAATCTTGGCCAGGACACGATCTGCAAGTTCTCCCTGCATTTACATAGGATTCCTCCGAGGACTCCTGTTTCCTTCTTCATCTCAAAAACATATAGTTAGGTTAATTGACTTCACCTTAAAATTGGCCTTAGACTGTGTTAATGACATATGACTATGGTAGGGACATTAGATTGTGAGCTCCTTGAGGGACAGTTAGTGATATGACACTAGACTTTGTAAAGTACTGCCAAATATGTCGGCACTACATAAATACAAGTAAACAAAATAATAAATATCTAGTTTTAGAGAATGGATAAAAGGAAGCTCTTTTTTTTTTCCGAGTCCCGTTAAAAAGAATCAACAAATTCCCTATTCAGGAAAAATAATGGAAGGTGAGAGAAGAGCACTCCAAAGGGATGGAAAATGCTCTTTAAATAGCTGTCAACCAGACTGCGGGTCCAAACTTGATGATTTCTTATTGCCTACTGGTAATGGAGCAAAAGAGGAGCAGTCAGAAGCAGCACAGAGCTTGAAGCATATTACACTGTATATAGCAGGGGTCCCCATCCCCCGGTCCACTAGGCAATCTGACACACTGGGCCGTCTGACAGGTGGGCCATGGCTTTGGCCAGCGAACAGGCCAGAACCATAGACCACATCACTGGTACATATTGCAGGCTCGGACCTGCGATGAGAGAGTGGGCAGGTTCTGGCATCATGACGTCACACAGCATTACACACAGCTCCCCACGCATGCGTGGTCGGGACTCTGTGCATTTAGTGGTCAGCTCCAAAAGGTTGGGGTATACAAAGATAGACATTACAGTGGATGAAATGCCTTGTAAGATACTGCCAGGTTAAGGAATTTCCAGAATAATACAATAAATCTGCAAAAAAACTAAATTGAAGCAAATTCTAGGACTGGGTGTTATGTACACTGTTATCCCATTAAAACTCTCATAAGGCAGATTAGGTTCTCTTTAAAGCTGCTCTGTTTGAATTTTTACTTTTTTATAACTTTCTTTCTTGAAAAGGAACCTACAATATTGGGTATTTTCAGTATGTGATGCAAATGCATAAACGAATAAATGTTTTTTTCTGTGCCCTTACTTAAACTTCACAGCCCCAGTGTTTTTTTTCTAACAAAACTATATTCATGCAGAAATATTTATATGTTCCTGAAATGTTTTAAAATATAGATGTGGATAAATTAGTCTCTGGAAGAAACTTTTTTTTTGCTAGCTCAGGCAAATAGTTGTGAAATTCCGATATTTGCCTAATTTGTATACTTGTTCTGATCATTATTTCCATCACAAACTGTGTTCTAATCATTAGTCCTTCTGTTGTTTGAATTATCTTGTACATTCCGGAGTCTTGTAAAATCAAGTAATGACAAATGCTTATTAATCAGATGGAAATTCCAGATAATTAAAAAAGTTATCTTTTGATGAAATAATTTTTATGGAATAACTCCTTAAATACTGTTGGTATTTAGGTCATATTAGAAGATAGAGATAGGCAACATTTCTTAAAGTGTAACTCTAGTTAAATATTGATATTTTACCTAGGGGAAAGTACAGTATTTTGTGGGTTTTAATTGCTGTACGTGGCCTTATTTTTTTACATTTAGCATTTAAAAATTAAACATTCTTCTCCCAAGCACAACAGACTTGGCACATGGTCTGGTATTATTTTTACAGTTGAGAAGTAAGAGTCTGGACTGTTTTTTTATTTATACCCACTAAGCCCTTCAACTTCAGAATGGTGTTCCAGTAAACCAAACAGAAGTTTGGTGCTGATTCTGGCACAAGAAGTCAGTAAGGTTTGTGTGTGACTTACCCTGGCAAGCAGTTTCTTTTCATAACTGTCAATGTCCTCTATTGAATAAATGAAACAATTAAAGAGTAATATCACGCAGCAAGTGAAGTTGTTAATTGAACTCATAATTTATTCCAGAACATTGCATCTATGCTAAAAATGTGAAAGACCCCAGGACAAAAAAGTATGATGGTAGTTCTATTTTTATGGGATTAATAGTGAATAACAACAATTTGAAAAAAAACATTTCTATATAAAATCTTATGTTTATTCATATACCTTTTAAAACACAAAATGTATAATAAACAAGTGAAACAGTCTTATTATTCTGTCCAATTATGCCTCCAAAAGTTTCAGAGCCTCCTACATTTATATATACATATTTCTTATAATACTTAATATGCATAATTTGTCTTAAATCTGATGGAAGGCCAAGACCATTTTTTACCATGTTTCACAGATCTCATCTGAATATGGAAGTACTGCAAAAATGCCTCAGCAAATGTGAAAAGTCTATAACTGTAATTAATATAACAATCCTCATATGAATGAATTATACATTTTCATACTATGCATATAAATATGTGTACATATGTGAGTAGAGACACACAGATTTTACTATTTTCAAAACAGAACATTCATATAAAATCACTTAATCTGAATTTTTTTTATTCACTGCAACATGCACAGGCTACCTTACAGGGTCAATAGGTGTGCAGTAGGACTCCAGGGGCCTGTGCTGTGTAACCTTTCCTCCAGTACAAGCAGGGCTTTTTTCCCATTGAACGCACCAGGACATAGTTCCAGCACCTTTTTTCAACAGAGTTTCGAAGTTTGTAAAAGTCTGTAAAGGGGAACAGCTGTCTGTAAAAATGACAGCTCAGCCTGTGAACACAGGCTGCACATGTGTGCTTCAATACTGGACGTTGGCTGAGCAGCCTAAGTGCTTGGGAAATGTTATCACGTGCAGCGTGAGCTGCGTGACCTGTGAAAATATTTGAGGAGGGCCAGTTGTTTAAATCTGCCTGACTATTTCCCACGGACACAGTGATTCAGAGCATTTTGCTCAAGGTACAGTGATCCATGCCAGGTGGGCTGCGGAAAAGGTAAAGGAGAATTACAACTCCAAAGCCCTCATAAAAGCTTTCCATACTCTCTTTTCCTCACATACCTCTGTATGGAGTGCTCTCCAAGGGAAAGGTCTGGCACAGTATCTGGAGTAGGAAGAGGGGTGGAGGAGATGGACAATGTCTGGACTCTGGAGGATTACCAAGATGTAATTTCTGGCCCCTTTTTTCATACAAAAAAAGCACTGAGTACAAGGGAGTCAAAGAACCAACACACTACAGCCTTAGGCTTTGCCTTAGGCAGGTAGGCTTTGTTCATACTAAGGCTATGTTCAGACTGGCCATGGTAGTGGTGGTTTCAGATTTCTCATGCCAGTGAAGTGCTGCCAGAATGGAAACAAAAGTAGCTTCTCCCCACTGAAGCCCAATAGGAAATGAATGGTGGCTGCAACAAGTGGTACCAGTACCGCTCTCTGCTGTCAGCTGTCAAATGTGAAGATGCTGATTTTTAGGAACCAACGCTGTGTCTGATAGACCAACTGGCCAGTGCCTGCTGCCAGGAGCCATACAAGATCACTTGATCTAAGTCTGAACCTAACCTAAGGCTTAAGCTTCTAGATATAAGTATAGTTTACAAAATTATGAAACTGAATCTCCAAGAATCTCAAGCTAACCTTGCTACAATGAATCCGTTTGCTTCTGATTTTCCTGCTTGTCTGTAAAATAGAAAAGCCACACCAAGGCCTATGGGATGTTGAGGCTACTTAGGTAAATATACACACTATTTGTTATTGCTGAAAGGGAGATATATCTAGTAGTAGCTATTCACATTTAACTGGATTTGTTCTTGTAATGTTGAAGACAATTTGCAGTTTTACAAGCCAATTATTCAGTTCTAAAGAAAGTGTTTTGGGGCATTTATGGGATTTTTGAGGTGCCTTTAGGGTTTTTTTGAGTGTTTGCTATTTTACCTCTTCTTTGCCACATTGTTTGACGACCTTGCTAACTTGATAAATGCTTGAAAACTCATACAAAAGCTATATAGACATTTTTACATGTTTTAAAATAACATTTTTGTAGATTTAGCCTAACTCATTCAAATGATAAACATTGTATTATGTGATAGATGTCTTCTTACAGTGTCCTTTCTTTTTTATTTTGCCTGAAAACACAATCATAATCTTCTATTTCCTTAATCTGTTGCAGTTTACAAACTCCTTAAAATCTCATCATTGGGTGCTAGACTCCAAGATTCCTGCCATCCAGTTTTAGAAGTATATGTAGATGTGCTCCAAAAACCAATGTGTTCAGCATAAACTATATTTATAAAAAAGCATTTTAAGTCCTTACAACATTGTTGAAAAAATGCAATTGGTACAGCAAAATAGTCCTGAATGTCCTGCTTTTGTGCTTATGCCTTAGCAATTATTTCAAATGTGAGCAGCCAAAACAATGTAGGAATTTCTTATTTTTTTGTTATAAAAATTTGAATACTGGAGATTTGTTTTGTTGATTATGCCAGCCAAGGGCTTTGCCATTATTCATAATAATTAGATCATTAGATGGCAGTATTCTGTTGATGTCTATCAATGATATAGAATGCAATATAAGCAGCAAGCCACCCGCTGTTTCAAGTGTTGCTACTCGGTATTGCTACTTCCAAACTATTGTATGTTATTTAGAATCCAAACCGTGTTAATGTTAGTATTTTTATAAAAAAGGACCTTGTTTACTATACAGCACCTGTTGGAAGTATTTGGCGCAACAGAAGGTAGCAATGAAGAATATTATGTTTTAGTTATTTATTTTTGACCAATTTTGGATAAATACAGCAAGGTGTGGTCTGGGACATAACTTTTCAGGGTCTATTTATAAAGCAATGACTGAGCTACACCAAAACATTCCCTGGTGGAGAATGCCTGGTGGATCTCTGCTTTCAAAATACATGGACCTGGAAGATTCACCAGAGAATGTTTTGGTAAATGTCATAGTCTCTATTTTATGAAAAAAGACCTCTTTGTGTGCCCTGTTTGCTTCAGGACTAGTTGACAACATTAATGGTAGACTTTATTAATGCCTTTAATCTTGGAGATTTATTTACAATATATAACCACTTGTAATGCAGAGATTATACATAGGGGCTGTGCTGGTGTTAAATAAACAGACCTTTTTATTTTGGTGCTTTTTGTTATTCAGAAATAATCCTAAGAATCAACCCAGTGTTGCCCAATCCAAATTGCAATACCTGCATTCTGTAGAGTTGACCTTTAGTCCATGGTAAGAAAAAGTGCAATGTACGTGAATGCTAAGATATTATTCAGTTACAGTCTTTGGTTTAAGAAGGACTTCTCTTATCAACCGCTTCAGCAACCTCATTATCCAGAACGGGCTGCTCCATATCACTGAATACATTGGGATTCTGCTGAGAAAATATTGCATGAAATCTGTCAAAGTTATAGTTCCATAAAATAAACTCTGTTACTGCTAAACTTTGGGTCAAAAATTGTTTGAGCTTTCTAATAGAATATTGTACAAAATGGTATTATCATACACAGACAACGTAGAGTTTGGCAGAGGATGAGAGCCAATGGCCCATTATTCTGCCCATATTCCTATCTACTTTAAAAGCTGAGGTATTTAATGCTTGGCATTGCTGTGCGGGCAGAGCTGGCAGTAAGCTATGGAATCCCCTGTGCAAAAAGTCACAACCCAAGGGTCGCATGTGATCGTATTAAGTCTATTACATATTATGACAGAAGCTGCCGCAGTGACAGTGTGCATTGGGTGCGGCTGGGAGGAAAGCTTAGAGCTGCAAACCATAGTTTAAAAAACAGACATTTGCCTAAAGACTGTACTGTAAAGCCTATGTAGGCTGCTTTTTCTGTCTTCCTTCCAAAAAGTCTAGTAATCTGGCTGTCTCACACTCAAAAGCATAAATTTGGACTTTTGATCTACATAGAAGATCTGAAAGGGGGAGGTCATGCTTTTTTTTTTGTTCAACATTTGGGACCATGGTCACAGGTAAAACATAGTGAAGGGAATCCAAAATGTAATGTTGTCTCCAAAACATTGTTCAGGAAAATAGGTTGCATGTCTGACATCTTTTCCACCAACATCTGTCGGAGGTGGCATTTTACTTAGGATTACTATTTACTTCCTTTTTTATTAGATTTGAAAAGAGATTTTCACAGAAATCTTGCTAATCGGTACACAGACAGCAGTAAAAATACAACAGAGGCTCCAATTCTTTTGTGCTGTATCCATTAATGTAAAAGATTGGTTGGAGTTAAATATTTTATAGAGACACACCAATTTTTTAATAAAGTAACTTGAAAAGTTCCCTGCATCTTCGAACCAGTGATACTTACCTCTATAGTACTCCCTTCCTTCATTTGCCTTGAAAGAAGCCAGCAATAAAACTTGGTGCTTGAGGTTTTGGGAGAGCATATTGCAATACTTAGGTATAGAAACCCATACCTGGGTCCAACAGCCACATGACACCAGTGAGGTTTACACAGATCCCATCATCGTCTGCCTCTAGGGATCCAAAAAGAGACTGCAACAGGAAAATAAGATAAGTATTAGGGACTCCGGGGCCCTTTACAACGATAAATAATTTTCCCTTGGATAGGCAAGGTGACAGTGGCTCTACGTAGGTTGGAATCAGTTAATAATAAAGTGAGGTGGATGCGTTTACTGTAAAATTACAAGAATATGGATACATTTTATAAATTTAACTGGATCAGTCAACATTTTATTTAACTGCAGCAATAAAACTGATAATAAGATAAGACAATTTTTGGCCTCAGATAACTGTTCATAATACTATATCTAACTCATTACCAGGGGAACAGATTATTTTTAAAATGTATTGCTGACATTTGGTGTTTCAGGTCTGTAATAGTTTTCTGGTAGAATTAGGACCATTAACAAATAAGCAATGCCTAAAGATGGTGAGATAAAGGGGCAGTTTTTCTCCATATAGTCAGCTATAGTATTGCTTATTGCCATTATGTCACAATATTCTTACTAAAAGAAAATGGGTTTTGGAATGAGGCCATTTTGGCAGACAATGCAAATGGGGTGCTTCTTGTTTTCTATTGTGCAATTTTTATCAATATCAATCAAAATAATGGGGGTGAGGCCAAAGCTGTTACATTGCCTAGGGTCCTTTTTTCACAAATCAAACTCTTTTGTGTGCCTACATATGGAAAACTAGCCCTGAATATAAGACAAAAAGGGAGATAAGAAAATATTCTATGTACCCAGAAGTACCCACAAAGACAGTAATAGATGACCCAACCCTAAAAAATAGGCATGATTAAAAAGATCTGAATAAATTATGTTTCTACTAAAATTGAAAATATACTCTCAAAAATAACAATGCACTAACTAAGGATTAAGGACATGAGGTTATATTTTATATATATATATATATATATATATAACTGGAACCAAACAGTAATAAAATATCTAGAGAAGAACTGTCTCTACCGGTAAACCCAGTGTTAAAAATTGGGATCTATTAAAAGGTTCACCCTTTCTGTACTTGATCATGTCAAAGCCATCTGTTCTCCTTCCCTACTGCTTAGCTGCAGAGTCTGGCACTCCAATAATATTACATTATAGCAAGATTAAAACAGATTTAATCAGCCAGTGATTTATCATTTTCAGGGAAGAGTAGATAATGTCTTACAAGACCTTCATTTTCAATGACAGGAAATAAGGATCAGGTAGAAACCCTCTGCAAACTGTCTATGTTGTCTCATTCACTGCTCTGTGTGGCAGTACACACAATGAGTTTGATTTATTGTGTTTTATTGTCATGCCGAGAGCGTCACTTTGTCGCACTTCATTATGGCAAGCTGCTGTCGGATATGAGTGTCTGCCTATGAACACCATGCCGTGGTGAGCTGCAAAAGCGGAACAATTAGCCTCATCATTTGATGCCATAACTCAAGTTTCATCTCATCTAGTACCTGTAATTATTTTCAGATTTCTGGCACATCTTTAGTACTGATATTCCAAAGTCCAGAAATGTTATGGGTCAAACACTGATGCTAGAGGACGGTCAGACAGGTCACCATGTTCCAGCAGTGGGAGGATATTTGTGCAATCATGCCAGTTTAGGTCAACCAAAGAGATTTATATATGAATTCCAGCTTTGATATTCTTCCATCCTCTATACCCTCGCTAAAAACTCTTCTCAAGGTAAACTTTTAAATCTAGGTTTACACAAACTGTTTATGTAATGAGCAAGGTACTTCATCTTTTTTTCTATTTTTTTTAATTCTTCTCCAGCATAGTCACTAAGTGCTCGTCACTACTGGGTAAAACAGTGGTTATTTTGAGATTTGCACTGGTGTTGTGGTGTGGTTACCACTTCCTCATGGCAATGAACCACTGCCAATAAACCAATGAACCACTGCCTTGGGGAAAATGCTACAAGTATTTCTACCCCCAGTAGCCCTATAGAGAATGAATAAGGGCAACATGAGTGAATGGCAGATTCTGGTTATTTAGGAAGTAGAGCTGTGTTGTTAACTAGGTGGCTAGCGGGGTACCAGCCACTGGGATGGATCGACTCCTGAGAGGGAAAGCAGAATGTACTACAAATATGTTGACTAGAAAGAAGACTTTTCCTAACAAGGGCTCGGGCAACAATAAAACCCAGATTGGGAATCTAACTCTTCATGGTTCAAAACTAAAAAAACAGAATTTCACTTTGTAAGGCCCTGGTCTAGCAACAGTACTCACCAGACACCAGTCCCCCAATCTCTCTTATAGCAAGCCCCCACTAACCCTCCGGAGACTGGTTGCCTTTCCCTGCACACAATTGCCCCCAGGACTTAGTGCACAAAGGATGGTGTCTGGGGAAGGGCTGGCGGAGGACCAGGATCCCACAGATAAAGCAGTAAGAAGAATCTCACAGAGACAAGTCCAGAATACAGAGCCGAGGTCATACACAGGTATTCCATCCACCAGACGAAGTACAGGGGCAAGGGCAAGACACAAGCCGAGTCTGGCCCACAGGCAAAGGTCAGTCCAAGCAACAAAAACCCACAGGGTCAGAAACAGGCAAAGTCAGCAACAGTATATCACACAAATACACACCAGCAGCAAGTCAGCCAAGCTTAATGCTACAACAGGCACTGATGACTGGGAGCGGAGAGGCTATAAAGTCCCAGCAGCCAATGACAGCACAGAATTGAGTCAGGAACTGATCAGCCTCTATAAACCTTTTCAGCTGTACACAGCCTCAGGGTATGTGCTGGGGATGCCAATAAAATACATTAGGCTGCACAGCTAAAGGGAAGCAGGGGCTGCAGCTATTTTTTTTGGCCTTGCTGTGACATTGCTGGACATAACCTGTGTGTGATACGGCGGTGGTGCACAACATCACAGAATCACCGGCCCGATAAGCGTTTCCTAACACCTTTTAATGTGTATGAATGAAATGTTCTGCTTTTTGTTAAAACTGATTTTTCTTTAAGAGCATAAATTCTGTTCCTGGCTAAGGGGTGTATCTGTTCCTGTTTTATAAATTATAATCCAAACACAGTGTTCCTCTACAAGAAGTGTTTCTTCACCATTTTGGGAATTATAGTAATTATGTCCCTTTGCACACAAAGAAGTTTATCTTAAAGATAAAGATGTTTACTGTCAGCCGAGCAAAGCTTCTTTCATATTTTGCATGGACGTCAGTGCTGTCTTATAGTTCTCGAGCCTGCCTGTGAAGTACAAAAGCTACAATTCTGACAACAATAGTAAACCTACTATATCTATGAGCACACTAATTACATGGCTGGTTTGCAGCTGCAAAACATTTCAAGCGTCTTTATTTTCTTTTAGCATAAACTACTTAAGGTTTTCTGAAGCAAAATGCAGCAGCCATTTCAAGACTGGACCATATAGAAGATCTGAATCAATAAAGAATAATTGAATAATTCGCATTAAAGGGACTCCTTCACAATACAAAACACCTCTGTGATTATGGTTTCACAGACTCAAATGTTTTCTATTGGATCCATTTATCCATGATCATTTTCTCATAAAAGTTCATTTTAAATACTTAACATTGCGTAGTCGCTCAGTTGTAGTAACTTACTTTTTTTTTTTTTTACAATTGTAAAGCCTTTATTTCAGCCTTGCTCAATTGTTTTACCATGGGGGAAACCTTGAAATAACTTTTAGGTCTTAGGAAACGCCTTAATTACTTCCCTATAATTACTATAGCCAGGTAACAGTGCATTAGTGTGGTGGTCAATGGGAAGAATGTCATCCTTACTGATAACCAAAAAGATCATTGGTGTCAGTTAAACTAACCTGCGATGCACAAATAGCTCATTGCTTAATCTTCTAGTAACCTCTGAAGAAACCCAATGATTCCATGGAACTCTGAAGAACACTGCTTCATTTTTTATTCATTAGTTTTTATCTCACAGATTGTTTTTTTTTCTGTTCACTTTGATGGCTCTATTACTCAATGAACATCTCATTGGGGTCCACCTGTAAATCACAATTACTGAAACATTTCCTGGTTGAGAATCAACCATCAAAACACATGAACCTGGAAATTTCTCATAGATTTGTTTTTAAGATAGGACAGCTGAGGTTTTAAAACCTTTTGGCTTTTCTTTGGCATTCTGTATAATATTTATATAGATTTCCAATTGTATCCTTTGGGGAAGTAAAAGGTAATCTCATAAACTAAGGAAATTATGATTACTCTTATTTCAAAATGTCAAGATTTGCAATCTTGTATGCACCTGAGTGTATTGTAAACCTAATTATGCAAACCTTAGATTCTATTAGAGTCCATATCCTGGTGATTAGTGGGGAGCATCCAAATTGGCAGGGGGTTGTACTGCTCCAAACAATCATCAACAAGTGGAACACTGTGTTGTAACTGAATGAAAGTTCCTAATGTAAATACCAGCCAACATTCTCATTGGCTGGTATTGAAACAGCTTGTAATCAACTCAAAAGCATCTTGAAGAACTTATAGATGAATAATGAGAACCAGAGATACAAGTCAAAAGCAGGTCAAACCAACTGCCAAAGCTAACATTTTCTTGATTTTATCTTGACTCCAATTAATGTATTAAATATTTTTGGAATTATCCTGAATTAATGTTTAAAGCTTGTGCATGTAACCCCCAAATTACCTTTTCCAACTCTCTAAATCTACTCCACTTTCCAATCTACCATTTCGAGTTACAGTGGCCCCTTAGTGAAGCTTGGTATGGCGTTAAAAATCCAGCCTAATGTGTATCAGCCTTTAAAGAGCTTTCTGGTAGCTATAGTTCAACCTTAGCTGCCCTAGTTTCTCTTCCTCTCGAGCTCTCAGAAGGCTTCTTAGCAATTGATCTAAATCAGTAAAGGTTTAATGCAGTAACACAAATACAGAAAGATTTATTTCTCGACGGTTTTTCTTTTTTTTTTCACTCTCTGCAAAAATTCCTACTAAATCACAGAATGTTTTTAAACACCTTCGCGTCCGCACCTCCGCTCACAGATGTAGTAAAGGATCTGTAAAATGGTGTGTGTATTTTTTTCTTCGTCCTGTCCATCAGTGTGACTTCTAATTAAATCAGAGACTTGCTTAACTTCCCGGCAAACAGCTCGGCGGTGACAAGGAGCCATCCCCAGGGGAACTCAATCAGTTTTAGTCTGTCAAACCCAGCTGTCCATCAGGAGCTGTAGGAAAGCAAATCTATTTTTGATCGTCCTTTCGGTTGCACAAGGTGCTGATTTATTTACATTTAAACTTTGTGTATGCTTTTGGTCCTGTATTTGCACATGTGAGTGCACAGTAGGAAATGTTAACATACGCGTGTGTGAACTTAATCAAACATCAAGCAGTTTTCTATTTAAAGTTATATCCTGTTGTATTTAATATGAAGAAACCTTTTAACTTTAAAGCTGATATATGATCACCCCCAAAAAAGTATGAAGCACACCCCCAAGGAGGCTGCTGGTGTGGTTTCCTAGCATGTGGTAAGGTCAATTTAGGTCATAGGTACTTTGCATTTTCTCTAGGTTTCTTAGCATATTGAGTCTGGTAGAAAGGGATTAGATGGTAAGATACCCAAAAATAGCAATACCTGGTCACATGAGCCTGCAATTCCCCAATGATCTATTGATCTCCCCCCTTAAAGAAGTTGTGGATTTTACAGCCACAGCCTGGCAACCTAGTGTGTCTGGTAAATGGTCTCTGGTAATTCATTTACCATACACAAAACTAGCAAGGCTTTTCTAAGATGGCCCACAGTTAAGGAGAGCTGTCCACAATTTCCTGGGGCAGGTCTCCCCAACTTTCCCTTCAGAGTAGAAAATCAATCCCTCATTCAATCATATTTTATCAGAATCTTGGGTATACTTTCAAAAAAAGGCAAATGATGTTTATGGAGGGCATAACCCACTGGACAAATCTCCAGGTAAGATAGAACAGGTTATGTCCCAGGGTCCAAGTTCCTGGCTGGACTAGACTCAAGCCTTCAGACTGGCAGACTTTCAAAGACCCTTCTACAAGGTCATACCACAATATTTATCCTTTTTCACTACCCCTGGCCCGGAGCAACAGCCTCAGTAAATAAATGAATTGGACAACATCTATTATTTGATATTTAGACCAAGAAGTTGGTTACACTCACATTTACTTTTCACAAGTACCATATATGAACAAAGAAAAGAGGGGGCCAATCTTGTGTATCCCTTATATTTATGTAAATTGTGTCCTAGGTAGCCTAGAGAATCCAGCACAATATCATTCAATTAAGGGTGAACCTTCTAAAATATACACTTTAAATTATTTTTTTATAAATCTCTTTATTGAGATTGAGAAATGGTATAGTACAACAATGTAGTTTTTGCTATACTGCGTTTGACAATGAAATAATGTTAGCTAGAATTATGTTGTCCTTGTCCTGCTACTTAAGGTACATTTTCTAACAGCTCAATGTTTTATACAGTTCGCAGCCAGTTGTGTAAAATTGTAACCCAAAGAATAAACAATTTCATATGGATTGCAAAAGGAAATAATGTAAACAGAATAAAAAAAGGAAGGGAAGAAGACAGAGGAGAATGGATAGGGAGTTTTGGATGAAGTCAACACCAGATTTTAGGTGGTGGTAATCTATCCAGCTGTAATGTTTTTCAATATCGTCCAGTTTAATTTAGCTTTCAAGAACTGAACTGAGACTAACTAATAATTTTTTACAAGTGAACAATAGTTAAGAACAAAACAGCAATTTAGCTTTAGGTTTATTGTTTTGAAAATCAATATGCTAAGGAGAGCTTTTTCTAAAGACAATTTGGGGTATGACCGAAACGCCCAGTTACATGCAATTGTTTTTCAAATAATTTTTTTTTTGTTAAAGTTTCTCCTTTGGCAAATCTAACGAAATTCTGCTCATCTACCACCCTCTGATCTACCCCACTGTTAGTCTGGACCTTATCTCTTTTCAAGGCTGCTTAAAAAAACAGTATTACAGGACCATACTAATGTTTAATTAAAACCGGATTAGTTTATATTTACTCAACTTAATGAACTGAGAGCTGATGCATATCCAAATGGATCGTTTTTACTGTTTATGGCCTTCCAATTGTCTTTGTGGCCTTAAAGTGTAACTTTCACATATATTAGGAAATTTAAAAAAAGGCATTGGCAAATATGTTTAGATGTAAAATATGTAAAAGATCCAATGCAATCCATCAATAATTTGCATGCTTCTGAACTATTTTTCCAACGTTGTCTCTTTCCCAATGCTATATCGATCACTGTTACTTGGTTTCCCTATCATCTTTCTTACTGACTGCATATGCCATGTATGTTGAAGCAAACATGCATAGCATGTAGAAGGCATAATCATTCTCTGATTCGTGTGCTGGGTGTGTATGTAAGTATGTATTTATGGATAATTGTGCATGGTAGTATGGATGGTATGTGATGGGCTTATATTGCCAGGTGTGCATGCGGGGTATGCAGAGGTCAGAATTCCTTGCTCATCACACTGGTCCACATCCAGTGCTCCAGGGTTATGGCCACATATTGGGCATTTGCAGCCTACATCTTTCCCACCCAAGCAAATAATAAATAAATGTAGGTAATAAAAAATTAAAGAGTGTTTGTTAATATGTAAGAGTAAAGTGTAAATGTTTTGATGGTGCAATGTTACAAAAACAGTGGAAGCTCCACCTTAACGTAAAGGAAGCTTCAACTTCTTCAGAATCTAAAAGCTATGGTTATGTTATTGGGACTAAATACTTTGTAACATGCTTCATGGACATTTCCTAATGCATTAGATATTACTGCCTTTATCATCATAATGTTGATAATGAATGCTTTTCTGAAATTACATGGTATAAAGCAGTCCCTTAAGGAATGATTCCACTTAATTTAGACCATTCTTTTATTTGAGTTTTTTTACATGTATGTTTTATGTAACAAAGGCTAAACTAATTCAAGTGCTATATTATATATTAGAAAAAGAGAGAGTTGAACAATATTAAGACACAGTTTACGTAAGATAAAGAAGTGTCTTCATAGAGTTTTTTAAAATTAAAATTATTCTCTTGACAGCCAACAGCATATACATTGTGATCAGAATTTAAAGTGGTTGGAACGTCCCAATTGAAAAATGAGGCATGGGGTAAAAGCGAAAGTGAGGGGTAGACTGATCCACCTCAATTTATGTTGGATGTAATCAAGAATTAAGAACACAGTAAGCTGGAATAAGGACACAGACAGCTAGTAACAAGAGACAAATGAAAATGTAAAAGGGAAGAGAAGCAAGATAGATTTAGCTGTCTTTACTGCTGAAGGTAATAATGAGAGAAGAGGCTATATAAGTGCCTAGAGAGCATGACGCTTTGAGGGACTTAGTGGACCACAGCACCAAGCAGGAGCTTAGAAACTGTGTCACTGCAGAGAAACAAGAAAATGTAGGGAGAAGTCACATTCTTTTTACATTTAAGAATCTACACGTATCAATGATTTATTACTCATTTCTTTTTAGACTAAGATGCATAATCTAACTGAGTATACAAATTTGATGTCATTTTAAAGTATGTCAAGTAAAAATATCTTTTCATTCGGAAATATTTATTATTTCCTTCTGGGTATCTAAAACTTGTTAGGACCATACCAGCCCCTACGAAAGTCCACAGGTTGTGGCAGGGAGGTTTATTTACCCTCTGGCCTAATGCATCTCTCAGGGTCACCAGTAATAAGAAGTATCAACCTTATTTTCTAGTTCTGCCTTTATTTTCAATTTATTGAATTTCAGGGGTTTCACTTTTGGATTTACCATCATTTGATGCTATGGAAAAAAATCCAAAAAGGAGCCGTAAAACTCTTTTTGTCCTTATCAAGGGACTTGAAAGAGGTTGAATTTTAGGTTCTAGGAAGCCAACTCAACAATGAACCCTAACAGATATTAAAAGCCAGGTTGTATTTGTGTTATTGTTAAAGCGCACCGTGTCCAGGTATTGGTAAGCAGTAGCCCTGTAATGATGAATTAATGAATTACAATTAATGAATTAAGTGCTGTTTATTATACTTCAAAAAGTAAAATTATCTGCCATAATAATGAGCGAGGAGAAAGAAATGGTAACTTGCTAACATTACTGCATTTGGTGGCACTAGTCGTTTTCCTTGTATGGCTTGTGTCTCTTTCCTGACTTCAGACACCTGACTTGTCCTCTTTCCTAAACACCTTCAACAAAACAGCTTTTTCCACATCTTAACCAGAAGTACATTGACTCAGTAGGAATGGGTATTCTTTCTTGATGAGGCCAAATTTAGAAACTACCTATCAAAAATGGGAAATTGAAAATTTTGAAATGTTTTTATGAAGGTTTTCAGCAAGATGAGAATGTTCAAATACTGCACATGGTGATCATAATGCAAAATACAATGTTTATAAATAATATAAAATTCTGCATAGATATACAAGGTCTAAACATTGTTTGTTTAAAACTGAAGGTAGTCCAATAAATCACTGAATAGAACTACCTAAGGTTGGACCCTTTTTTACCAAATTTCTTTTGGATCCAGTAAGTGTTTCCATAGTCTTTCTCAGTATAAGCATTTTAAAAGCTCCTAGAGATCTCCAGGGTCTTAGCAGTGCTAGTTAGTTACAAAGCCAAAACATAAAAAGCCTGTTGAGGAATGCAACTCCCATGTGGTAGATACTGGAAAGTGTGATATGGTCAGCAGGGGGTCTACTGTACTGTTCCTTAGATACCACCTTGAGGTGTATGTCCATGAAATCACATTATTTTGCCTGTACAAACATATAAACCCTATCCATTGTGTAAATGAAAACCAGGAATGCTTTTACTGTGTAGTGTTTAACTTTACAACCTTTGCATTTTAAATGCCTTCCAGGGACTATTTGTTGTTGCATAGATCTACCAAAGCTTTTTTAGCACTGTTCCATTCAATGATGTATGTTTAATACCTTTTTTAAAGAAAATGGCAAATAAACTTGGACAGAACATAAGGAACTATGTCATTTAATAGTTTATACATTATTTATTAGGAACTAGTTAAAAAATGTTACGGAATGTTTAGCCAGAACTGAGCAAGTGAGAACACTTCAGATCTAATTGTTTAAATTTAGGGATCATTGTTGAATAATAGATATATAAAAAAATGAAATTTTGAAATCAAAATTATTACGGGGTTATAAAAGAAAATAGTAGATTGGATAACGCAGAACTGTTACTATGCCTTTGTAGAATGCAAAAAAACAGAAACGGAGGATCTTCAATGTTCATTGGGGCTGAGGTTTTATTTGGTTATATTTTGCCTCCCTGGTTCCTTTTTCTTCCGCTAATCAACATGCTAATGAAACTATGAAATAAAAACCTGTTTTCATATCATACATAATTTAGACCTACTGACATCATGGTCCTTGTGATTTTCTAAGCAGAGCAGGTTGATCATGGCTGATGGGAGCGAGTGGAAGGATGGTGAACGTAAATATTCTTGAAAGCAGATATTTGTAGCAACACCCACATAGGATGCTGAGCCTTAATGAATAAAATAAATTTATGATTAAATTCCAGTAAATGAAGGAGTGGGCCAGGGACACTAAGCTGGGGAGTGAGGGGTGGAGATTATAATGGGTTCTACGTAGTTTGCTGCAGTTCTAATGCACACTGAGAGAAGCTATTAGTGGGCAGAGGAATCAGAATAGGAGCGGAGCCTGTACAGCAAAGTCATTGTCATGTAGCATTCTACCTTTCCCTTAGAATAAACTTTTTTCTAGTTTTTGTAGCATTATGTCTCTTTCTATATATCAGGTATGCTTAATAACGATTATCTAATTACATAGACAAATTGGCTTCTCTAATTGGTTAAACCTCTCTGGTAAAACCAAATGTATTGTATTTTACCTCTGCAAGTCATCATATTTATTATTAAGATGATTCTAGCCATAAAACAGAACTTCAATACTACACTTTAATGAGCGCAGAAATTTTTACATTTTGAAGACATAATGCATCTCCATAATTAGTATTTGCATGCAGCTACTAAAACATTTAAGCAACATAAAACTGACACATAATTGCAGTAAGTCGGCTTTAAACAACACTTCTGTGATGTATGAGACCATTCTGTGATAGATCCCCTTTTAAAAACACAGAAAATACTACATTCATGCTAATATAAATAATTTGTTTTTCCATTACTGTATAGATAAAGCAATCAAAGGATAACAGCCAAACAAAACAAAGCACATTTCATGCGCCAGTCACTCTGACGCTGTACTGTACCAGTCAGCAATGCTTTATGGCTGTCTTATAATGTATTAGTAATTGTGTTTTATTTACAATATAGGACGTAGGAATAATTTACAATACATGGTTTCCTTGGCTGCCCAAGAACGCCAAGTACTGATAGAACAAAAACACATTTAAGATTTTATTATTATTTTTTTATATATAGAACACCTAGCTGTCCCCTGTTAATTTCTATGCATTAAAATGTCTAGAGGGAAAGTGCCATGGCAGTATATCAAACTGAAAAGCTGGGTTCAGAGGCCAGCACCATTCCGTTTTGCTGTAATATAGTTTTCTTTTATTTGTTGTCTGTATTTATGAATTGTACCTTGCACCTGTTCCTTTTATTTTAAGAACAAATGTTTTTGTTTTTTCTTTTAATTTATTATTACAGTTTTATATTGTAGACCTATAATGGAGCCCAGACTAGGTTTTGTAAGAATAGCTAGGGGCTAGAACTGAAAAAATTTATACTTAATGTTGACCAACAGGCAAACAGCAAATTACATATACGGAAGCTGTTTTGCTTGCCATTGGATTTATTATTCTGTTCATCCAATCTTGAGATTTACAGAGCCGTTCCATGCAACATTGCCAAGTGGACAAAACCACTTACATCAGGCTTTTTCACTGACCAAACTAGGCATAAAGAAAGGACACTACAATATTCCTTCTGCAAAGTGACACCAAACTTTTAGAAAACTTTGCAAAATGATTAAAACTTATAGAGACTCTGTCAACATCTTTAAAAATGCAGATATAAGCACAAAAAATAAGTATTTTAATTGTTTACTTTCATTATTTTCCATTTTATTCCATCAATTATTTATTAAACACTTGCAATATACAATTGATCTTACTAGAAAATTTGACCACTTTATGAAGCCGTTTCCCCAGCACAGCCCCCTGTCACTTTGTGTGCCATTACCCCCTTGTGTGGGAGTGTCTAATTACTCTCCGTGCCGGCCCAATCCTCCCTTCACCTTGCTGTATAACCTTTCTATGTAGCTGCCAGTAGAGGACAAGAGGGGAAAATGATTGATTGTCACCTAACGTAAGGTTCTAATTTCTAAGCTGGATTTGCTAACATCCTATTCAAGACAGTGGTACCCAGCAGTAGTCTCGGGGCTTTTAAATGTCCACACAAGGAAGGTATTTACAAAAATATATATAATGTATATATAATGTCATTGGAAGATTTTTGTTGAAATAATGGTTGGTGGACACTACAGAGTCACTACATATATTTTTGCATGGTTTGGCAAGTGTTAGGTTAATCTTAACTGGTAAAATTCATTGTTTAGCACCCATCTAATGTTCAAGGTTCCCTGCCTATTATATATTTAAGGTACTTAAAAAAAAAAGAATTACCAAACAGAGATCTCCTATAGGTTAAAGAAAATGCTTGAATATAATTTTGATTAGCAAGGTAATCCTATATATTATAAAGCAGATGTATGACCTTACCGTGGTCATAGCAGTACTTACAGCAGTACTTACATCCAAACTGCCCATTTATAAGTTCAATGCTGTGTTTAAGAAAAGTGCTTAGCTTCACATGGCAAACAAAGTGCTGTTAAAAAAAGCAGAAAAGGATTAAGTCGTGTGACTGGACTCCTCACCAATCACATTCTCAGAGAGAGCTCTGTTGGACACCACATCGCACTGTGGTCTGCATTTTATGAAAGGCATGTAAAATGCATTCCATGATGAAGAGTAACATTTCATTGGCCACCAAAGAGCAGGTCATTATAGTAGTAGTATCCACTTATAGTAGTAGTAGTAGTATCCAAGTAGTAGTATCCAATATCTCACTATTTGTTTCGACAGCTATTCGATTGAATAGTGAGATATTGTTCGGGTGATCGAATGCCGAATTCGAACACCATTAAAGTCAATAGTGGGAGAATTTGGATTATTTTAGGGGACTATTAAGGGCTGCAAGAGCAATCAGATTGCTCATGCAGCCCTTTACTAGTTGTATGTGTTCTTGGATAGAGTTTCTCTATCCTAGAACACAGGGAGTCCAGAGTTCTTGGATAGAGAAACTCTATCCCGGAACACATACTACAGGGCTGCAACGGCGATCCTGATTCCTGTTGCTGCACTGTATTAGTAGTATGTGTTCTTGGATAGAGTTTCTCTATCCAGGAACACAGGGCACTAGATGTGATGAATGGGGAAACTTGTCCCCATTCAAACTTTAGTGCCCTGGGATCTCCTGCAGTCACAGCTGTTTCCACGGTCCCACTCCCACGGTCCCACTCTGCAGTTCCACTATGATCCCCGGGGCACTAGAGGGATTGAATACTCTTCTCGATGATTGCAGCCACAGCTGAAATCATTGAGAAGATGCCCCGCACTAGAGGTATCTCTTACTCTGTCTGCAACACACTTTGCTGCACAGTAATATGATATATTTGTTACATTTTTCTCACAGTGGATAAAAAAAATGTAACAAATGTATCATAATATTTCTGTTCTGGAAAGTGTGTTACAGAATAAGAGATATCATGTCATTGTAGGATAACCTGTAAAAAACTAGTTAAATAAACACAAACACTCAATAAATTAATTTAACAATAATTTTTTTTTTAATATTTTTTTTAACCGAATTTTGGCCGTCGAATCTCTTTTTTTCTGGTCCGGTCAATTCGAATTTGTACAGCCATATTTGGGTCAAATATAAGGACAACCCGAATTCGAACACCAACACTACTCTCTACTATAAACACACCTGTATTGTGGTCCAAATTCCTAGGTACTAAAGTTTTGATCAATCATGGGTATGCAGTGGGTAAACTACGTCTCAACATCCATAGAATGGATAATTATCCTAGAATATCCATACATATTACACTTATTTAACAGATTTGTATGGGCCAATTACCTACAGTCATTGGAGCAGAAGAGCAAATTTGATTTGCAAGCATTAAGGTTAGCCCTGTTCAGACTACTTTATAAATCCATAATAGTGGGGGAAGGGTATCCCTTCTTCTTCTTCTTTGTGCTTTAATGCAGAGTATAATCATAATGAATAAGTTTCACATTCATCAACATAGTAATGATAAGTTGCTTATATGAGAGCACAGAGTTTGGTTGATAACTAGCATTTGATCTTGGTTCACAGTTCTAACTCTTACTCCATTTTTTTTGTTTTTTTTGTTTAGGGCCTGAATACTTTACCCTGGTTTGATCACAAATATTTTTACAGTTAAACATATTAGGATCTTAACAGTATTCAAGTCAGTATTTGTGTCCTCTAAACAGCCCAATGTCAACTCAAAACCCATTTTTGCCCATGGCTGACTATTGTGTTTTAGTAAAATGTGTAGCGAAAATGGAACACAAATATCTAGAAGACATTGCTACGAAACTCATTCAACTGACATATAATATTAAAAAGAGAAATAGTAGCAAAGGAGGGACAAAATCTTCCTGCCCCCTGCAGGCCCTTCTGAGGGCAACCAGGGTGTGTGGGAGTTGTCAGGGCAGGACTCGTCATCTGCTGTACGACTCATCACGGTGACAGCTATGACTGGACTTTGCACTCCATAGGGCACTTCTTTTACCGCATCATTCTAGCAGAGCTGACACATGTCCACTTCATGATTCCATCTCACTGCTGCTGTCTCTTCAATTTGAGCTTTGTCGAGGAACACCCGCCCCATTGCAGAGCCTGTTAGAGGTACAATGTGTAAAAAAACAACTGTCCCATTTTAATAGCATGAGATTGTTTTCAAATGAGGAGTCACAGAATGTCCTAAAATTGAATGAATACTTTTTACCTGTCTGACACCTATCCTGTCTGTGCCCACTCATTTTCCTGCTTTATAAGAACAACAACCAGGGATACACAGAACAGAAGAAGGGGTCCAGTGCTTCGTGAGAGCTTTCTTTTTATACCAACCTAATTGGCTATGCAATTATTAGACACAGTATCCAATATACTTTAAAATATCTCTTCCATATACTTGAATAGGTCAGTATTTTCAACCAAAATTAGAGGGAACCTGTAAGCCATTGTAAACTTTTTAGTCCTAGCTAGAGGCTGACACTATAAAATTCCTATTATTTACCTTTAAGTAGCAAGATAAATCACCTTTTGTGTACCTAAGACTATTTTCACTTTATTTGTAGAAGTCTTATCATAACATCTGATCATGCCAACTATATTTATTCCCCTCAATGGAAATGCCATCACTGGCTGCTGGTATTCTTCCAATGGACAGGGAAAATGCAATCGGTAGGGCTTTGCCCTGACATTAGGAACTAACTGAACCTAGTTTCATGGCAGCACACTAAGGAAGACTTTTAGCATATATTAATAAAAAAATGTTTTTGTGTACTTTGTTCTTAGGCAGACTTGTTATTGTCCAAAAAATAAATTAGTTGCACTTCCCGTCTCCCTGTCAGTCTATTAGGCATTTATCACACATTTTACCAATATTTTTTTTCAGATTCCTGCCTACTTCTTCTTTGGCATTGGTAACATTTCTAGAATGAGTTTTACAGGGTAGACAAGAGCAATGCTGAACTTGGCATTCACTGGATATGTTTCCCTCCATGATAACTTGCCTCTTATCTACAAAAATGGAAAAATGGAAAGGCAACATTTTTGATGAGGTTCTAGGAGGGTCATAAATCAAAAGACATAATTCACTATTATATAGGGAATCCATTGCAACACTATGGACCACAATCTTCCAGACTGCAACAATACAAAGATACAAAGTTGAATATTTGGAATTTAGGTGACACCTTTTTGGCTAACTTATGGTATTTAAGGGTGTGTGTGTGTGGGGGGGGGGGTTCAGGATGACTTAGAACTCTTTTCTAGAGATTAAAAAGCTTGAATCTTTACTAAGTTAGTCAATATTGTGTTTTGCTTAATTCCAAACTTTCTGCATAAATCAATGGCTAACAATGGTCTACAATTTATAACACCTATGGAGGATGCTAAGCAAAGATGGTCCTATACTGAAGGATCTTCTGAATCTAGCAAGTGTTAATAGGTATAAAATAAAAACAAGTCGTATCAGAAGTGTTTCTATGCATTGGTCACTGATGTTTACTCATCACCTGGTGACCTAAGCGTTATCACATCCGTGTGAAATGAGCCTAAGATTTTTTAACCATCTTTATTTTACATCTTAACTGTAGGTCCTGAATAGCCAATTGATCTATTGTTACATTGGGTCTGATTTATTAGAGCTTATTTGAAAAGATACACTTTTATCAGTGAACCTGGATGATCCAGCAAACCTGAAATGGAGTTTTAAACGTCATTTGCTATTTGTTAGCGAATGTTTTCAATTATGAACCAGATCTATTCCAGTTTTGCTGTATCATCCAGGTTCACTGATGAAAGTGTATTGTCTCCAGTCTTGGAGAGTTTCAATAAATTGGGCCCATTGAGTTGTTTCTTTATACTTAACTTCAGTGATTCTCCTGAGAAAGCAAATTGAATACCATGAACTGTGTAGAGATAGTTGATCAAGGAGGCAATTATCAAATCAATTCTATATGGATATGTCAGTGTAATAACTAAACAACTTATGCATATGATCAATAAAGACTATGGATATTTTAACCTTTCATTGTTATACCTTTGATTACATTTTAATGCCACTAAAACCCCACATTTAAGCTTGTGTTTATTGATAATCAGTTAGTTGTTTACTTATTTTTCACCTATAATGGTAAGTTTTCATTTTGCCCAAAAAGGAGAAATTAGATTTTATATGTTCAGATATATGTTGACATAAGATGTACAGCTTTATTTTCAGCACTGCCTATTCATGTTACAAAGCACAGGCCGAGCTCTTAGCAGCAAGCTCCAAATTTATATTCTTGGCTCCAAAAACAACGCCATAAACACTGTAAACCATGCAGCGCTGTAAGATGTAGACTTATCTCCGGTGTTCTGTGCATTATGAATGCTCTCCATATTGCTCCACACTGACATATGGGTTTATCCTCCCAGAAGCTTTCCTGTGCCATAAACATTATAGATATTGCAAAACCATGAGCTATGGATTTACCTTCCCTATATCTGTGGTGTTAACATTATATGTGGATGGATTTTTTTACGTTTCCTTTCCAATGAAGAAAAAAACGGAAGGGCATTTGGACAAGTAAGGCTTTGTAGGCTGTGGAATGCCTAAACCTAAATCAGCTTTGCTAGACCCAGCTATAATATTAACTACTCAAAATGTAGCAAAGATGATTTTACAGAATCTCCATTCATTAGCTGTGCTCTGCTAGAAAATAATCAGAAGGTCACAGCCTGCTCTAGATATTAGGTTTTCAGCTCCCATGCACACACATACTGTATACACATACTGGAGAATCATACCTGGGCTCCATTTCTAGAAGTACTTTATTAGGTATATGATACTGGTTTTCAACCTAAGCTGAGAAACTTTAGTTGGCTGTTTGTTTCCTAAGCTGTCCAGTGATTATTCTCAGTAGCCCTGCTCACCAACCCCAACCCTACTTAAGTTTTGGTATTGGCACACATTTACCGTAAAGTCACCAAATATGGTATTCATGAACATAATAATATACATTTTGTAAATATGTACTTTGGTACTGCCGCTAATATCCAAATGCTATGGACTGTGTCCCATAAACACCTGATGGGGAAAGCCCTATATGTAAATAGAATTAGGAAATGTTTTTTGCTTAAAGTTTGTAGAGGGATATATAGTACATGAGATTGATTATTGAAAGGAGAGATAAAGCCTTTGTAGAACAAGATCTGAAATATCACATAAAATCCAGTTTTGAGCACAAATTATCTGTTATCTTATCTCCAGTTAGGTATTCACAGTGACTAAGGCTACTGACATCAGCATGCGTGGAAGAATTTTGTGGATCACAATCCAAGAGATGCCTTTCAAGTATAGATGCAGTCTGCTCAGCCATTGTTTCGACACAACTGAAAAACTAACCTTATTCATTTTTCACAAATGTGATTCCATATTAGATTTACATCAATTTAGTGTCCAATAGAAGATCTTCTTAAAGTGATTTAGCCATCAGCAGCAATGTTACATAAACCATGTGAAACAGGAACAGATGTATCTCACCTGAGGGCCTTCTAATATTTCTCATGGGACAACAAAAATCAGGGTCTGTGTAATAATATAGAACAATCTTTATGTCTACAGCAACGGTGCATTATGGGGAAATTGAAATGTAAAAACAATAATGGTTTGCAGTGTCTTTCTTCCATGGAACAGGCATATTACTGCTAATGCTAAATTAGATAAAAAGGCATAAACTGTGATATCTAGGACATCTTAGGACTTCTTACCCACCTTTCCCACCACTAAGATTTTCCATGGGTGGTGCAACAATTACACTTCCAACTTTAGCGATATATTACATACAGGTGTTGTTCCTATTTACCTGTAACATAAAAGAAAAGCCTTAAGCCACCACTGAATTTATCCCAAGGCAATCCTGGATAGATATAGGCAAATGTGAGGCATTGTCCCCAAAATTGCTGGTTTTAAACTTTTTTGAAGAAGCATGTTCTTTCTATTAACCAAAATTAAATATGGTCAGAAAAAAACATTTTTTAAACAACCTGATGAATTTTTGAGTACATTGCCCCTGGTAATGTGTCAGAGTATTGTCATATGTCAAATATGCTGGGTGGTGGTCAAGGGGATTGGACAGAAGGACAAAAAAGTGTATTGTATAACAAACAAATATAGTGTAAAACAAGTATAGTCAGGAAGACATATTTTGATGGAAAATCCCATAAATCCCCCGAAAACCAATACCTAAAAATTATGGTGACAATTCTATGCTCCAAGGCTTTGCAGGTAATTTTGTAAATTTGAAAACAGCTTCAATAAAATTATTTTGATGACCATATTTTATTTTGAATCACATAAAGGTTTAGGATTTATTTTATTTGTGCATTGGCGACATGTCCCACCTGATCCCCTCTCCCCAGTATTTTTTGACAATATTTTGCCTGGCCTCTGTAACAAAAAAGGCTAAAAGTTATTAAAGTTAATCTGCACACTAGAAAAGATTAATTTAAAGTTTAGAAGATAGGAGAAAATTAATTGGTAATGTGCCCATAACGAAAATGCCATGGCCCCTGAGTCTTTCTTATTAGACTGAAGGATGGCAGCTGGCATGGCTTGGCCCTAAAGCCAATGTTGGGTCCATAGTAAAATACTGGAATTAGTTTTAGAGAGGTTACCAGATATGGATTGTCTAATACAATCACCAAACGTCTTTCTTTCTTCTTGACCTTAACTGGCTTACAGGTTCACTTTAAGAGTTCGTTATTTCCTCTCTGTAGGTTATTGTGTTAAGTAAGAGTAATTAGGTAACAGTACACTGTAATACTAATAGCACATATCCAAATGAACTAAAGCACTCAATCGCAGATAATTTTATAACCACAAACCGTGACTAGCAGCCCGCACAGATGAAATTGCATCTCTTAACAACCATTTAAAAATAAAAACCCATTTTTTTGCCTTATTACACAGGCCCCCTAGAGAGAAAAATGCTGATGGATAAATAGGACTGTAATAAATTTGTTTCACACACTGCTGTATACCATTCGATTCAATTAAGTTTGTAAAACCTATTAATGTCGACTTTGTCTTCCCACATCCTCTGACTCATTTGGCCTGATAAAGAACCTTTCGGCAATGTGTTTGGCTACTCTGCATTTTTCTTATAACGGATTAACTCCTTTGTAGCTTGATAACATGCACTTGGATACCAGCCGAGTAGCCAAAAAGGTCTTTTTAGGGGTTGGTGCCGGAAATGAGATTTTATTAGGACAAAGTGCAATATCACAATAGAAAAAAAATATATAAAACATATGTACATTTTCAAATGGAAACACAAACTTTTATATTTTTAATCATTTTAGTTTATTTTCTGTGGTATTTAAAGAAGATACGGCAAAAAAGCTTTAAGCATCCTATGCATGAAGAGGTTGTCCAAATATTCATTGAGCAGCAGAAATATTTATTATAACTACATTTTTAGCTGATTTTCTACATTCGGCAACTTCAAGTTTTGTTTTAATAGAACCAAATAATCTCCATCTTTGAACTAACCAAAGCAAAGATTGTAATTGCAAAGTTGTAAAAAGTTGTAAATTGCAAACTCCATTGTATTGACTCCCAAAAGCCCACACATGGTGATTAGGGATAGGGATCTTTACAGATTTAGTCTGGGGTGGGGGAGCAGACATGGGCACACAATAATTAAAAGTCACCTACTTCTCATTACAAGAACAAGATAAGGACAAAAATGGCGGGTCATGCTTTAGGGAATAAAAGAGGTTTAGGGGGAAATTAAGATAGAGCTTTAGGAGATCTGGTCAGCTATAAGGTGTAAGCAACAACAGAAACCCTACAATGCTGGCTAACTGCAACAAAAGAAAAAACTCATCAGCACAAAGCACATTTATTATCACTTGTTTCATACTAGTTAACATCAATTTATAATTAAGAGACTTAGGCAGAATGTCCCTGAGGAACCTGCCAACAATTCTTATGGCACTGTATAGGCATTAAAGAGCTGGACCTGTCAGGAAGTGAGAGTAATCAGCGCTCGCAGCTCCGTAATGCAGCCCCTGTAATTGTCTCCATTGTTGGTACAGTGATTCCATATTGCAAACTGCTATTTGCAATATTTTATACCACACCAAATTAGAAACCCATTTAAGTTTACTCAGAAGGAAAAAATGATCTTATTACGAGTTAATTAAGTTACCGGTGGAAGTAGAACCTTGATTTCTAGAAATGATGTATGTATGATACGTATATAAAATTCAATATGGCATTTTAAAGCTGTATCTATTGCATGCAGATTACTTTCAGTGAATGTAATTATGAATATAGCACTTTCTCCCTCTCCTCAGTCATGGTGTTGATTCCATATTTTTTATGTACAGGAAGGATGAGGAAGATTCTAACTGACAGCATTAAGGGATGTTTTGAAATTGCATTTTATCAGTTTTTTTAGTTGGTTGCTGTACTTTTATAGTATGTATAGTATGGTATATCTTCTGTATATCTTCCTGCTTTAAAGAGTTTCAAAACCGAACAGCAAAAATATGATATATTTCACCTTACTAGTCCTCAGATGTTGAGGTTATGTTTCTTTTCATCCCCCTTTTTTATTTTTATTGTACTTGGGTGACAACATACTGTAGTAATTGAGAAGCAACACTGTCACCCTAGAACAAGAATCATATTACTGAAATGAAGAAAAAAGTTTTCTAATGTCCATGTTAAGATGCAGAGTGCATAGAACACAGGACAACACTTAATTACTGGCTTCATCAACAAGTATTTTGGGCACCTATTCTACAAATAAAATGCTTTCAATTGTGTCTATAGCACAGAGCAGATAAAAGAGTTTTCAAATGCTTAGAGTATCCCTAAATTATTTACTGTGGGGGGACCCTTGGAATTACATTCAGGTCTTCAGGGAACCACCTGTAATTATCTATAATTACTATTTCCACCGATACCGAAAATTTTAACATGATGGTCAGTGGTAAAAAAGCCTCTTACATTGCTGGCTAGCGGAAAGAATGTCACCCTTAGAGATAGTCAAAAAGATCATTGCTGTCTAATAAACTGACCTGAGAGGCACAAATTGCTCATTGCCCAAGGAACCCCTAGCACTCTCTGGAGGAACACTAGTACCCTGGTTGAGAATCTCTGATTTGAATGATGAGGATACTTGCATGTGTAATGTGTTAAGGCAGCCCATTACTCTTTATGGGTTTGGCAATGCAATATATAGTTTGATAGACATGCAGTATTTTATACAATACATTACATCAGAACATACAGAAGGTTAAAATTAGTTTGTTGTGGGGCATTTAATTGCAAGTACTGCCTGAGTGCCATTGAAAGGGAATAGCACAGCAAGAGCAATCCACTACTTTGCACTGGGGTAAGCAATCATTAAAGCACATGCTACTCCAACCTCAAGCTTTAGTGAGTTCTTACTGAAACCTGTTCTGAGCAAATAAGTTATCATCCACTTCTGACCCGGTTATGAAAATATAAGTAGGCTGGGTATTTAGAGTTCTGATATAAGGGGGACCGTTCACATAGCAAAAAAAGTTATCTCCTTCCAAGGGAAGTAAATGAAATGAAGATCTGCAGACTTCTACCATTCAATCACGTGCAAAGGAAAACCCTTATTTTTTTAGATTTCCTATATGTGATTGGGTATTCTTTGCAAAGTGAGCCATCACCACATTTATTAAGCCTGATGAATAATCTATTGCAAGAAAATATTTCACCTTGGTAAGTGAACAGTCTAAACTCCTTTAGTATATGACCCCCAGTATGGCTTCATAGTTACCTTGATCCATAGTATTTTTGTACCTTGCCATAATTCTGTTTAAGAGGCAATTTCTTTAAAAGTGACAGCTTACTAAAACAGTTTCTGTCATTTGTCATGATAATTTCTAGTCCTTTTGAAGTCTGTAATTGCGTAGTAATTTTAACTCAGTGGGATGCACAGTATAGCTTCTCTCCATCTCCTTAATAAATGCTTTTGAACCTAGAAAGTGAAGCTATGTATGCAACAGATGAGTTTCAATTTTTTTTTCTTTTGAACATTTATAAATTTTTACATTTTTTGGAAAAGTAAACCTAAAATGAAGATTTCTGCTCTAACTAAAAAATGAAATACTGTTTAAAAATCAGAAACTGTTAAAAAAACAACCAATTACCATTTTTTGTCCTTGCAAATAGTAAGCATCAAATGTTTGGTAATTGACATATTCCGTACTAGGTATCTGCATTTAGATTGGAAAAACATTATTATTAGACAAGGAAAGTTTTGCATAATTTAACACTGAAGCACAATGTAAGCCAAATTTGTTTCTTATCTTTTTTGTATTTTTCATTTTGGAGTTGAGTGGACAAGGGGTAATACCTTTGTTAACACTTATTGCTGTCTGTTAACGTTTATGAATAAAGTAATGCCTCCATTCCACTTGCAGCTTGCTGATGGGATAATAAAGGAACTGCAGAAACCTGTTAAAGCGGACCTATCACCAATATTTTTACTTTACAAAAAAAGGTAGACAACCCCTTTGTGTAAAGTAAAAAATTACCTTTTTGTTTAACCTCCCTAGCCATCTAAAAGCGGTAAATTGTTTTTCATGAAAATTTATTTTACGGTATATTATAATAGTATGAATATAGTAAAAGTTTAAAACACAAAATCATGTAAAACAATAAATTAAAAAATATATATTTTTATTATTTTTTAAATTTTTACAAAAAATGGGAACTCCCCTGGTGACTCATTGTGTGCAGAAGACACTCAAGGAAGAAGGAAGAAGACAGGGATTGCGGCGATGGATGACGTGGGACGCCGGCGGATCAGGTAAGCTCTGTGTTTACTATTACTTCCCAAGGGTTTACCAACTCCGAGTGTGACTCGGGGTTACCGCTTTCAGCAACTTTTTTCTACCCCGAGACACACTCGGAGTTACAGCCAGGGAGGTTAAAACCCTTTTTTTTTAAAAAAAAAGGAGCACAGAGCCTCCTAGGATATCCTTGTCATTGATCCCAGGAGGCTTCTGGCTGCTACTTCTTCATGCCCAGAAAGGGCTTTTTTCCAATATGGGATAAAAAATGCAGATTTCACTCATGCGCAGTGAAAATGGCACTCTTTTTTTCCCATTTACAGCAGGCTACGTCACTGGATCTTGTGCCTGTGCAGTGCAAGATTGGGTGGTGTAGCAAGTAGAGGAAAGAAGACAGAGGAAAATGGCATCGCCCGGTGCTTCCTCCGGGATGAAAGAGGAATCCAGGATGGCGTGTGACCCAATTCAGGAAAGCTCCGGAGAGACGGAGGGATTTGCAGGTAAGTAAATGTAGTGAAGTAAAGGTAAGTGAATTTTTGTTTTAGTTTAGTTCTTCTTTAACTTTAACAGCTCTTTCTTTAACAACTCTGTTCTCTGTTTCCTCTATACAACAGAGTTTTATTGTCTCCTAATACAGCCCCTTCCACTGTCTGGTGTTCAAGAGAGGACAGAAGGCCAATATCTAGACAGATTGGGGACTTTTTGCTAGTTGGTAAAATGCATTATTTTATTTCATGGATGCATCATTTGTGCATTTATAAATATACACCAAGTTCAGTTTAATATAATCAGTGAGGGTAACAATTACATGGGTAGCCAATAGTCATACTCCGCAGATCTTTTTACAGAATTACAGGTAATACAATTAGCTTCATTTAAAGTTTGCTAATGAGAACCACTGTGCAAGTGCCTGGAAGTCTAGAAAATATGTTATTGGTTCATAAGGGCTAAATGTTAATGGCAAATGTAGTTTTCTCTTCTGCATTTTCATGTCTTTTTTAATCTAATCTCAGCACCTCTTAGCAAAAAATAGTAGTAGTTAGGAAACCTTAAAATCCTTTAATTATTTGTGGTAGGCCTGGGGCATAGCTGGAATTTCACTTTAAAGACTGCTACACAAGTTACAAATTTATTTGTACAACTATAGTGTGCCCAGTGATGCCTAAGCAATTAAATGTATTTTTGGGAAGGCCCCATATGACATTAGTAATATTTTCTAACTGCCTCTTATTTAGACGGTCTGTCCGTCTTTTAGGATCAAGGCTCTTTCCTTATTGTCTTATCAATTGTCTCTTATTTTTGTCTTATGTAAATACTTTACCTTTTATAAGCCAATGTACTAACAAAAGTAAGGTGTCTGACAAAAGTTTTATATTACACTAAAATTTTCACCCAATGTCTAAAATATGGCAAAGTAGTTGGATAAAAAAATCTTGTGGGTTAACCAATCATTTTTGACAGTTCTTTGTGATCCGTGTGCCTAGGGGGTGTGGCATGGGTGTGTCCATTTTGTGCATGCTTTATAATAAAGGTGTCCAACTTTTGCTTTCAGAAAGTTGAGGATTGAAAGGTATGGATTAAAATAGATTGTGTGTGGAAATGCTAACTGTGCATTTCACTTGAGTCTTTACCACCTCAACAAGCAGGTGACAAGATAACATTGCACATCCAACTCATAACCCGGAATGTGGCTAAGAGAGGTGAAAATGCCACCATAAAACTGTGTGTCAGCAAATGAAAGATGGCCATTTTTAGAAGCACTCTTATTCTTCTTTTGTGTTACCACGATTTACACTTCCTTCACCGAGAGAAAGGCAGGCCCATAAAATAATAAGCAGCGGCAAACGAAGAAAAAAAGACTAAAGCGGAAGGAATAAAAAGCCGAAACAATGATAGAAATGTGTTCATGAAACACAACATAAACTCCACGGAAATGGATTCCCACTCTCTCTCGGAACTCGGAGAAACCTATTAAATTCACCCATTCAGGCCCATTTCACTGTTCTTTTTCTCTTTCGGCTTTCCTTTCCATAAAACTGTTTTCCTTTCTCCACATCCTATTGGTTTTTAGTAGTATCTGACTGACTTTGCTAGCTTTTCACCTCTGATTACATCTCTCTATCCCAGTGCTCTTTATCTCCTCTCCCTGCCTGTGTCTGTACTTTCCCTCAGCTCTTCTTGTTAACCTTATCTCTTTTCCTCCTCATTTCTTCTTCAATTCCTTTCTTGCCCCCCGATGCCATAATACGCACTGCATTTCCCATCCTTTGTTAAACAGTCATAGTGATCATTTGTTTCCGCGGCTCCATGAAGCGTTACATACCGGCATAATTTTAATTAGTAATAAGGACTAGCAACCTGGGGCTTGTAGGCATTTCTTGAGACAGAGCAAATTAATCTCTGTGGCCCAGATATCAGGACATCAGTAGCCCTCACAATTTTATTGTATAAAGAGACAGAGATAGAAGACGATGCAGCGCACAAACAATATATTTAGCTGTTGCGGAATCTCCTGACAGGGTTCGCGTATGCTGATATTTCAAACAAAATTAAAGAGGATATCTACTGAACTACATAAGTGGATCATGCTGACTGTCACCTCATCCAAAAAGTTATTTATTATGAACCCAAACCATAGAGATAGACTCTTTAGGGCCCAAAGAAAACTTGACTGTAGGTGCCAATGCCTTGCCTAACCATTACCAATTGACCAATATATAGATAATGCCCTAATGTAGTAAAGGTGATATCTAACTTATCCGTTCCCTTTAAATATTTCAGTCAATGCTCACATAATTTTTAGTTCTCCTTGAACCAGGGATTTTGTGGACAATTATTAATAATTACCATCATTAATATAAAACCAATTTTCTTTACAAAGGTTAAAATACAAACAAAACAGATTATAAAGCATATGGGATTTTACAGCAGTAGTACATTTCATCCCACATGTGATAAACATTTCAGATTTCCCCAAGCTTAATTTACAGATTTTATGAATCTTCTATTATATTCAGAAACTGACTAGCTCAATGCATTTGACATCGACCAAACGCTGCTTTTTCAAGAGGGTTGGGAACCACAATGATGTATTTTGCTGGGATGTTAATTCAAACTCATTTACAGTAGAAATATGTTTAACAGCTCTTCAATCATCTTTAGGCAATCTTGCTACAGGGTTGCCATTGTAATGCCAAATACTGTTACACTGGGGAAATTCTCACGTTGAATTAAGTCGGTGTTCCCACGTGGGATGCCATGAATGCAGGGGGGAGCATTGCAATGCCGGCACTGGGAATTTGTGAGCTGTGGAAACTCCCCCGGTGAAAGAGTGTGATAAAACATGTACTACTGCTGTAAAATCTGAGATACTGCATAATATCTCTCTATATCTATCTATCTGTCTATATATCTGTAATAATTGTCCACAAAATCCCTGGTTCAAAATCAAGGGTTACCAATCCCTAAGCCTTGTAGTAATGCAGAATGTAATTAACCTGGACAGATCCATCACCAGTAAACTACAAATATCCTTCATTAAGGTAAAAACTGTGAGCAAACTTTACAATATGCAAAGGAGCCTGGAGTTTCACCCAGTGGCTGAAAGGCAGAGATAAAATTGTATTATTTATATTATTATTATTATTATTATTTATATATTATTTATAAACCTGATTTTTTATGTTTTTTTTCTCTGCACAAAATAAATTACTTTCCCTTTAATGTTACATATTCTTAACACACTGCATAGGAAATTCCATTCTCACCTGTTGTTGAGATGTTGAGAAATTCCAGTTTAAAGGTTTACCGTAGGGGCACTTATATCTTAGCTCCACCTTAGCTACCAGTACTCTAGTCTATATATACACACATCAGTTTTTGTAGAGATCTTTAAGAATCTTTGAGAATTTTCTTCACAGTGCAAGCAGCTAGAGTGGTCAGGGGTGGCTTGTTTTAAAGCTCTTTTATTGTTTTGTTTTAAAACACATTCACTGTTTAAAAAAAATGTTAATCATCTAATGTACATAGTTTGGGCACAGGTGTACTTTAAGCAGAACTTTTCCCTTGAATGGATCTATTTCCTCTGTTGTTTCCCAGCTGCAGTTGTAAGTATGGTCTTATTTTAAGTGGTCATTTATTTTTTCCTTACATAGTCCTCTCCCTGTTGGGCTAATAAGGAAAGGCTACATTGTTTTCAGCAGCTGCTCAAACGATGGTGCTCAGTCATGTGGCCTTCTTAGATCCCAGAGCTCTGTACAAACCTCTCTGTCAGCTACTAGTAACCATTCCACTTAAAAATACCATTACAGCTTGCAAATCTTTAGAAAGTAAACAATATCGCAATGTATTATTTATAGAAAATGCACTTTCCTATATTGAAATGTATTTATACCTATATGCTATTTAAATGGTGAATGCATACACACTGAACTGTGGACAGTTTGAATACTGCATATTGTATCCAAAGTGTCTGCATCTTTTTTTTATCAGAACATAATTGCAGGGTTTTTGAGGGACGATTAGTGAATAGAACTGAGTATTTGTATTAAAGAAGTAATTCTATACAACCCTAAAGTACAAGTAAAACCTCCCTCCATATCCTCTTTTCTCCAAAACCTATCTTTTCCTACCTCATTCTACAGTGAGAGAACAGGTACTGATTGGCAAAATAAAGGCTTGTGAATCAGCGGGGACAATACCGATAACCTCACTACTAGTAATTGGTAAATCTGCAAATATTGACCAGATATGGGTTTAGTAAATGTTCCAGTTCAGTAAACCTGGCTCGAGGCAAACTAAAGTATACCTATTAAATTATCCTCCCTTACAATAAATGGCTAATGGGAATGCTACTCATTAAATACCTTAACAACGTACTCACTTTAACAACTAAATTCTTTGTGGGTGACAGCATAAACATTAGCTTTTGTTAAGTAACAAAACGAGTAGCATTAATGCAAACATTCACATAAACAGCAAAAAGTATGGAGTGCAGCATTTTTACAACCGTATTACTAGTGTGCTGTAGTGTTGGGAACAGCTGTGACTGCAGGCGATCCCTGGCACTGGAGGTTGAATGAGGACAAGTTTCCCCATTCATCACATCTAGTGCCCTGTGTTCTTGCATAGAGAAACTCTATCCAAGAACACATACTACTAGTACAGTGCAGCAACAGCAATCAGGATCACTGCTGCAGACCTGTAGTACATGTTCCTGGATAGAGTTTCTCTATCCAAGAATCCTGGTTTGGGAAACTCTATCCAAGAACACATACAACTAGTAAAGGGCTGCAAGAGCACTCTAATTGCTCCTGCAGCTCTTAATAGTCCCTAAAAATAACCCGAATTCTCCCACCATTGACATCAATGGTGTTCGCATTCGGCATTCCATCACCAGAACAATATCTCACTATTCGATCAAATAGCTGTCGAATCGAAAAGTGAGATAATTGACCAACACTACTTATTACCACTGACAAACCCATTTTTACAGGTCTCATGAAAAAGCAAATTTATTTCTGGTCAATATTATTACTAAAAATATTAGCAGATAAAATTTTAGTTATAAATTCCATTTTGCTTTTAGTTTCAGGTAACCTTTTTTTTATTTTTGACTATATGTTCTGGCTCAGGGAATGTTTTATTTTTTAAACAGACTTAAAATGAACTAATTACCTTTGGTAACTCTGCCATTAGGTTTGTTCTATTTTCTATTGCCTGGTACCAGACGTCATAGTGACCTTAAGCAGTTTTCTATAATATGTTTTCAAAAATCCTCAGTATAATAATAGCATTTTCAATAGTAGCTACTTTTTTACTTGCTTTTAAGTCACCTCTGAATCCTTTTAGTATTTAATGGTTGACATCACCTCCTAGCCAAAGAAGCTTGTAATGATTTTTCTGAATTCCACACATTTTACTGCGTAAAGCTGAAAAATACATTTCAAAGCTACAAGTTGACATTTGGAATTCCAATGCCTTCAGTTCTGCCTGGCCATTAAAAAGGTTAAATATTGTAATACCATTATAATGGGAAGCCCTCAATTGATGTGTTTTTGTCACTTTATTTATCACAATTTTTTTGTCACAAAATTAAGTTTGTGAATTACATTAATAATTTGTATATTTTTGTCCATTACTTACATACAATTTTCATTCTACTAATAAATATTTGCTATACAGTCAAATCTTGACCCTCTGCAAAGCATATTGGGATTTCTAGTGATAAAGCAGTTATTTTTGGTTGCTTCTGGTGGCAGAATGACGAGGTAGTTCTATCCAGCAGTAGGCTCTTCTACCATTATCTTTTACTTGATTTCAAAAATTTGCCCTGCAATGGTCACTTGCTTGCAGGGTATTCTATATTTTATGGTTTTATACACATTAAAGTGGAACTAAAAATCAAACATTACACAGTTTCTTTATATCAGAAGGGACAAGCTGTGTAGCCTGTCCCTTCTGCAACAAAGGACCTGCTCACAATTTTGTATTTTTTCACATTAGTTCCCCTTTAACTGATAATTGTTGAAATAAATGGTGATTTCATTTAAAGGGCAGATCTACACAAAAGTGATGGTGAGTCATCCCCTGATGTTTTCTCTGAGCAAATTATCCCTGCCAAAATTCCTGACTCAGTTTCAATCTTTTTGGAAAAGATGGCTCCCGCCCATCTTTGTATTTTCCAGCATTGTCTGTTAGAATCTCCATTATACAAAAATACAAAATGGAGAGTTGAAAACCTCCAAAATGGTCCATAGTTGGTATGCAGAGCGAGTAAATCAGGACCAGAGAGTCACAGAGAGATATAGGCAGTCATGTATTTTAGCTGTGTGTAATTGTATTAAAGTTTTAGGTGGGCTACTGTTTAACATCCCATACCAGCAAAAAAAGTTTAAAATGAATTATAATAATGTAATAGCCAACACTATATTTCAAATCTCCAAGCTAAATATATTCCCTGCCATATCAGAACACAATAAAAATGTATTTAAAATCATTTTTATATAATATACATTATTAGGTTTGCTGGACCTGACCGGGAAAAGATAGAAGCACTAGGTCATATGTCATTCTGTCTATTTTCTCCATCAGCAGCCCTATGTTATCACAAAATAGCTGTTCCTTGCATATAATCCCTTGCCATTATCAGTAGTCAAACTCCATTTATTTCAATAGACATTGATAAGATCCCATCTATGGCCAGGAAGGAAATGAAGACTTGTAGACTGTCTGGAAGTGCAACACCCTCTTCTCTGCTCTGTCTGTCTCCCCATTGCTGTCCTATGTCTAGGTTCTAATTGCTGTGGAGCCAGAACTTTATCTGTTCCATCATAATTCTGTTTTCCTGCTGTCCTGACCTACATCAATAGAAAATTTTACTGTGAAAATCACCAAGATAAGATTGGTACAGGGATTGCAAGCCCCAGAAGCAAGGTCAGGATAGGTGGCTTATACTTGATAAACATTGAAATTTAATCCAAGTTTCAGATAAACGATGGTGTTCTTGTGTTGTATTTCAGCTTGCTGCAGCATGGAATAGACTAATGCACAGTATTTTGCGTACTATGACATGATTACAAGTTTTGTTGTCTCATAAAGAAAAACAAGATACTTTCTAACTCTCTGATGGGCCTGCCTATGGTTCCGGAGCCTCATAAGGACCTTTGCCATTTATTCTGCAGGCCTTGGGAACCTTGAAAAACTGTTTTTTGGTGAATATTTAACAAAAAATATTATACCAACATGTAATATATTATTAGAGCCATAACAGTAGTCATCTCTAGCAGTTTCAAGTAATATGTCACTTGAAAGTATCTACTAAAGTATGTCCCAAGTCTACAGCATATTCTATATTATCTTCACATAGCAATTGCCATAGGAGATCTTCATTCTCCAATTATCTCTTTTAACATATTTAAAGTTTCTGGCCAACTCCTGTTCTATTCCAGAAGTCTTACTATATTCTGTAACTTTACAGTTAATAAATAGTTTGTTAGTTTGGTGATGTTAGAAGTGCTACTTGAGACCCTCTACGTCAAGTAAATTGACCACACTTCTCTTTTTTCAATCTTTTGTCCTTTTTCCATCTGGTAATATTACACTTTCTGTTCCTGAGTGGTTTCTCTCATTTCTTAACCTATAAAGAGCCATGGTTGTCACCCAGTCTGGTCCTCAAACATGCCTTTTTCTAACATTGTGCGTGAGTTTAGTTTATAGAAATTGACACCACATTCCTGATAAGGTCAAGAAACATTTTCTGCACTTGTAAATGTTCTAAAAATGAAAACTAATGGAGTTCCACTTAAGGTATTGATTTCTGCAAACAAAGCCTTTATACAGCAGGTGTAATAAGACAATAAAAAATCTCCACCAAATGCAAAACTATATATACAAAATATTATCATGTTATGAATATTTCCCACCTGGCCAAAAAAAAGTTTAATATTTCATTGGACTGCATTTAGATTTGATCATGGCACACTCCCACTGTAGTATTGTTTCGATAAGCTTATGCAATGTCACATTTATTTCCATCCAGAGTTGCATTAGGTTTTCACCAAGTTTATGTATTGATGATGCGAGAGTAGAGCCACTACGTAAAAATCTTTTCTTGGTACATCCAAATGATTCTCAATGGGGTTAAGGTCTGGACTTTGCGGGGTCAATCCATGTGTGAAAATGACGTCTCATGTTCTTTTCCTGAACCAGAATTTAAGCCCCATGATTTTTGGCATTGTCATTTTGGAATATGTGCATGCCATCAGGGAAGAAAAAAAATCAATTGATGGAAAAAGGTGCTTATTTATTATAATCAGGTAGTCAGCTGACTTCATTTTCTTGAGCATGTAAGGTTATGGAACCTAGACTTGGCCAACTGAAGACGAATACAACAAATCATACCTCTGCCTCAGCAGGATTGGGTACTTGTTTTTGGCCAGACAATATATAAAAACATATTCAAATATTATACATAGGTAAAATATTTTAGTCTCGGGCATAATCAGTAATCAAGAAACAAAGGAATTTATATCAAACTACTATGCATTCCCTTTAGACTCTTTACTGCCTAAATATTGCAAAACGTAGTGAAATCTGTTGCACTGCTTGCATTTATTGTGCCTGTACAACCAACATTACTCTTTTCACTGTGCTAATAAATCAGCCTTTATTTCTGTTTTCTAAAGGTAAGAGAACAGATTGCACTGTGCATAGCAGATTTGGAGCTTAAATAAAACAAGTTGTCCAGTATAATACCAGCAAACAGGCACCACAGACCTTAAAGGTTTCAGTTATTTGAAAAGTATCTAATTGCTACAGCGTAGGGTGTAAAAAAAAAGGCTTCTTGCTCTGCTGTGGTAATGTCATCGTGCCTACATTAGATGTCTAATGAAAACATGATCAAAAGTCTTTTCTTCCAACCTTAGTGATGTTTGATATGGGGTTTCAGGCTTACTGCCAGCCATCATGTGTTAGGAAGTGCGCTGCCCTACATTCCTCAAAGCCATGATGCCGCTATTTCTGTAGATTTGCATCTGTGCCATTCCGCTCCTGAAGAGTAATTTTGAGGAAATGCACGAGATGTAAAAAGAATCATGAACAGATGATTGGCATTAAATGTGTTTTTCAAAGTAAAACATAGGACTTGTTTTATCTTTCCTGCTGAGAAATTGTACTTCCTCTTTTTTTTGCAAACAATATACTAGGATTTGATTTATTATTGACACCCGCTGAAAGTTTTTTAGATTCTTAGTGAGGTAATTACTCAAAAAGATTTTTAGAATATAAACTATAATAACTCCACTCTCTCAAAACTTTACATATTCACAGTTGTTTAATGCTCATTCTGCAAACAATATAGCTTTGCTAGAGATAAATCTATTGCATTTTAGTTTTGGTACTTACACTGGATCAGACATTGTATGGAAAAAAGAACTAAATTCAAAAGAATCAAATTTCACCTTCAGGTAGAGGTTTTTGACAGAAGAGCAATTCAAATTCTTTTGTTGTTTGCTTTCCCTGCATGGTGCATGCACCAAATGGTATGTATTAAATGTACAGCGCTACGTAATATATTGGCGCTAAATAAATACTGTTTATTACTATTTATAATAATATGCCAGAAAACGTAATATTAGCAGTGCAGCAAAAAGATCCAAACGTTTGGGACTTCATGCCTTTTTTGTGCACCAAATACCCTTTTACAAAACTCAGTTATTAACTTAAATAGTAGCAGTCCTGAACATAGCCATAGCAGAGTTAGGAGAGACCCATACACTACAGAGCACTTGCAGAATGATAGAGAAGAGGGCAGATGCAAGACCAGTCAATCTGTACTAGGAGAGGGAACTTGGCGACTGGTCCTTTATTATAATTCCTTTATTACAGCAAGTTCCTGTAGGCAAATTTTCACAAAAGATTCTTGGACAGATCTGGTTTAAAGTTACAAAGCACACTAAGAGCTTTAAATGAAACAAATTAAGGTGTTAACAAATTTAATGCACATCAGTCTGATATAGGCTCCTGAGCCATAAGTGCATTCTTTTTAACCTTTTAAAATCACTGTGTAGTCAAACATACTCTGCTGTGGTCAAATAATAGCGAATTTTAAAGATTTTCAAGGCTATGAGAATGGATAATTATGTACAATAGATTAGCTGTAAATAATCATTCTGTACATTAGTGTACAATGTCTCTTTCCTTCATTTCACCTCTTTAATAGCAGGGCCTACATACACAACCTGACTACGTTCACAATAATACCATCAATTCAGTGAAGTTTCTTCTACTCTTTGCTAAGTTCATGCCTGAAGTGCTTCTATCTGAAGGATAATTAGCGGGAACAAAGATCTAGGAGATAAAAGGAATACAGGCCTTATGCGAGAACAAGGTACCATGGACCTGTGTGCTACAAAGAGCTCTAAGCCAACGTATTACTGCTTGATAGAAACTACGACGTGTTACAGATAAAAGATGTTTATATACTTTTCTGTTAATTCTCAAACCAGGATGAACTAAAATGGCCTTTCAGAGTTTAAGACAGTCTATGATTTTCCTACAAAAGGGCACACAGACAATGCTTGCTCTAAAATGGGGTGGAAAAATTGGCTACAGAGTCAAATCCTGTTTCAGTGGCAGTAAACTCTTTGGTGTAATGTGATTTTTTCTTGGATTACAGGCAAAAGGAACATGCTCTCCACATTCAGATCCCATGGTTTAGGCTGTAAGCCAAGGGCAAATATTACTTGCTTACAATATTTAATGTATTCTATGCATGGATTCATTTGGTGCAAAAGTGTACACGACACAGACAAATACAGTGTCTGATCATGTTTCATAATTAGTAGTCAAGCTTTTGGGACATGCACCCCCAAAACCAAACGTAAATGGCAAAATGCAGTAGCTGTAGCAACAAATCAGAATATATATTATACCACTGTGTCTTCAGTAAAGTGAGTTCTAAAATGTCAGCATAGGTAACTGTCCTTTAACTTAACACTTGGCTCTTAACCTCCCTGGCGGTATTCCCGAGTGTGGCTGGGGGTGGATTTTCCATACCAAAAGCAGTAACCCCGAGCCACACTCGGGGTGGAATTGCTAGGGAATTGCCAGCAATGCCCACGGCATCCTCGAGCGATGCCCGGCATCTGCTTCCCTATGCCAGGCTACACAGATGCCGGCTGGGATCTGCGTCCCCGGCGTGAGAATGTTGGGGACACCAGGCCTGGGGAAGCAGGGGCTGGGTATCTGCTCGCAACTCTTAGGCTGGAGGGCGGGACCGTTGGGCAGGTAGACGGGACCGGGCGGGAAATTTAAAATAATCAGGATTTTTAATGTACCACTTTTACATTTAAAAATCCTCATTATTTATACCACCAGTGAGGTTAAACTGTTTGTTGGACAATATATTGTCCTAAAAGGAATCTGTCAAGGAAGGTGAGCCCTTCCGGCCAGGAAGTCATCGAAGCCTAGATGCCCAATCCAAATTTTACAGCAAGCAAAATCCATAATGCCATGTTCAACCTTAAAACTGTGGTCAGTAGGGTTACAGTAGCTAATAGTGGGTGCTTTCTTTTGTTCCAGTTTCCTCACCATAAGCTTATCTGTGCCGTACTGTGTTGTACTGTGCTACTTTTGAGTTATGTTTACATACTTTTTGGGCAGCTTTTGTTTTACTTTCTGTTGCTAGGGATTTTCTTTTGTTCCAGGGTTCCCAGTATATAGTTGTTCCTGACCTAGGCAAATTTTGTTTCTACATTTTTTTTTCCAGTCTTTGCAGCAGTTCACAACATACAGTTAAAAACAACACACATTGGTATTTATTCCTCTGTGGCAAAAGTGTAGAATACATTTAGGCAATCCCATTGATATTCAAAAAATGAAGGTAGTAGTATTGGACAAGCAGCTTCTGCAGTCTAAAGCAGTGGTCAGGCCAAATTTGAAGCTCATGTGAGAAGGGGAATAGGGAATCATACTTTTGCAGTGGCTGCTGAATTACCTTGTTACAGCTTTGACATCACATATAGTTTTACACATTCTCCAAGCATGAATTTTAAAGAGTTTGTGTATTCTCAATGTTTTCCTTGGAGTCACATGAAAAGACCTTCTCCCTGATAAATGGTACTTGTTCAAATTGATCCTCCAAGCCAGTGCTCTGCTCGCTATTCTTTTAGAATAACAGTAGATTGCCTATTAGTCCTAAAAATGGGAAGAATTCACTAACATGGTTTACCTGCCATAGCTTTTAAAAGAAATCACCACCTAGGTTCATAAATAAAATTTGCCAGACATCTGGGGAACCGAATGTGGGTGAATTCACCCATCACTAACAGCCAGGTTTGATGGTTACAAGCCTCGCACATTTTCACTTGGTAGCTGTCAAAGGGATGGCATTTACAAACATGTCTTCAGCATGGATCAGCATGCCAAGGAACATCTATATATTGACTGCAAGCAATGAATTTGTCAGTGCTGTCTTGCTTTTTAAGGAGCCTGCTCTGGCACTGTCATCCTTTCCATTGATTTGCATCGATAACTTGAAACAATCATGCCCAGACACCTAATATGTATGTATTTGTTACAATTTAGCCAGGTAGTGAAGGGAAATGGAAACCTCAAAGCAGCAGTATTATCTTCTAATTTCTAAACTAAGAAGTTCTTTTTGGGGAATCAAAGACCACATATGTCCATTGACAACAAAACAGATGAATCTCCTAGATGTGCACCACCAACAGTTGTTTTTAGACATCCTGGCTACATGCTCCAAACATATAAATGTATTGGTGATACACATAGAGGAATACTGTTTTACCTGACGAGGATGTGTCATTATGACCGCCCATTCTTGTAATGCCCACCTCTGCTAATCAGAAATATCATCTGGTTGCTTCCTAGGTCAGCTTACTGCTTGATGATAATTCATGTATGTTATGATAATAACATATATGTTATTCAACAGTTTGCCTTTCAATTTGCTGTAAGGAGGAGCATTACAGAGAATGTTGGAACCATTAGAGGTAGAGTTTCTTCATCTGTCAGAAATGCTTGTCCTATCTAGGCTTACAGATTTCCCATTGTCACCGTGGGTAATATTTTTTGCACTCACATAATGAATCCACATTCAAAAAACAAGCTATATATTTCTAAGTGCATTCAGGGGTGAGTTTGCCCTCCGGTAACACAAGCACACTGTACTGAAATATTAAATCTAAAAATCTCCTAAACATCCCTCTTCTCCCTTAAGATACTCATTTTTTAGCTTCATTTGACACTTTTGTCGCTTATAATGTCTGATATATACATAAAGGGCTTTTTTTCTTCATGGCTTTCCCAAACACAATTTCATTTATCTGTCTGATACAATATCACCAGAACTCTACCTAAAATGAAGATTATTCATTGGCAGGCTCGAGGGAAAAAATGAAAAACTAAAAAAAATATAATAATTTTGTGATGGTTTATCTATTTATTAAATTTTGCATGCACACAGCTTATTGCATTGCAACAAAAAATATTTTATTTTCCTGCTTACATCTGCATGGTGCGCGAGCGTCTAGTTAATCGAATTTCTTCTATTTGCTGTGTGTCTGTATCCCAGAGAAATTTACACCATCGCAGACCCAGCAGATTTTATGTTAACAATAGATTTAAAAAATGACATCTGGAAACTCTGCAGTGCAATGCCCATATAATGTATGCAATCCTTATCTGCCATATAGCTAGTGTTGGTACAGCTTAACCTGCATACAGATTGGCTAAAAAATTCTTCTGTTTCCAATATATCATAATACATATATACATAGGTTTTTTTTATTTTTTTGGGCTATCTGCTGTAAGGGTGACATTCTTCCCAATAGCCAGTAATTTAAGAGGCATTCTTCCCACTGATCACCACACTAAGGTATTGTGAGCTGTGGATATAGGATTTATAACAAGGGTTTCCTAAAGCCTGGCAAATATTTCAGCAGGGGTTCTGTGTGTAAAAAAGGCTGATATATATTCAACATAAAAACCTCCTTTAACAAACATGAAAACTGAAACATAGGTTTGGCTAAGGTATAAGTGCCACAAAAACGTGGCTCACCAGCCAAGGTAGAGGTTTTATTATTATTATTATTATTATTATTATTATTAATAATAATAAACAGGATTGATAAAGTCCCAACATATTACGCAGAGCTGTACTTTAAATAGGAATATGAATACAGACAGTGACACAGGAGGAGAGGACCCTGCCTCGAAGAGCTTACAATCCAGGAAGTAACACGCAATTGGAGGGGAGATATGTAGTGGTGGGAAGGAGTGATGGTTTCAAAAGACAGAAGAAGACGGGTAGGCAAGTTTGAAAAAATGGGTGATCTTGAGATTGAGTGATCTTTTAAATGAGCAGAAAGTAGGAGCAAGCCGAATAGGACGAGGAAGACTATTCCAGAGAGTTGGGGCAGCTCTAGAAAAGTCTTGAAGCTGTACGGGTGATGAGGTTATCAGTGAGGAAGTCAGTAGTAGGCCATTGGAGGAGCAAAGAGAGCAGCTAGGTGAGTATTTTTTTACCAGGTCAGAAAGGTAAGTGGGATAAACTGTGGAGGGACAGCCATGTCTTCCAGGCCACATGGCTACAAGGATTCACAATGATTAGATCCAGCACAAATACGCATATTACTCAATATTTTAGTGATATTCCAACATGGACAAGCGTAGTCACACACCCACAGGTTGTCAACCTTAAATGCTACTTCCACATTAGTGGATGTAACAGCAACTTTGGCTTGGACCATATATTCTCTATTCTTTTCTTTTTATACTAGATCAATACCATTACCCTAATCTTTTTATGTAAAACATTTCCACATACAGTAAGTGCCAAAACAGGTTAATTGTATTGCACTGTGACTCCCTCACATAGAGATTGTAATCAAAACTGCTCTTTAGGTACGTAAACAAAATGCAGAGTGCAATGGATCCCCCAGGTGTCAATGTTAAGGTTGCACAGTGTATACCCATTCTAGCCTCAGGACAAAGATTTTGCCATCCTTTGGTATGTGTAGTTTGGTATAACCCTCAGGCCATAGTTAATTTTCACAAGTATATAAAAACATGTAGTTACACATTCATTGGAAATTATTGTATTTACTTCAGTTATGTATCCTTTAAATCATCCCTATATGTATTTTTAAATAGTACCTCAGTCTGATTTATATTTATTTATTTTAATTCTTTATATAGTGTCATGCCTATTGGGATAGGAAGAGCCAGATGTGCAAGGCAGTCATGTAATGCACAGGAAATTGGCTGCTCTTCTCAATGCAGTCTGCCAGAAATATGTTATTTATACACAAAGAACGCCATTTTTTGTTTGTTACTATATTAAACTGGCTATCAGCTTTCAAGTTTTCCACTTTTATAATTAACATCACTTTTCACATTTAGTGTGCTATTCACCAGTAAGAATTCAAATGAAGAATGTCATAAACTACAATCAAAATGAGAGATATTTGTTTCAAACATCGTATTTCCTCTTTTTAAAAAGTGACAATAAATGCACACAATATAAGCTTATAGGCATTTATCATCACATTTAAAAGCAGTGATAGGCAGGTGATCAGAACTTCATCTAGGTGAATGAAGTTACTGATTGCCAATTTATGTAACTAATTAGGTATGTACACAAATGTAAAGTGATCTGAATATAAACTAAGACACCTACTTTTACATGAAAATACATTTTACATTCACTCAAATATAAACCTGGGCACAAAATGAAGCTGTGACTAATATTTAATACAGTAATCAACAGGAATGTCACATAGATTAGTGTAAATAAATACATCACTGGTATCATGGTGATGTGTCCTCATGTAAAGTATGTAACATGGTCTAATAATATCTCATGACAAGAGTTTGTTATACATTTGCATGAGCACACAGAGTCATCTAGTGGTATGACCCAAGTATGAATCAAGATATTTTTACTAATGTATATCAGGTCTAGATTTATTCTCAAATATATATAGTATCTGTGGAACAGATATTCTCCACTTTTAGAATCCTGATCCACAGAGAACATTAAACCTATACAAACGGGAACAAACCTCTAAAAGCTGAGAACAAAAACAGTAATGGATATATTCTGTTCCCTATTTTTTTTTTCTAAATAGGCCCCAATGTGCTGCTCCCTTGACCGAGCTACATTACTTTCAATATGGTAGATGAAAAGTGAGGTGAGTCCTAACTGACTGAGAAGATTCTAAATTACAAATATTGTGCAGCTTTGAGTTTAGCTGCTTACCTTCACTTTCACGTAAAATGTTTACACATAGAAATAAAAATGTTAAAAACAACTATATGTACTTACGGTACTAGAGGCATGATGCATTTTTTTCTATTTCATATGGTTTTTTGATTTAATTTCCTAGGACAATAATGTTTTTGATAGCAACTGTTTTCTTGTTTTTTTATTTTTTATTTATTTTATAATTGCCTAAATTTGGGTTCTGAGCACTGTGGCTTTGTGTTATTGGCTGTCTCATTTCATTTCTTCAATATGGATTAAAACCCAGTAGGATTATGTCCAGAGTGTGATTGCTCTCAACTAGTGTATGCTGGAAGAAACTCTTTATTTTCCATTATCATCAATTTAAATAAAGCAGCATTTCACAGCAGAGAGCAGCTTTCTCAGCGAGAATGTAAAGAATAATTATAGTGTATTTAAGTGTATGTATGAGTGCTTTGCTGTAGGAGATGAGTAGTATACCACTTGAGCCATGTCTCTGTGACAAAAATAAAATGTCTTCAACAGACAATTACTGGACTATATGAACTGTACATTCCCTTGCAATAATGCCCACAGCAGTAAAATGCACCTTGATCACTATACTAGAAGTATGTGCCATTCAGATATGGAAATTCATTCATTATACATAGACAGGGAAATAGAAATAAGTGTCTGTAGTATTATTCCCTGTTCCACAAATTTTTTTGCTTGCAATCTGGTCTTCTGGAACTTACAAACGAATTTCATTCTCAAGATTCAAAGTATAGCAAGTAATAGGCAGAGCTATTCTTTTTGTTTACTACCTAGGACCCCCCCTTAGTTAATAACTGTGCATTACATTGATCATTCAGAAATTGTTTGCTCTCCTGATCTACTTTCACGTGGTCTGCAGGGCACATCTGGAAAAAAAGAAACAGCTAGGCCAAGTATAAGATTCTTCATTTACTGATAATTAATTGAGTGCACTTCAGCTCCCACACTTTCTAACATTGATCACTCATCGAATGTCCTTTACCAGACCCACCAATGCATTTGAAAAGCTTTTTTCCACCACTCTTTCTTTCTATTGATCATAAATACTTTTTTATTTTATTAGTTTGCAATAATACAGCTATGAAATCCAAGGGGGTATTGCTTTGTTGGGGTTTTAGGCAAATGGTGAATTGTGTTAGTGATTAATTCCAATAATACATAACAATATTCATAATAATGCTTACAATGACTGGAAAATATATCCAGATCATTACTGTACAGGCCCAACGTGGACACTAGACAATAGACCTCTAAGTGGAATATATAACATAGTATAAATTGTGTGGCATACGTATGTCAATAACCCGACGTGTTTCTCCCGGCTTGGGCCTCCTCAGGGGTGACGGTACATTTAGTGGGGTTGTACACAATCACATGACAGTATATATTCCTTGAAGAGAGATCGCATGTGTTTTTAAAGCGTATAGGGTAAACAATGACCCAAAAAATTTGTAGGGAGGAGAAACCTCCAATGTGGAGGGGGAGAACTTGGGGTATCCACCCAATAGGAGGATCTTTTAGTGTCGGACTACCAGACACAGAGACCGCAGCCGCAGTCTGTATCAGCGCGTGTCAGTATAACACGTGTCCATACAGACCGTGGCTGCGGTCTCTGTGTTTGGTAGTAATTTGAAGCATTATTATGAATACTGTTATATATTATGAAAATGATTCACTAATACAATTCACCATTTTCCCTAAAAAACCCTTCTTCATTTGTTTTTCTTTTGATTATTTCCCAGGGTTGGCAAGTAGGCTTATCCTAGGGCCAATATATGTAGATTTCCACCAGAAAAATACCTCTAAGTTTTAATTTTTGCTATGGCTTAAGTTATCGCACTGGAGAGGTAAAGCGTAGTAATTGTGGCAGAATAACATTAGTCAATGCAATGCACCTTGGTGTCTCCAATGCTCTCATAAACCTTTCAACCATGATGCCTTCCTAATCCTAATGCATCATTAAAATAACACCTAATTATCATTTCATAAAGGTGTTTAGGTTCTTCTTACTAAGGGGTGACATGGCTCTGCACTGCAATGCCATTTATTGTGATCTGTGATATATTTAAGGTAACATAGAGATTTGCAATATAAGGGTAATATAGGAAGTAATACAAGGGAAAGAGGATCTCTGGAACACTTTAAAACAAGCCAGCAAAATAACTTACTAATGAACTGTTTCAACTACCAGTTGGCTCTTTATGCAAGAAAAAAGTTTGAAAAACCTGAGAAGCAAAGGCAATGTAAATAGTAAATGTTTTAGGGAAGTATTTATATGTTGATACATTTAGGTCTTCTTGAAGGTGGAAAGCTCCTAAAGGAATTAAAAGACACTTGACTCCTAGATTTCACCGGCAAGGACAGGGAACAGCAAAGTTATTTATGTAAATGAATCCAGCCACAGATCTTGTTGCACAACAGGTCCGACAGGGGTTCAGTAACATTTTTTTTCTGTTACAGGAACTGAATATAATCAATCTAAATCTGTACCATCTACTACATTACAGCATCTGCTTTGTAGCATGTACCCTTTAGTCTTTGTATCAATAATTTGTAGGATATTGCCCTGTTCCAAGAACACAATGACAGGTACTTATTTCCATAATTGGCACAGTTTTTTTCACATCAAGACCAAAATTTGTTACTCCTTTTAAACCAGCAGTTCAGGAAAATCAGCAGGTCTGTAAGGAACACTTTGAAAGAATTCTACAAAACAATTTAGAACTTTTTTGTTACCCTATGTTTGCACTGCTGATTATAACATAATTGGACCTATACTCAAATAACAATTAACATAATATTTGTTAACAGTCTTGTTGGGATGAATAAATGACGTAGTGGACAGGCTGGATTCAGGTTTCCCAAGGCTCCCTCCATCGTTGGTTCTAGCTGGAGGAGAGATTAAGCCAATGAGCCCTCTGATTTTCCAATTCATTAGAGATCATATAACCAGCCTCTGGGTTATGAAATGATTGCCATAGAAAAGCTAGATATACGGAATATAAATATATTTTCTTTACTTTGTAGAATATCCTCCCTGCCCTCAAGCCCTTGCCCTGACAGAGTACATGAGCAGATGCTGCAAGGTTGTTGATGGCATATGTTTTGATCGATTGCGTTCAGTTCCTGTAATGGAAATATTAATTAACCCCCTGCAGAATGTTATGTCTTCCGTTCCAGAAAATATATTTTGTTTGATTGGTCAATGTATGTTAATGCGCTTGCCAATTTGTATTGAATCCCAAATCACTGAATACCTAGACTGAGGGTACACAATAAAGCAAAATCTAACCATACTTTAATACTTTGTAGCTGTTATACTTTACTTAACATTAAGAAGCACCTGTAATTTCTTTTGAATAGAATTCTTGAGCCAGGTATCCAGCCATTTAAGCATAGCATTATTATTTACCCTTATTTATAGCACTAATGTATTGTCCAGTGCTGTACAATAAATATGAGTTGCAGATGACAAACCTACATTTACAAGTACAAATCATGACACAAGAGGAGGGGATTCTGTCCAATGGAGCTTACACTCCAAGAGTGAGAGTAGTATACAATAGGAGGGGGATAAGGAATGGTGGCTAATTAGTATGACACAAAGTAGACCATAAGACTTAATAAAGCATTAAGACAATAAGGTATGCAGAAAGTAAAATTCTGACCTTTAATGGTGTAAGAACCCTTACCATTGGCCTTCTGTTGGAGTGTCTCTTATTGGTATTTTTGATGAATTTGCTTAGTCATTTGTACTGTATCAGTCTAAATATTTAGCACTCTTGGTTATTTTTTTCCAGAAAAGCAATGGAGCTTCAGTGGTCTGTGCTGAAAGGGTAATAAATGTTTAGCAGTGACCTTGAAGAGTGGCTTTTGTACCCCAAGCTGTACCCTAGGCTTTGTCAGATTTGATCTAGGTCTAATTGTTTTCCCTGCTGAAGGGATTGTCCAGAATGAACTAATGCGAGCGTTTTAATAAGACCAGAGAGAGCCTATAGGAAGCTGCTGTTGTTAGACCCATGCAAGAAGGACATACTATTGCAAGAATAGTGGCTGCTATCAGAAGGTCAACAATCTACAGATATTCATTAAATTTACCTGGCTATCATTATTCGCAGAATACAAAAACAAACTAATAGAGATTGAGGTTTGGAACTATGAAAATTTGCCTTGCTAGCTGTGTAAGATTACTTATGCTGATTTTTTTGGGATGTTGGGAAAGGTAATTTAGTTGTTTTTTATCAATTATCAGTGTCAGTGATTTCATTGCGAAAGTTGTCTGTACATAAGAGGTTAGAGGGGCCCATTAATGATGCTTCCATGGGGCCCCACGTACCCATGAATAAAATCCTAGCAGGCCTTAAAAACAGCAAAGTTTCGAAGTTACATAACACTTTAGAACTGCAGTGAACATCTGATCAATATCATTGACATTCCTACACCACCTAAAGGTTTATATTTAAGGCAAGCAGATTAATGTACCTAGACTGCATAAAATATTGAGCCTGAGAAAAAATATTAAAATGTCCTTTGCTGTGTTCATTTTTACCTTAATTACTCCAATTAAGTATCCATTTTTTAATTTAAATAGATAGAAGATATGTCCAATGTGGTCTGTACCTCTTATAAATCATTTTCTTGCAGAGCATTCTGGAAGTCAAAGTTCAGTAAGAGCATGAGAGCCATAGATAACTTAGTATTATGAAATATATACACATTAACAGGATCATAACCTTAGATTGTCTTATTTCCTTAATTATGTCTATTACAGGGAATGTAAGCACCTAATTTAATTTTTTCTTTGCTTTCAAGCGGTGTTAAATTAGATGAAATAGATAATATACTGTATCAGAGTACAGGGGCATACACATCTGTGTCCTTTCTGTACCTTGTAAATCTCATGTGACCTTCTCATAACTGACATATATATATACCCTTTGCTTCAATGCCACACCCGGGCTCTTGATTTATAGGACAAGACTAATGGGTATGGGAAAGTGAAGACTTTCAGAGGTAACATTACTAAATAGTAAGATTAGAAACACCAACATAAAAATGATTGAACATAGCTATTGAAATTTGCTTTTGTTGTGTGCAGCCTTGAAACCCAACTCGTTTAACCCACATCTCACTTCCTGACAATCTATTGTGATTTAAAGCTGAATTCCAGGCAACTAGCTACAGTATATATTCAAATATAAATCAATCTGGAAAGAAACTGTAGTACTTATTTTCACCTGGGAATACAGGTAACCTTTGAATCAAGTATAAACCTAAATGTGACCATCATTGGCAAATTAATAAATCCAAGGTGTGTTAATTTAAAACATTTATTTAGAGTGGAAAAAAAATGCCATGGGCTCCATCTGTTTATCTTGTTTTCACAGGTTAAAGCATTTGTACTTTTGAGTTGGTTATGATAGGTCACTTGATCTTAAATTAACTTAAGCATTATCGCTGACCATCTGTGGATGGCACTGTGTCTCATGTAACTGGTGCAATAAGCTTTAATAATGTCTCAGATGGCAAGAGTTTCTTATACACTTTACAAAAGGACACAGCACCATCTAGTGGTGTGACTTCAATATAAGCCATTCTATTTCCAATGACATTTTAGGTAAAAAAACACAAAAAACTTTGTCCTGCTAGATGCAGGACACAACATTCTCATTACAGTTAGGGATACAGTGGTGTCATCTCTCTGCCCCTAGCCTTGCTTACTAGACAGTGGGCAGACTAATAAAGTATTCTCTCGTTTCAGTTCTATCTATCTTATCAGTGTATTTGAATACAGTACATCTGTTTGGCCAGATTAGTCAGATTTCCTCCATACCATGTGGACTGCAAGAGAATAACACCAAGTTGAATTAAAGTGCTAAATTAAAAAATAATATATTGCATAATTTATTAATGAATATAAAACTGCATTAACATATCCATTGCATCTGCTTAAAGTTCAGCTTTAATAATGAGGTGGGGGGTTCTGTGGTCCCTAGATATAGTCAGGAACCATGTAACTGATTACACAACCACAGCAGTGTGTTATGCATACAGAAAACCTCCAACTCTCCTGTTATATGTAATGTTAGGTAATTTGCTGTTCACAGAGGTTTTTCCATGATGATATACCTGATAATAGCACAGTGTAGGCAGAGTGCATATGAACAGAAGACCAGCTTGCAAATTCTCTGTTAAGATCAAGGCATTTGTTTGCACTTTTGCAAAGAGACATAACAAAATGCTGTCAATGGAATGTTTTATTTACCTAGCTAAAAAGATGCAAATAGTAGAAGTTAATTGAAAGAGTTTATAAAAACCTAATGCTTCGACACTTTCAAAGGATGTCACACTTAACCCTATGATTATGGCTCCTAAAGCATCTATTTTCCTACCCTGGTCTCTGCCCAAGTGAAATTGGTATGCAGCTACTTTTCTGTAAAAAAATGTTTATTTTGTAATTCTCAAAAAAAATTATTTTAAAGTAGTCATGGACTGAAAAGCACAAAGAAAACCTGCTATGTTTAATTTAAAATGGTTCACTCGGCAAGGCTGGATTTCTGGAGAGGTCATAAAGATCAGGGCCTTGGGTAGCAAAATAATTAATTGTGGCATGCAGCTGGTAAGTGAGACACTTTGACCTGGCTCAGGGCTCAACATGTGATGAGAGGAAGGAAGAGGTTATATATAAATCAGCACCTGTTACCGCACACAGCTCAGTGTGAATAGAGAGTATAGAATTTTTAAGGCAAAATTGAAAAGCTATTAAAATCAGTTTCTGCTTTAGAATGAAAGGGATTAGTTTGGTGTAATTTGCCTTAACCCCTTTGTGGCATAGGGCCATTGATACGCAGATGCTCAGTCCAAACTTATTAGCATCTGTATGTGTTGATAAACACCACTGCTAACTGGCATACTTAAATGTTTTTTACATTCAAAGGATATATAATATTTTTGTTTGTTACAAAGCTTTATTTTATTGGCTGTTTTTTGTGGATTGTTTTGTTTTTTCAAGCTATCGAAACAAAAAAAATGTTAAACACTGCTGGTATTTACACACAACACTTTTTGCATATTTCTTCTTTCTTCTTTTTTCTTATCTCTTCTAATTTCTTCTTTTTTCTACCCTTTTCCCTCGTCTTTATTTTCTTTCTTTCATCTTCATTCTCCCCTCACTTTTCCTACTTCTTCTTTCTTATTTCTTCCTTTTTTTCTTTATTTTTTATTATCCTTTTATTTCTTCCTTTTTTCTTTCTTCTTTATTCTTCCTTCTCCTTCTTTGGCTGTCATATTGACCACATGATCACGAAGCAAACACCATAATTTGTAAATAATATTGATTTCAGAACTACTACTGGTTCCAAAATGTAATGTACATTACCAGAAAAGTTACCACTAAAAACATTTTTTGGAAGCTGCAATTGTTTGAATGTTAATCTAAATCATGGTTAGGGCATACACCTTACTTAAAGTGATCCTGATAAAGATGCTTTAGTTTCCTGGAATTGTATGCAACTTGTCACCAAAGTGATGGAAGCCCACATAAATAATTTAGCTTATTTTCCTTTGAAATTAAAGTTTTAGTATATTTTCAGAGAATACTTATTAGAGGCTGGTGTTGTACATTTGCTTTAGCTCATTTTAATGGGGCTGTACCATATTAGTATAATTATATCTAACATACAGATTCAGCTTTCGGTACACCAAGAAGTGAGTCAACATCCCCACCGAACAACTGCTGAGTCCAAAGCATTATAGAGGAAATCAAAAAAGTAAATTGTTTCTCTAAGCCTTAAATACAGGCCATGAGAGAAGAGAACATTTTACCACAATTACACCATTACAATTACTGTGCAGCAGTAAGCAAAAAGCACAGAATGTATCAGTTAAAAGAAAATGATGTTGGCATTTCCCACGTCATGTGATGTCATTGACCTAACAAATCACCATACTTGTCTTCTGTCTCACATTGAGTGAAACCCCATACTGCATATATAAGCTACTAAGAGATTTAAAGAACCCTTTTGCTAGGCACATGTTTTAAATGGTGCAGATCTCTGCCCCGCAAAAAGAATTATATCTTAAGGTGAGTTCATTGTACTTTATTAAGTTTATTTGCCCCTTTCAACCCAGTAGCAATTTTTATGACCATCCCCCAAATTCCTAATCCTTCTCCCCATGTGCAGATGTTGTGTAAAGAACTTGAACAATATCAGGAGCGAGAAACAGGGCTTAATTTATATTCCCATCTTTAGCTAACATTACAATGCTTTGAAAGTATTATTATTATTATTATTTTTAAACAGGATTTATATAGCGCCAACATATTACGCAGCGCTGTACAATAAATAGTATGGGTTATCACAGGGGGGCTTAAAACCTAAAAAAAAGAAAGAGTAGTTAAATGATATGTCATATAGGCTAACATTTCATTTGAACTTTGTGAGTGTTTTCTACAGTTGTATCTCAAACCCACAGATCAATTTTCCCATTTCTAAATGATAACTAATCAATAAATACAAAACTAATGGTTGCTGAGTTAATGAGAAAACAACTTGTCACAGTTCACTGTTTTTAGCATCAATCTCTTGTTTTGCGTCCTTTTTTAGAGCCAACCAGCTTCAGATGAGTCCTCAGGATTAGTTTGCTGGTTGCCCACCTGGGCCTTAGTCTCTCAAACCTAATTGTTCCTGTTGAGATTAGCCCGCTTTTTCACAACTGGGTCCCATGCTTGGATCCTATTCATCTGTGAAACTACTTCAGAATTCCATAGAAAACAGTCATAAGTTATTTTTGGTAATTATGTTTAGACGTTCTTCCACCAATCAGTGATGGGCATATCAAGTTTTTTGAAATTTGATTTACAATCATTTCTCAGTACCCATGTCTTCTGTTCTTTTACAGTGTTGATTGCCATTACCACAACCTTTGCTTGTTTTTTATAATCTATGTTATCCTCCAACCCTGTTCTTCTGCTTGTTTGGCCACAGCACTATCATTTTTGTATCATGCCCTTCTTCTGTCTGCTGTTAGCTGTAGCCAAGAATGCAACCTAGGAGTCATTCAAAGTGGAACACATCCCTTGGAACACATGGAGATCATCCCTTGTGGGTGCTTGGATGGACACCAGATGGCATCTGGCATGATTGGATGGTTAAAGTTGATGCTTTACCTTATCCACAAAGCTAAGTGACATAATTCAACCCCAAAAGTTGTTTAAGACAGCACAAGCAAAGTTTATAAACTTAAAAAAAAAAAACACATAGAACCAAGTGGAAGTGGTAAAGCTTAAAATTATAATGCCCAATTGTGCCACATTAGTATGTTATGACAGATCACATTTCTTAGCTGGTGTTTTTTTTTCCACTAATTGGAACAAGAATTCTGTAGTGAATTTACCTTTTCTTCTTTCAGCCTCTAGATTCTATCATCTGTTTATAAAACACATTTGTGAATTCCATCTGCCGTTTCTTCAATTTCTGAGACTTGCAGCAACCACCTTCAGGGAGTGCTGACAGGAGCAGTTGAGATGTGAGGTCTTTTCCCACCACTTGTATCTTTGTACCTGATGGGTTTAACAATTGGGGCTTTTGGCAAAGGGCCACTGTGATTGTACCCTTTGGGCCCAATAATCTTCAGAATAAGCAAAAGTAATTTATCACCAAGTCGGATCCGGAGAGGAAGAAGCATCCCTGTGGCATTTGTAACTCTATAAATTTACACTCACACCACGTTTTCCTAGTTAAGCTATAGGTATATATATATATATATATATATATATATATATATTGTGGTGTTTCAGTGAAGTTGGTATTTTAACCTAGTTTTAAGCTTCTCTGCTAACACAGCTAAAACATTACAATGCTGGACCTGTTTTCAGGAGCACTTGAAAGTAATTAGAACAGTCTGCTTGTCATAACTGAGGTGTACATCAGCAGCAAAGCCATCATCAGCAAAACATCATATCAAAGATTTTAAATTACTTCTCATTAAAAAGAAAAATTAAGGTTTTTGATTTTTTTGTTGGAAAATTACATATTTTCATCTCTTCCTTTTCTTGTTTTTTTTTTATTTTTTTCTTATAAAGATCTTACCAGGAAGCCTGTTTTACATTCAAATTATTATATTTTCCTAATTGTCTAGCTATGTAATCCAATTGCCCCTGCAGAGACTAAAAAAAAGATAAAAACACTAATTATTCAAATTACAATTCAAGTATACCTATCAGTAAACATGACTTTACACAGTCAGATGTGACTGAATGATATAGCTGGTGTTGACATACGTTTTGTGTGGGATTAACCAATTTGTAAAGGTTGGAATTTCTTATCCAGCTTTCTATGCAGCTCTGTTTAAAAAGCAACTAAAGAATTGGCGCAGTTCACTAATCTGTAATGAACCTCATTTGCTTTAATGGCTCTTATTTTCAGCAGTCAGAGCTATAACACAGGCCTGGAGCTGCAAAAAAAGAATAGGCACACGGGCTACATGGCAAGGTGTGAATGGGAGAGAGATAAAGGAGGGATATAGAAAGGGTTTAGGCTTATGAAAAGATCTGTGAGCTGTCTGGTGTGGGGCAGAGCAGAGGGTCAGGTTCAGGATGAGCATAGAAAGTGTGGAGGAAAAAAAAGAAAAGACTAGAAGTTTGGCTGTGGAAGCTTCTATCCATCTCATCCTTTATGTGGGAGTTTGGGCTGGTTTATTGGTATGTGCTTGAAGTCCTAAAAGGTAGTGGTTTTGGTAGTGTTGGAAAACTATGGGGGATGTCTTCTGATTTACAAGCTCAAATAGGTAATGAGCAGGTGCTGAAGCCATGAGTGGCCCTCCAGGTAATTGATGTTGGCCCCAAGGCTGTGCAGTGCGGCTATAGTTTTTGACGGTATATATCTAAATATGGGTATATGTTCTAGCTGATTTATATTAAAATGGCTTCTCCAGACAATTCAGAAGTTGTTCAAGCATCAGGAGTAGGAATCTGGGGACCTCTGAGCTACCTTAGACAAGTAACAGTGAAAAAGATAAAAATAAGATGTAAATTAACACAATAGTCACAAAGATAAATTATACTGAAATAAGCCTATAGCCTCTCATTTCCCCACTGTGGTCTCAGATGTTACCGGAACATTCATCATACACATGGTCAGTGAACAAGGAATCATGGAATCAATATGAAGTTTATCTAAAGCCAAAAAACATGTGGTAGCTGCATTTTAATTATTAGGCTATGAACATGTTCAACAACTACAGAAAATTCTTATAGAATTGTATTTAAAAATTAAAATCATTGTGAGTTCATCTTTTACGAAAGCACAAATAACTTTATGGTAGCCAATAGTCCCATCAGTCCATAAAGAATCTTCCCAGTAAGACACAAACCTAAAAGAATTGCACCACTAAATAAAGATTTTTCGGTAAGACATATGTTTTCAATATAAATAAAGATACATTGCATTTCAGCTCAGAAATAACCTCCTCTTGTGTGTTATTCTGTGTGGTAACCAGACATTTGGGCTTTAAAGCCTACCTAAACCTTAAACCAACAATTTATTGTATTTCAGCTTACCAGTTCTTAGATGCAGTGGCTGTATGGGTTTCTTTTTGTTTTCTGTATGGGTTTCTTTTTGTTTTCTTCTTCTTTTTGTATTACCTTTACTCATCCTGTTACCCTTACTCATCTTGTTCATAATTGGAGGTAAGTTGTTTTGTAGCCCCCCAGAGATTTAACTGCAGCACAGGAATATATAGGCTGACAAGATGTACGGTGCGATATAAAGCTGCGTACACACGTCAGATTTTTCTCGCCCTATAATCGGCATCGGCCAGATATCGGGCGAGAATCTGGCGTGTGTACAGTCGGCATCGTTCATCGTCCGTGGATCCGTCCTGGCGGATCCACGAACGATGAACGACGAGCGATCCCAATGCAAGTGAAGCGGGAGAGCGCGCAGCAGGGTGCCGCTCCGTCGCTCTCCCCCTCCCCTCTCCATAGAGCCGAACGGTGATGTATGTACAGCACCGTTCATGCATCGTGTAGTCCTTTGTCGTGAAAGATCCTTTCCAACCACAAAAATTGCACGTGTGTACGCAGCTTTAAGGTATTGATTTGCCCTTATTTAACAAATATAATAAAACATTGTTAAAATATTATATGGTGTCACCAAAAGGTGACCCAATAAAGTTGGGGTTTACTAACCTTTTATGAGGCTGCTAGGCTTAAAGAATCCACTGAATCAATGCAAATTCACTACCATGATCAACATCCATTGGAGTAATATAAAATAGGGAGTAGAGAATGTTCATTTTCAATGTAAAGCCATGTTTACTTTGAATACTCAATGACATACTCAATGACAGTGATATATAATAACATACAAAAAATATATTAAAATTGTATTTTTCTTGTACATAATAATAGAAATACAGCTTGGTGTTATTTATTCTCTAGCACATGACTAAATTAACCCTAGCATCTACAGAACTTAAGCAAGAATCTACAATTGTAATTATTGTTATCAACATTCTCACAATGTAAACAGTTATCCACAGTTATTTTTTTCTTCCTATTCATTAAGTTGGAGTTTTACTTTAGAATGAAATTCTTCTGCCCCTTCCTATTATACGACACATCTGTTTCACACTGCTGCACTAAACTCCCCCCCCCCCGCCCCCCTTCTACCCCCCCCCCGCCCCCCTTCTATTTCATCTCTATAATTACCTGCAGTTAATAATTAGTGCAGCACATTCACACATAGTAAATTATTAACAACTTGTACAATTAAAACGGCACTCATTAAGTGTATAAAAGAAATGTATATCAAAATAGTACTGTCACTATTGTTTATGGTATTTACATAAGTTAACTCTTTTTTTCTTAATTGTGTTCTGTTGTAATATCCTTATGACAAAAATGCTTAGAATGACTTATAAGTGATCAAAACAAATTGAATGCATTGTGCAGTTATAAAGAATATAAATCATATTCATTCCTCCAGTTGGTGCATGCAACATGATTGATTTGCATTGGGCAACATTTTACATCTATACCTGATTTTCCTTACATCAAGATTTTTAAATCTTCCCCATATCAGTCATTTTTAACCTTTGCTGCTATTGTGGGAAAGACTCCACCCTGGTTAGCAGAATGCTTTTTTAACAAAGCAGCTTCCTAAATTGATACTGACATAAGTAGTCATTATATTATTCATCTAAGTTTTGTATATGTATTAGTTTAATACTTTTAAAATACTATACACGGAACACAGCTTAAAAACCAACAATTGGACAGACTTTCTAGGTTGGTCATAGCTTAGCTTTTCTGAAATGACCAAATGACTCAGAGGACTCATCTACCCTGCACTACAGTAATGTAAATTACATATATACTCAAATATAAACTGATCCAAATGTAAACCAAGCTACCTATTTTTACCTAAAAAAACAGCAAAACTATGTTGACTGGAGCATAAACCTAGGGCACAAAATGTGGCTTTGAATGCTAACATTTAAAACAATTATTAATAGAAGGACCAATAAAACGAATGTTAAGAAATACATCCATGATTCATTATTTTTAGAACATTTTATGGCGCTGTGTCCTTATGTAAAGTGTTAACAAGCTATTAATGTTTCAGATGACAAATGTTTGTTATATACTTTACATGAGCACACAACATCATCTACTGTATAAACGAGTATAAAAAAGATTATTTTTCTTTTGGCATTTATTAGGTCAAAAAATGTTTGGTTTATGCTAAAAAAATGCTAATAGAAATATAGGTGCCATTACTGAATGTAAAATCCCCCCTCTTACATTTTTAATGGACCATCACTATGTTACCCTATCTTGCAGACCAGTGTTTCTCAACCAGGGTTCCTTCAGAGGTTGCGAGGGGTTCCATTAACAATGAGCAATTTGTGACGCTCAGGTCAGTTTAACTCATATCAGTGATGTTTTTAGCTATCTGTAAGGGTCCCATTCTTCCCACTGGCCAGCAATGTAAAAGGCATCCAACTGACCACCACACTAATATACTATGATGAGCTGTGGATATAGTAAATATAGCAAGAGTTCTCCAAGACCAGAAAGCTATTTCAAGGGTTCCACCATGTTAAAAAGATTTGAGAAACACTGTTGTAGGCTAAAATGTATGGGTGTGATGGGGGGTGGGGGTCTTTTCGCTTGTCACAGGTGCTATGGAATACTAATGTGAGAAATGTATAGCTGTCCTGCGCACACTTCCTGTGTTATCTGAAGTAGACGCATTAGTCCTCTGAGTTCTTATATTAAAAATAGAGATTATTCAGTAACAATGTTGTAGGCATGAGAAGGGGCATGATTGGGTAGTTTTGCAAAAGACAACTGGGCAAGGATGTCACAATTTAGCCCAAAAGTAGGACTTAGGAGCTGAGTGCATTCTTGGAAAATCAGCAGATATTTTGTTAGTGCTTGGAAGGTATATAAAGGAGTAAAATGTGAAAATGTGCATGTACTGCAGAGATGTACTGCATATGTTTTTTTTTCACTTAAAAAAAAAAATCTTCTGGTGTTCTATATAAATAATCTAATTTAAAATAATATTTGGAAGTTTTGTATCTCAAGTTTTGTTTAATGAAGTGCCTACGCAGCTGAGAAATACAAAGAAACAACCAATTTACTGACATTTTGTATTTATTCTTTCAGCACCACTGTGTAATTGCTTTTATCATTAATTGCACTCTCTACCCCAGTGAATGCTCATCATATGTGACTTATAAAGCCATTTTTTTCATACAGTAGAAAATGCACCCAAAGGGGCTTTTTATTGTGCCCAAGCTCCCCTTCCATCCAGAAAAGATAAACAGTTGTGCCATTGAATATCATCTATATTTAGCCAGTAACAGCTCCGCAGAGCCTAGAGCTGGTCCACATTCCCCCATTGAACATGTGCAATTCAGCTCTGTCCCACTTATTTTTTATTCTGTACACATTTAGCTAGTGCTGTGAGAGCTAACTTTACAAAACCCACCTGGAAAATGAATTTTGAAAGTAAACATGCCATCAAAGTAATTAAAATTGCATTACACCATGAGACTACATGCAAAGGGCTTTGCAACATATCACAGAATGTTTATTAAGGACAAACCCTCTGCTGTGTAAAGCAGAATAAAATGTAAGTGTAGCAATTCAGTTCATCCTTACTTTTTGATAAAGCTAATCTAAGCTAAATAATAAAATATATTGTAGTTTACTACTCCCTTAATATAGTAACTGCATTAGATTGAATTTTCAGGATTTCTTCCTCTTTATTTTCACCTGATTATTCTGCGAATAACACATTTCCGGTCCCTGGGTGGCTATTCTCACTCCTCCATTGTATTTATGGAGGAGCCATGGTAGCCGCTCTAGTACAAGACAACAAACACATCTTCCTCTCTGCATTTTTTATGACTAAAGTAGTTTAGAGGTCCCCAGATCCTCACTCGCTGCTCCTCTAATCTCCATTTCCCCTTTAACCCAAAGAATACAACAAACCACAAACTGGGAATAAAGTTGGCTAAAGCAACTGTTTTATGCTATGTGCAAACATTAGATAATATTGTTGGAAAATGAACAATTAACAACAGATTAAGGATTGTTAACAATTATTTTGAATGATCACATAATGCACGATTTTGTACTTTGTATATTTGTATGATATTTCAAAGATACTTGACCAATGATGTACAGACACTAGATGCGATTGTTTGAAGGATGCAGGAAATTACATGTACAGGACGAAGTGACGTTAAGGAAATCGGTGCTCACGAACGATCGGTCATTTTGCAAATGAAAGTTCATCCTGAACACTGTTCAATCACTTGCAATATGCCTTTCCACGTGTTCTAATGTAAAAAGAAAGCATCCCTTGCTATGGTGTATTTGCTGAATGAAGAACAGGAACAAAATATACACACACATATATACAGATGTTGTGTAATGGTGTGTTGCCACGAACGCATGCATACTTTAATCTACGATCAGGACACGACTGTACACACAATATATAGCAAATAATCATCGCATGAATGGATCCGCCAGGACGGTCGTTCTTTTCCAATGACATCCCTCTTTCATCGGCTTCATTGGCCTGTCGTTGTGCACTTTTTGTCAACAATTATCTAAAGATCAGTCATTTATTGTTCGTTTCCAACGATGATTAAATGACATGTGTACGTAGCCTTATATGTATCTATGTATATATATATATATCCTCATCAACAATACAATAAACATATAACATATAAACAACAATAAACCAGAAAATGTAACCTATTTCGGCTTTTGGCTGCAGCTCCTGGAAGGCATTATAAACATTATAAACTGATATTTTTGGACCCCAACTGTATTACACTGTCCTGGCCATCCTCACCATTCATTCATTACATTTCATTACTATTGTATCTTGTACACCTTCCACCTATATAAGGTCTTCCACCTTTCTCCAGCACCACCAAGGCCACTGCCTTCCAGGATCTCAACTGTACAACAACCAAACAGACCAGCCATGCCCCATACACCAAAGAGCAAGGAATATTTATTTCTCCAGCCAGTTTTCTAGTGTCTTGTTTTCCTCTCAAACTCTTAATCTCTATTCTGAAACTTTGCCCTCACGTTCCCATCTCTACATAAACTCACTGACCTTAAAATAACCCATAGCACATTCCTTTAACCCTCCTTTACCTGCCTCCGCTTCACACTGGTGTGTAGCCCTTGTGCCTATTATTTTTTATTTTCTTTATGGCTTGAGGCCTATGTTTACATAGGGGATAATAAATTTCTACTTTACAGAAGATAAGAAGATACAGCCTATAAAATCGATAACATTATTCGGCTTATCAGCTCATTTTACTTTAGGTGATAGGGCATTTCTGTCAAGATTTGCAGACATTTTCACTGCTTGTGAAAAATGTTTTGAGGCTTAGCCACAATAAAGAGAATGAATGCATCCACCACATCTAAGGACTGGTAAGCTGCAATATATCGCAGTTTTGTTCTTGGATTTAGATATTGTTCAACTTAAAGACATTCTGACAGTAGTAAAATACCTTTTAGCAGGTATCAATGTCTGGATTTCAAGGTAAGAGTGAACCATTGTGACAAAAATATGGCGGCGGCACTTGCTGATATCCTTGTAGTTGACTATGACTCTCATACTTTGTGAGTCACTGACGCGTGTCCCATAAAGTCATTTACTTTAGACTGTTCATAACAATATGAATTAATGAATATTTCACTTAGCTTAGCAAATAAGATCAAGCTCCACTAACTTCAACCACTCAATTATACAAAAGCAAATAATCTGTTTTTAAAAAAATATGTTACAATATAAAAAAAGAGGAGAAAAAAGGAAAAAGCAAAAACAGTGTCAAATTTTTTTCGGGCTAAAAATTAGTGTAATGACACACAAAATGACACTATTTGAAAAAAAAAAAAAAAACAGCTTTCTTTTTTGTACGGAGAGCTTTAAAGGCTTATGTTGTTATTATGCAGCACTGAAGCATGAAGATGGAGCCACAGTCACACTAGGGGAAAACATTGCATGTCCCAAGGGGCTTGCAAGAATGGCCGTTTAACATAGATTCCTGTGTACATGAGTCTCCATATTGACTTTGAAAACAGGCAGTCATTTAATCAAAGATGATAAAAAAAATTCCCTGACTTAATCACAACGGATAATTAGTTTTGTTTAGAAAGTATTTCCGCAGCAGCTGTCATAATAGCTGAAAATTGCTAGTGTGCCATCATATAGATATCTAATGGGTCCCACAGGATTTTCTACCCTTTAACCTCTGATTGACCACGTGATCAGGTTCAGCAGTCATTTTGCAGACATTTAACAGGACCAGGAGGCTTTGCCTTGTTACCTGTAGCAAGCTAGAGGTGTTCATTTAATGATTTCCATTGTTTTTTGTTTTTTTTTTCCAGAGTTGGAAATAAAGGAAACCATAACTGACAAAAACATGTCAACAATGAATTCCCCTTCAAATTGTTCACAAAGTTTATTTGGAATAAAAGCCATTTAAGGCAGCGTTGATGGCTTGTGTCTATTTACAACATTTTGGTTTAAAAAGTCCTTCTAGATAAGTTAATAATGTAGATGATTAATTAGGCTGAACGCCAGGATGCCAGATGTTTGGCAAAGCAAACTTTTCTCCTTTTATAACAACTGAAATAATACCGTTTATGAAGCATTATACTTGGTATTTACTTGGGGCAAGTCCGTTCTTATTTTTATGACATAAAAACTATTTAAAAAATAAAAAAAATGTTCTGGATTTATCAAGCACTTATCTTTAAACGGGAGGTAAAATGCACTGTGGAATTGCTTAAAGTTAATATTTAGGAAAGCAAAATTATTCTCCATAGAGAAAAAAAAGACTTTTTAGAAAAATTCAAAAGCTTGAGCATGTCAATGATGTTTAGTAATTTTATTTTATCTTGGCTTCTGTGCTTGACGATAATAAAAGAACTCTTTGTAAAGAATGATATTTTATTATTTAGTTTATGTGCACTAATGCTTGCATCCTCATCTATACATAACTGCATTTTAATGGTGTTCCTTCAGACAAACCTTTATGGTACTCGCTATGTAAAACTGTAAACATCCTTCTGTATGCAGTAATTCACGCATGTATAATGTTGTCATCATCTAGGCTGATGTAAATGATCTAGAAATATCTTATTTTTTGGTACTGGGTTTAGATATCCTTTACAAGACAGACCCTGGATGTGATATAGATGGATGTGTATTAAACAAATAAAGTACATAATTTAGGAAAAAGGGAATTTGATTGTGATACCTTAACTCAGGACAATTCTGTAGAAAATACTACATAATGCTCATCCAGCCGGATGATGACCTACTCAAGGCATTCACTCAGACTGTTAGAAAATGAAAATGTTGGATCGGCAAAAGCCAGATTCTGATTTAACCTGGTGTATGTGTACAAAACATAGCATGGTACTAAAATGTGCATTGAGGAACAATATTCTGGTGAATGCATCATAGCCTAAAGGTACTCAGATGAAGCCTACTTATGGAGTTGTTGATTATCACTCTGCTGTTTTATTAGTGCACCTGATTGCTTTACTTCTTTGAATACTCTCTATTTTTTGAAAAAGCCAGAGTTCTGCAAAAAAATAGAACAGTAATTACCACCGATTTACCACCGTCTTAATCACCAATGTGTGAAATTCTCCAAGAGGACAGATAGGTTTTACAGTGAAGCAGGTTTGTTTAAAGCACGATGAAAAGCTTGTTGAATCTGGTTGGCTTAGATTATGTAAAGCTTGGATAAAAGGAAAGCAGTTAATTTCCTGGCACAACTGTGACGGCTCCTGGATGGTTCACTGGTTGGCTTTTCTTCTTGCCTAAAGCTTTGGCTATAATTTTTAGTGCTGGGTCTGACTTACAATTTGTGCAGATTGTGCTGCAGCAAGTTGGTGGAATGTAGGTGCAAATTAGTAATAGAATGGGGTCTATTGGATGCTGGGACCACTCGTGTTGTCGTGTAGAACTGTACACTGCTGTAAAGGATTCTTATGTAGACATCACTATGTGAAACATGAAAAGTGAATACTTCAGCAATCTCTAGCTAGTTTCTTTTAACTATTCAAAATATCAAATTATTTTCTAACAAAATAACCTAACCACTTACACAGTATTCTCTCCACATAAACACGTTTGAGTCTCCTTCTAGGCCTTTACTCTCCCCTGGTGTGGGATATACCCAATCTGTCACTTCTTCTACAAAATGATCTTGACCTTGCAGGAACAGACACCCAATTACCTGATTGGATCGAAACACCCTCCAATTACAAAACGGGGTCTATATTTTAGTAGGTCACAAGATCACTTTGAAGGGCAAGCTAGAAAAAGGATGCATTCTTAATCATGCACTAATTATTCTCCTGGGTTTTAATTATAAAGTGATTTTGGGAAACAAATCCCTGCTTCACTTCCAGCCCCTGGACATGTACTGGGCTTTTCTTAGTTCCCCTTGGTATCAAATGGAGTGGATGTGAATGGAATGCTTACTGTCGGACGTTTATTTGATATTAATATTGCATGGGAGATTTAAGGGTGAGGTTGTTCTTTCTTTACATCTATCCTTCATCTTTCCTGTCTTCCTTCCATTTCTACAGTGAATGCATTTTCGCATTCACTGGGCAGTAGTTGAATGGCCCCCAGAAAATAGTTTTAAAGATGCTATTCCTCTGTGACTTTTTGATTTGACCATAGGTTTACAGTCATTGGTGCAATCAGGTTCAAAGAGATACATTAAAATATGTTGTCCTTACATGTCCATTTTCAAGTCATCAAGTCAAAATATCGATCAGTAGTTGTCACCATCAAATGATCCATTGCCCTGTTGAATACCATGTAGTTTATATAATACACTTTTCAGTTTCACACAGCTATTTTGTTTTTAGAAAGAAACATTTACAAAGAAGAAAATTTACATCCTGAGGTATTAATAAATGAATTTTCTGGTAGAGGTTAGAGGGGGTAAAAACTTCTTAAAAGAAATTGAATAATCATTTGTAAACTTTTGTGGCTAATTAATTCTGTGGAGTAGAAGGTGTTTAGATCATTAGAGAGCCTCTGGGTTAAATATTTCTGTGGGCAAAATGACTATAAAAAGTGTGTGATATCCAGATGTTCTACAGCTTGTAAAAGAAAATTGCTGCTCTAGCCAACTCATGGCACAAAAATAATCGTGCAGTGAAATATTTTGGGACCCACATATTTTTATAGTAGAACTGATGAGTTTAGGTACACGGAGGACACACAAACATCAGTGTTTAATAAAGCAAAACTTCTATAATACATTTTTTCCTGGAACACAAACATCCACTGCAAAAACACATAGTCATTTCACAGTACATAAGCAGACACCCTGACCTACTATACTGTAAAAGCCAAAGCATTTTGGACTATTTTGGACGTTTCTATATTGAATTATTTTAGTAACAATTACAGTATCTGGTAATATTTTATAATGTGACTTTTACTTGCAAAAAGGAATGCTTTCCTGAACTTTTTAATGGTACTCCACACACAGGTTTGCAGGTTGGAGGTAGTCTAAATAAAAGAAAAAAAGTCTGCTGTATGTGGGCTATGCTGCACTGAGAGAGGGGGCCAGTGATCTAGCAAAAGGAACTGTAGATAGGGGAGCCAGCAGGGTTTTAACTAATCCTATAAAAAAAAGGTCTAGACAATGAATGGTAAAATAAATGGTAAAATCAAAGCCATTTAGCACGGAATCTGAAACCTGAGTATAAATTCCAAATTCTCAGATGACTTCTGGGTAAAGAAAAGCTATTGAAAAATTTTAAAAGCATCTTTCTGCTGTTTTTCTGAAAAAGAGAATTACCTTCATGATACACACAGAGAAATAATGCAGGTTGCTCTCAGTATTGTGAGTGTGCATCATTCACTTAAATGCAGTCAGTAAGAATGAAGCCATTTTCAAGATATTTCTTTTTAACATCCAGTGGTTGCTACCATTAGATCTCCCCGAGCAGTGAAGACCATGTGATGTCTTAGGTTGGAATCCTCATGCCTATAGTTGATGTGTTGATCACATCTTGGGAATCCAGGTCTCATTCAACTATTGCCATAGTTTTTTATTTTTTTAAATTGTAGCATTTTTTTAATGTCCATAGCATGTACCTCAAACATTCTCCATTTTCTTTCAGAAATCGCAGGGAACACAGATGACATTCCCCTTGTCCGCTGGAGACAACAGTGGCTTGAGAATGGAACACTTCTCTTCCATATTCATCACCAGGATGGTGCTTCAAGTCTGCCGGGACAAGAAGCCACTGATGAACCTCAAGGCGAGGCAGCAGATGAAGAACTTAGGATTTTACATATCTCTGTCATGGTGAGTCTGTGCTGATCACTGAATATTTTAAAACACTTTTATGAATATATTTGTGCAAAAATATAAATGTATGTTCCCCTTTAAATGGTTTTATGTTCTCCCGAATCTCTTAATTGGTAATAGATAAGGCATTCATTTGGATTTAGGTTTATACTGCTATCATCTTCCTAAAACAAGCACCTTTCCAGCTTATATTGTGTGGTGCTTTGGTAGCTTGAACCCAACATGACATGAATCATGGAAGTTCCCAGACGTTCCTCCATTAGATTCCAAAGAATATAGACAATTTTTATGTAACAGAAACACATAATTCACCCATGATTGCAACTCTAGCTGGCAAATAATCAGTGGGATGACTTGTATAGGTTAAGAACATGAGAAGCGACTAGACCAAGAGGAACATGTGGAGCAGAGCTGGTATGGTTAGGCCAAAATTACAGATGGCAAAAACAAATTTGTAATTGTCATACAGTAACATATTTAAATGAAACATGTACTAAGAAAAATATGAAGATTCTCTGTCTGAATGCTATCTGCTTGACTAACTCAAAGTCTAGACTCTCTAGACCTCCAGCTAGTAAAATCAAAACTCATGATTGCTGTTCTTTTTCTAGAGCAGGAAATTATAATTCCAATGAATGAACCTTGCAGACAAGCAACATTCTCAAAAGTAGATGTTATCAATGTAATTTCTTATATTTCTCTTTTTAAACATTTTTTTGATGTGTTATAATATGGTAGTTTGAACTCTTTTCTCCAATAATCCATGTGACTCACCTCATATTGTGATATATTTTATCCCTATGATTCAGTTCATTAAAGTATCCTGTCTTTTGATACGCACTAGTAGAACTATTTATTACTAAGAAGCTGTTTCATTAAAGCTGTGGAAAATTAGCACAAATAAGAAGTTGTTGAAGATAACAACAAATGAGGTTTCACATTCCATTTTATGGAAAAATTATACAAAGTCCTGATTTGCGTCTATAAGTAACAGTTGCTTTTTATGTTCATTTACTTTTCTATTGTTTTAATGAATCAGAATTTAAGGATATCTCCTGGCATTAGATGAGTCACGCATATAGGCCTGGGAAAGGCATGGTCCAAATATGATCTAGTCTCCTTCTTACAAAGAATCTTTACTTATACTTGCATATATATATATATATATATATATATTCAGATCAGTTATTGGTTTTCTCATATTTAGGTATTCACTTGCATCTGGGAGTCTAGCTCTGGTGGTTTTTATAATGAGGCTCCAGGAAATGTAAACTGGAGCTGGTATTGAAGTTACACACCTTTACCTAATAATGTGTCTTTCATGTTACATCCCCTTCCTCCACCCACATTTCACCAGCTGATAAAAACTTTGAACATGATTATGCTCCTTGAAGAGACTAGCAAACATACCTGCACACCCCACAATTCTGTTACACCTAGCTCACCTCCCCACAATGTGCTATGCCCCTATTTAATTAATCAAGGCTGTAAAACTTTCATTAATTCTACTTGGTACCTAACTCATCACCTCTGTACGTCCTGTGTCTGTCAAGCACTCCTCCCCTATGTGATCCTGCTGTAGTGGTTCCTTTGCTTCATTTCTATCTCCTGACTTTCCCATTCTCTAGGACTTTTGATTTTTTTTATCTATTTCTTCTTACCTTTCCATCTACCTTTCTTCCTTGCTTTCTTTTGCAAGGTCCCTGTCTATAGAGCTTCCCACAAATTTTTATTAAACTTTTTTGATGAAGTTTTGATGTTAATCATTCATGATACATGTTAGCTCTTTTGTTGTTTCATGGTTCGTTGTGTTGATTCCTCCTCTTCATCTGTATCATTTGTTTTAATGTTCGAAGTTGACATGTTTCATTCTTTTCTTATTTCATTCTTAATAAAAATGTTTGAAACAAAAATCAAAAATGATGATCAAAAATGATGTCATTCGTCTGCTCTCTGCTCCTATCAAACCATTTCTAGTCCTAATATATAAACGTGGGACACCTGATTAGACCAAGTACAGTCCCTTCTTAGTCCAAGTGCCGATCAATTTCACATGAAAAAGGTTTTCTTTCATTTAGGGCATTTTTTGCTATTATTCCAAAGATCAAATGTTCATCTATTGATCAAATATATTTTTTCAGCTATTTTTATATATATTATAAATTTCTGTTGCACCTGGGTAGCCACAAAGTGACTTGGTATTTATTGGGAGTATTTTAAGATGCATCCGGTGTTGTACGTATCTATTTTCCCTCTAAGTGGCAGTATTAATGCACCTTTATTTTCTGTGATTGATACTTTTCTTTTGTTAAACAGTAGAAGCTGTAATTCTACTTTAATCTCAAATTTTATTATCTCAGTTGCAGTTCAAAGCGGTATTCTTGTTCCTCTGTGTTTAGAAATGTTGATTTTTCTTTCCGATCATGTCTTTTATTTGTAACATTACTATTCAGTTGTTAGAGCTGGAAGCATTTGGAATAATTCAATGTGACTGTTGTATCTTTGTCCTTATAAATTATGTATTATAAATTCCAATGCCCAGTGATTACAGTAAAATGAATTGTTGCTCTGGGCTGGATTATTTTAAATGACCTTAAAAGCTTTTGTGTTGGGTGGAATTCTTTGTAATAATAAACATAAAAAATCCATGTTCACCTCGGTGTTTCCAGTGACGTGACCATTCACTGTGGCTCGTACTGTCCCTCTCTTCATTGTTAATATTTCTGTAGTTGGAATCAAATAAAGGATGATGTTCAAGTCCACAGGCTGGATTATCCATTCCAGCAGCACATGGAGTGTACAATGAGTAATTGCTCTGTTGACCATTCCATCATCCCTTAACAATAAAACTGAACTTTTATATGCTGAACTCCAGGCTGATAAAAATAATGCCAAAAAATCCAATAATGTATTCATACAAATAATAATGAATGTATTCTTCTCGTAGTTAATATAATTACCTAAATACCTTTATGTCTTTTTATTAGCTTTTTCCCCCCCTCACACACACACACTTTGTACAGTTGCAGACCCTGTTGCTTTGCAAACTGCTGTCAGTCTAAAACCATGTTGACTTTTCTTTGCTTCACGTGAACTTTGCATTCTTTTAAAAGTTTATAGGATTTCAGAACCTGCAGGACTGGTAAAATGTAGGTCTAAAGAGAGCCGACTGAACTTGTCAGTGAATTCTAAATGATAGTATACTCAAATATAAACCAATCCAAAGTAAAAAAAAGATTGATGTAGTCATTTTACATTTAATTTAAATAATTATTTTGAGAATACAGGAAAATCTTTTGACTCAAGTATAAACCAATGGCACAAAATGTGGCCATCATTGCTGTATTCAATAGAAATAGCAACAAAATTACTGTGAATAAATAAACATATTGATATATTCATATGGAATTTAGGCTGTTCACTCACCCAGGTGAATTATCCCCTTGCAAGAGATAATTCACTCAGTTTAGTGACTGCAAAGAATATTCTAGCAAATGCAAGAGTATCTAGAAAATCAAAAAAATTTTCTGAAACATGATTAGATGGGAGAAGTAACAGAGCTTTATCTCATTTACTAAGCTGAATAAATTATTCCTTGCAAGGGGATTCATTTCCCCATGTGAACAGCTTCAATTCTGATAGTAAATTGGCCCCTATGTTTTTCCAACACATGTTTTTCTCTGACTTTAGTTGTGCTTTACACATCATATGGGCAAACCTTTATCTCCTGGCTTCTTTTTTTTTAAACAAAATGCTAATTGCCTGACAGTCATGCTGACTTTACCTGCAGTGTTTTGCAGTTTTTGATCAGTTGTCAGTAGAAATGTAAGGTTGCTTGGTGCTGACAATTTATTTTTCTCTTTTAGTGTGTGAGGGAAGAGTCATAGGAGTGAAAATAAACCATCAAGTCATAAGAAGGATATGGGGGCTGCCATTTCTAAATCCTATTCCACATATTCATTTACAGTTTTTGACTCAAGCATTAAAGTAAGATGGCAGCATGGCAGTCAGAGCAATTAGTAACACAGCCACCATATGTCTTCCATAACAGATGTACACTCAGCATTCAGCTACTATAAGCTCCATTATTTTTGTAGATGGAGGCTGTTAGGTTTGGCTACAGTAGTATGCTGAGATATAATGTGCGGAATTATAACACATGCTAGGTCCAGAACAGTCATAGGGCTCTAGTTATAAAAAAGGAACCAGCATTCCCTGGTGGAAATCAATTATTGCCATTTAAACACGTGGATATAGAAGATTCACATGAAGGAATGTTTGAGGGAATGTCTGACTCCTTGTTGTATAAATAAAGCCCTAAGGGTTATATTTAATAATGTTTTTATGTTATGTTATATTTATTATTATGGCTCAGAGGTTAGCACTCTTGTCTCTGCAGCACTAGGTCCAGGTTCAAATCTCGGCCTGGACACTATCTTCAGGGATTTTTCGGGTTCTCCCAGTGCTTGCATGGGTTTCCTCCCACATCCCCCCAAAAAAGTTAGGTTTATTGGCCTCCCCACAAAATTGACATATCACATAGGGACGTTAGCTTGTCAACTATTGACATGACTATGGACTTGTAAAGCCCTGCATAATATGTGGGCCCTGAATAACACCTGGATAATAATAATGATTCATTTAAACGTATATCCAAAAATTATACATTTTCACATTGGATTTAATTATAAATTCAACTTTTACTCATTTTTCTATTCAAAGCCAATGGGAATAATGAGTACATTTTAGGGAAAAGTTTGGTGCATCTTGGTTAAAAACATTTTTAAATTAACCCCTAAATGTTTCCTTCTGCCTCCATAACACCATTATACATACAGGTACTCTTTACAGCAATATCCTTTATTTCCTGCTTGACTTGTGCTCCTCCTTAATGTTTAAAGTGGAACTAAACCTAAAATAATGTGATAAGGTAGGTAGTTTATTGTAAAAGGGACAGGCTAAGTCTCTTCCGTAATAAAACAAACCTATCTAACTGATCACAATTATTTAGAAAAACTCACCTGTCCTCATTTCATCACCCAGACATCTTCACCTATTCCTCCTCAGAGTTTAGAATCTTTGGCCATCTTGATTGGTCAGGCTGGAATGATGTCATTCCCACGCATGTGCACAGTCATTCATTTATTCCTTGCAGTCAGGCATGCACAGCTCATAGTGCTCATAGTGCACATTATAGAGAAGATTGTAAACAGCCCGGTGAGTTTGTTATATTTCAGAAGAAACAGGATAGACTGTCCCTTCTTCAGTTAAGCTGCGTACACACTTGCAATTTTTGTCGTTGGAAAAGATCTTTCACGATCCTTTCCAACGACAAGGGACTGCCCGATGCATGAACGATGCTGCTCTATGGAGAGGGGAGGGGGAGAGCGACGGAGCGGCACCCTGCTGCGCGCTCTCCCCCTTCCCTTTCATTAGGATCGGTCGTCGTCCATCGTCCGTGGATCCGGCAGGTCGGTCGTTCGGACGATGGACAACACCGTCTGTACACACGGCAGATTTTCGCCCGATATTTGGCCGATGCCGATTATCGGGCGATAAAAATCTGCCGTGTGTACGTAGCTTTAGGAGCCTTCCTGCTTGCAATGTTTCTTTCTTTCCTTTTTTACCTTCAGTTTAAACCGCTTACTACAGTTTTAGTTCAAAAATACCTTTTTGTCATCTACAAGACTATACTAACCAGAGGATCTTATAACGCTTTATCAATCAATTAGCATTTGACCTAAAAACAATGAGAACTGCTGAACAGATTTGCCGAGCAAGTCAACAGTGTACGCACAGGTACTTTTACGGCTTAACAGTACCCAAACTTTAAAGCTCTTGCATGGCAAGCATTAGCGAAAGGGCCTCTGTGAAATGGGACTAAAAGTAAATGCTCCTTAATAGAGTTCTTGTTTGCGAACTCATAAATTCAGCAGTTGATTCACTCTAGGTACTACAGAATCTTGCCAGAGGTTTAAATACTAAACCCACTGCTCTTGTATAAATGACTCAGTAATGGGTTATAGCATTTACAAATAAAATAGTAAAACCAATACAGAAATCTATTTGAAGGGGAATTTGTGTGGAGGTGAGTCAAAACATTCATCTTGGTAGCAGGTGAACATCTCTCCTTGTTGGGACAGCCAACCTTTGAATGCAGTGCCTTATAGAAATAAAGGTATACAACCATACCTCTTTCAGTTTTGACCATTTTTGTTCATTTTATTTATTTATTTTTATTTATTTTATTCCTTTCTTTGGTTTTGTTTTGTTCAGGACTCATAAATCAAATGATATATTTTCATTTCTTTTATAATTTTTAATAAGGTAATTACATATTATGTATGTACATTTGTTACATTTAGCCAGTAGGTTGAGCTATAGTTTTCTTTTCATATGTATTCCAAACTAATCTCAACCGGTTTGTTGAAAAAAAAAACAGAACTGACTAGCTTAAAAACTAATGGCACATAAGGCTGAATAAGTTATCGACCCTACACTAATTTTTCTTTGCAGGAGTCCATTCTCACAAGCAAAGGAGCCCTTGAAATGTTGTTCTAGTTCATTAAACATCTCAAAGTATATTCTATATTAAATGCTTATCTGTAAAATAAAGTTTTTTTTGTTATATATACATATATATTAGAGGTATAAAATTCTAGTTAAAAAACTAAACATCACAAAAACTTAAGTGGAACCATTTAGGAGGGATTTGGCAAGCAAAGAAATGTGAGCAGATCTTCTGTTTAGGACTACAGAAAGTAAACTTGGGGGAGTTCAGCAGAAAAATATCCTGTGCTTCAAGTCAGGCACCTGGCATATCACCTTGGCATTCCACAATGCATTTTGGGAGTCTTTGTGCCCGGTGGAGAATCTAACCAGGCATACTGAAATTTTTATTCCCAGAACGGCTGACAAATTGTCCGAACCTTACATCTACAGCTATCTGTACCGAAGAAGAATTTTTATCAATAATACTAAAAATCCTGTAGTTTCCTTTTCCTGAACACCTGTATTTACTGCATTTTCTTTCTTTCAGTAGAAATGATTTCTGTTTTACAGTAAATGTAAAAATGCTCCATTTTTGGCTGAATGATATTCTTCTGAACATTCTTGTCTTTAGATTATAGATATTTTCCGGCATGGTGAAGGATTCTGCTGCAGATCTAGGTCACTGTGAGATACTCATTATTTTGTTTATTAGTATCACATATCCCTATTATTGCAGTTGGTGCTAGGCCATATTTTACATTGGACTATGACCTTAATTAATGTAAAGCTAAACTCCAGCCAATCCATTAAACAGCCATATATAAACTGTCTAAAATAGCCATTCCCAGCCAAGGTTCCATGGAACCATAGGGTTCTTTGATGGGTTGATTTCTTGAGCTGTGACTGATTGACTTCCTATTGATGATGCCTGTATAGTTTGGGGGCAAATGCCACCTAAAAGAGACACCAAAGATCTATTTAGTTTGTAAGGGGGTAATCATACATTTAACCACAAGGTAAGATGAATTATTCTCACAAACCTCCTTTTTAATTGGCTTTAGCTGGGGTTCGTTTAGACTTGAATATTATTTTAAGGGTTCCTTGGGGCTAAAAAAAGGTTGAGTAAGGCTGATCTAACAGATTTGTAATTCCATCTAGCCACTTTAGTGATTCATAAAGATCTGCCAGGCAGTGAAGTGAGTGGGGTGATAAATGTTATCTGTTGGCTATACATAAATCAATTTTTAGTCATTTCCAGCTACTTTACATCTATTGGTAATTGAAAATATGATCTTAAGTGTTCACTAGTGGGTAAGGAATACACCACTCACAAATTAACTCTAGTTAAAACCATTAGATAAGTGTTTATTTTGTCTAGGGGTAGAAAGTTTAGAAGTAAAACACATCCTGGTGTGAATGCTGATGTTGTCACCTTCAGTGCAGACGTCCAGCACTGTATGGATAAAGTCAAGAACCAGCCCACAATCTGAAAGCAAGGCAAGGGAGCACTGGTTGCTGCAGACAGAAGTTAAGTTTTACCCTAATATATTTACTCCTAGACAAAATCAGGATTTAACCCTTGATTGGGATATGAACCCACTGTAAGGGTAAATAATAGTGAATCCCAGACTGAAAAACACTATGGAATAAATTCAAATGAACATTTTGTTTCAGGGTTCCAGTGTGGCAATTTCGATACCATTTCATGGCAGTTGATTGAAACCACCATTTTATATTTTCCATTGCTTTAAAAGTTTGATAAAAATGTAATCAAACATTTAATCATTCTATAATGATGCCACCACAATGACCAATTTAACCAAAAGTGGAATATAAAAGTGTCATTGTAATAAGGTGGAAGTATTTGTGGGTCAACAATGGTTAAAGAATGACACAAAACACTTGGTGCTGCCTAAAAAAAAGTTAGTATTTATCTTTATTGGATGCATACAATGTTCTGCCAGCAGTAGGATCAAAAGTCTCGGTTTACCCCACAGAGGGCCTATTTTCATATCCTCTATCTGGCAAGCGTCAGGCAGAGGGGAATCTAACATTTGAACGTTTCCAGATCATGTCCATGTCAACATTCAATCCTATTATATCTGTAGGAAACAATTGTACATTATAAGATTGTAACATGGCCATTACTAGCCTATTAAAGCCAAACATCCTTAAAATGATATTAAATTTGTATTTGTATTACCAGCGTCTTTCTTTCCAATGATCTGTCGAAGCAGTAACTCCCCTGGCGGTATTCCCGAGTGTGGCTTGGGGTAGAAAAAACATGCAAAAGGCGGTAACCCCTAGCCACACTCAGGGTAGCTAAAAACAATTTTAAAAAAACACTTACCTTGTCCCATCGCGTCCTCTGGCATCCTACCCGACAGATTTCCTCCTCAGGCAGCGTCCTCTTCTTCTGATCTTCTGCCGGCGAGTGCAGTGAAGTTTCCCAGGGTTTCCCAGGTGACGTTGATGCATGCGTCAGTGTGTGCGGGAGGCGCGGCGGGTAATTCAAATAATTGATTGAATTCAATACAAAATAGCTGTTCTGAATCTAATACAAAGAAATTTTGATATTATATATATATATAAATATATATATATATATATATATATATAATATATATGCTACTGTACAGTTATATTACCGTTTTCAGTATTTTTATGCACCCTTGTTTTACCAGATTTTTGTGTGTTTTTACTTAAAGGTAATTATTAAATGTGTTAAACTTTTTTAATATTGAACATATTTCGGTGAGTTATGGCTAAGAATTATTGGCCTACAATGTAAAATAAATTTCCATGCAAAACAATGTAATGTTTTTTTGCGTAAAAAAACAGGCAGAATTAGAACGCAAAGGGGGGTAACAACCACAACTTACTTCTTATAAGATCTTTCCAACCCAATCAAGTGTGGGAAAAAGGACACAAGATGATCACATAGATTAAATTGTTCACACAAGTTCACTGCACATCCACAACACATGTCTTCAGTATTTATGGTTTTGTATTTATCTTGCTTAAATAGATTAACTCTTACTTATCTCTTTAGTGGTAGCACCAGAAAGCCCCACCATTCCACTAGTCACTTCACTATCCATAGCTTGATTAGCTTATAGATGTAGCTGTGTAAAAAAACAAAAATCATAGATATGGTAATATTTTTCCAGCCTTATTTTATTACTATACCCTTAAATATTTATTTGCCTATGTGTATTAATCAACATGGTCGTTTAGCAAACAGTATCTTCATAATCAACAAAATAGCATTGGTGACAAAAGGTAGTCCTTCTGTACAGAGTTAGAGTTCTTTTCTTGTTAGACTTTTCTGAAGCATGCTATGCACAACCCTCTAAAATCTGTCCTAGTCATTTTATTTCTAGATGTATTTTAATTTGAAGTTACATAACCAGTACAAATGTGTTGACATGGAGCCTCCTGCTGTGTCCCCCCTGTCCCTTCACACCAGCAGGCAATAGAGTCATGCTTTTATTAAAATACAAGGCTTAGTAAAAGGGCAGAAAGTCATACTAAAATTGTATTTAAATTTGATAACAATGGTTTCTGGTCAATTCTTTACATTTCTTTGAACACTTACATACATAAACAACCTAATATTTTTATCACCACCTTAATTACTTAATCCTGATGCATTCACAGCTCTTTCTACATTAAAGAAAAGACAGACAGGCAAATTTGTTCCATTGCAGAACAGATATAGTCTGTCACTTCCGCAATAAATAACCTGCCTGCTTTTATTTTTTTTCCCCGTAATTTGGCTTTGACTCTATTAAGTCACAATTATAAAGTAAGTAGTGTTCTTTATTTGTTCACAACATGCCAGACAGATTGCTGCATTATCTTAGAAAAGTAAGTCACTGTGCCTGATATATTAAAGCTCTTCAAGACTGAAGAAGATAGACTATCATGGGTGAACCTAGGTGATCGAGTCCAGAATTGAAAACATTTGTAATCTAATAGAAAACTATATTTAGGAAATCCATTTCAGTTTTGCTGGATCATTCCTATCCACCCTTGGTCGTCTTTTTTCCCCAGTCTTTGAGAGCTTTAATAAATCAGACCCTCCATATCCATTCAACATCATTAGCAATCAGGGTTTTGGTATGATTTTAAATTCAATGAGCGTATTATGTGTTAAAAAAACAGGTGATATATCCAATCAACCAATCCGAATGATTAGACCTTGCTCTCCTACAGAGAGTTCTTTCTGTGTAATTCAGACAGATCTCTGTTGGACATTGATCTTTAAGAATGGGGTGGAAGAGTTGTGCACAGCGATACATAGTGTAAAGTAGAGCAATTTCAGCTCTTCTATATAAATGTGTATTGATAAAAAAAAAGATAGAAAAATAAAGGAAGAACATCACTGAAGATTTATTTTTCCTGTGTGATATTATCTAGAAATCTTTAAGCAATAAAACAAACAAGCTGAGGAAAGTCTCTTTACCAGTCAGTCATTATCAGCTTCTCTTTGAACTTCTTCCCATCCTCTCTCACAACTCTTTGTTGTATTTATAGATGCCAAACATTTCAGCTGACTTGAGATGAAAGATTAAGCTGCTATCTATTTTTCTTCATACCCTTAGCAGAAAAAGCTATACCAGTCATACTTCACGAGGCACTGCATCTCTTTTTACGTGTACCAATTCGATTTTTTTCCTAATGAGAAGCCGAGTTAGCCGCAGTTAACAGTCAGAATTGTGAGCAGAAGACAATTAGTATCTGCTTGCCTTTTATCCCATCTGAAATGTACATCCAACAAGAAATTGTTTGGGGCCTTCGATATCTTTGAAGAGAACATATTTAAACAATAGTAATTATCTAGATTTGCCATTTTTCTTGTGTGCCTGGCAGCCACCAATCTGACATGCCTGGAGCAGGATATGCCACGGTTAATGACTACAAAACAATATATCTTATTATAAAAGCTTCTTATCATGGGGGATACCTGACTCTAAAATTAGGCACCTCATCCTAGTACACCAAAATAGTTTATAATTATGACTCAATGAATAAGAAAACTTTAGAGGAATAAAAATTTAATGAGGCGTGAAGTCATACTTATTCATGATTTTGCCAAAGAAAATTGGCAGCGTACAGAGTAAGATTTGTTAAGGCGCTCACAATGATAGCCCTGGCTGGCAGCAATAATTAGGCAAATTAATATAAGTAGTACATGTGAAGTTCCATTGTTTTCACCACTGGAGATATTTAAATGGGCTTCCTACCTTCAACTCAGGATTATGAGATCCTATCTTCAGCCTCTTGGTAATTAAGTAAAAATGCCGGGTCCGGCAGGACTTCAATTTCTATGCTTTTAGTTACTGTGGATAATAATGACCTATCTAACATTTATCTGACCCCACACATCACTCATGACTCCTGCACCTCAGTCCCCAGACTGTGAGCTGCACAATTATTCCTTTGCCAACCTTTCAAATTTTAGTTTTAGGTTTTTAGTTTTTTTTTCTATTTCTAATTACTTTACTTTTATTTTCCATCAAAAGTTTTTTTTGTTATTTAGTTTTTTTGTTACTGTGTTCTTTCTCTTACTTTTTGACTGTAACACCCATGGTGATATGAACATACCAAAACAGGACAGGAAGGCACAGACTGCAACAAAAACATATTTAGCCCATTAGTTTGGTCTGAAGCTGGGCTTCCATCCTCTCTCAACTTCCTATATTGGTCGCCATGAGTGAACAGACAAATTTTATATATATTTTTAAACTTTTGTTTAAACAGTTGCACCTTCCCAGACTATCCTTTTTTTCAAAATAGCCTATAAAAAGAAGTTAAAAAAATGATTCTCACAATTGCTTGTTAAACCTATTTTTTCTAAAAAACTAATAACTAAACTAATAACTAAAACTAATTTTACACACACTTAAAATCCTATTTTTTTTACGAAATAGAATGGATGAGACTGTGTCGAGTAAATAAATATCAAAAAGTTAAGTCTAAAAATTGTGAACTTTCACCAGACAGTGACTATAACACTCAATATTGTCCACTAATGACACTATAAATATATTTACAGGCTATTAGTTAGAACAGAGGTCTACAACCCCTGGTCTGTGGCCCACTAGTTGGCTAGGGCCGTCTGACAGGTGGGCCGTGGCTCTGGCTGGTGCATACTGGACCATGTCTGGACACAACCCACCCACTCTCCCATTCCAGGCTCAGACCTGCGATAGGAGAGTTGGCAGGTTCTGGCATCATGACGTCACTCTAGGGGGAAGTCTCTTCCCCTTTGAGTGACACACGGCTCCCCGCACATGCACAGTCAGGAGTCCATGCATTTAGACGTCTGCGACCTGCAAAAGTTAGGGGACCACTGAGTTAAGAGATACCCATTTGACCCCTAAATAAACCAACTCACTCCAGTGTGTAAAGCAGAATTCTTCGACTTTTATACCATGGGAGATTCTTTGCAATAATTTTTAGGCCTTGGGGGTACCCCTGCTATAGTTATTATATCCACAGCTCAAAATACATTAGTGTGCTGGTTTGTGGGAAGAATATCTCTTACATTGCTGGCCTGTGGTAAGAATGTCATCCTGACAGATAGTCACTAATCGCTCATTACTCAAGGAACCATCAACCTCTGGAAGAACTCTGATTGAGAAACACTGGAGTACAGTGATACTCAATATGTATCACACAATTTTTTGTACATGTCAATGCATTTTTTTTTTACATTTGTACAGGGACAGAGAACAGGCTGTTTAAATGTGTTACTTTTCAAATGTATTTATTACATTTTATAATTTATACCTTTCACTAATATTTTTCCCCCATTATTATTATCACAAGATGACTGATGAGCCTGCTAAAAGTAATGTGGAATGGGTTTATAGCTGCTCTTATCACTTCAACATAAAAGCTCTCAGCCTGCAGAAAATAGCCTGTGAACTTGTTTTGACTACTATAGCTGGTACCACATGTCATTAACTGTCTAGCATATATGTTCACATCCTAAGCAGTCAAAGCAATAACCCCACAAATCACACATTCATCAAATTCACTCAAATCAATCATATATTAAATTTATATATTTAAATTGCATGTAGCACATAAGCAAGCCCGCTTTCTTAAAACCTTTTTTTTACCCTTATTTTTCCTCCTTTATTTTGTAGTACCCCTTTTTCAGCATGTTGACCAAATGGTTAATATCCTCTTTCTGTACAATTCCAACTTGGTATGTTGGCCAAATGGGGAAATGAATGCTAGTTTCAAAGTTGATTTTTTTTTCATTGCACTCCTTTACAGTGTATGTAAAGCCAAAAACACCTCTATTGGGTTATTTTTGCTGTTTGTGACCCTCTACAGGGACCACTTCCTTAAGATACAACTGGAAATGGTGGCTAATCTAAGATTTCCCATCTGAGAGAGCTGTCACAGGTGTAACCAGTTCCTTTCCCTATTACTCTAGTAACAACAGATTTTCCAAATTATTGTCACAATAATAATGGTCAGCAGGAGTATTCTCATTTCACCAGCAGAGAGATACACAGCAATAAAAGCTTGTCTAACCCTTACTGATCAATCCAAAATAAAAAATAAAATTTTTTCAGTTACACTTTAATATATACCATTTGTCACTAAGGTTGAGCTTTGCACAGATGATGCACACTACATTTTTTTACAAATTCTGAGCAACAAGTAAAAGCACTTTGAAACAAGTCCTCATTCATCTCTGTATCTGTATGCATTGGTGAGAAATCAGTTTACAATACACGCTTAGACTTTCTCCATGCAGAGGAGATCTTGGCAGGCTGACAGCTTTCGAATTTAAACAACCAGCAAATGTTGTTAAAGCCAACTGTAACCCAACACTAAAATGTTTCCTGTGCCCTTTATTGATCTTTTAGAAGACATACCTTTACAGGAAAATAGACCACAGAGGTAAGAGATAGATTGTGTTAAAGTTCAATTATTAGGAATATTCAAATAGTTTATTTTTCTGTTTTATTATTTTGAGATAGGTGCTCCCTTTAAATAGTGTACACTATGCTCACTGCTCAGCAGGCTCCCTGCTTGAAAAACTCATCCAAAGTGACTGCAGCATGCTGTGCGAGCGGGTGAAGACATTAATGGCATTAATAATCTTTAATAATCTTCCACCAGTGGAGTATATGATGGATAGATGCCCTGTAGACTCTCTTGCATATAATAAATTGGGACACGGAGTATTGTCATTTACAGAATAGGTGTGAGCCTGCGGGCTTCTCAGTGACTTTTTCTATTCCTTGTGAAACTGGAAGATCCCACTCGTCACTCTCTTTCGAGCAATCTCAGTGGATATTTATTTCCTGGATAATTAATTTTGATAACAAGCTGTCTGAATTCCCCTCTCCACATTCTGTTTCCCCTACGATCTATCACGCTCCCAGCTCACATCTTAATATATTATGTGAATAATTAGAACAAAAGCAATGAGCTGTCAACACGTCTCCAGGTCCTTATAGAAGACAATGACGCTCACTTTGTCTCTCTCAACCCCACTGTCTTTGGGATTAAGCCTTTGTTTGCTTAGAATAATGTTATGTCATTTTGTCCTATTACCTACTTCTGGAATATTAATGCGTCTAAATGGAAGTAAATTAAGCATTTTTCTGACGCCTCCTGCTTAAGTTACCATTTTGTAAAATAATATTCAAGTAAAGGATTAAGAAAAAAAAATCAAGGATTCTTTCTGCATTAGCAGATTGATGGTTCACAATACAAGATTGCAGGACAAGCTGAGTAATATTGTAAGCCCTGCAGCAAATATGGGATGCTGTGCCTAAATTAAGTGCTTGCTGCACAGTACATCTCTGACCTCTGGCGTCTGTATAAAGCATATTGCAAAAAAGTTGGACTGCTGCACATTACTATATCTCAATGTCTCATTGCTAGAGATTTAACTACATTTTTATTCCCTGGACAGTCAGCAGAGGCAAATGAAAGTATATGTTTAATGGGGCCTTATGGGCTTTAGGGAGCCAGAAAATTTCTTACAGATCTAATGTCCCATTCTTCACATTATACAGCAACAAGCACATGCTCATAAATGATGATTTGTTTTTACTTAAAAAAAAGAGTTGGTTTATGCAATCTTTGTAGGAGCTGCTGTGGGTTTTCACTATTTCTGGATAAACACTAGAGCAGTAGAGCTCACGGACCACTAAATGCATGGACTCAGAACAGCACATGCACGGGGAACCAAGTGTCACGCAAAGGGGAAGAAACTTCCCCCAGAGTGACTTCATGATGCCAGAACCTGCCCACTCTCCCATGGCAGGTCTCATTCAGAGACACAACCACCCACTTCCCTGAGCCTGCAATCCGTATGGAAGATATGGTTTGTGGCCCAGGCCGGTGGACCCCCCAAGCAGGGTCCATTTCCTGATAAGAGCCACGGACCACCTGTCAGCCGGCCGCAGTCCACTAGCTGGTGGTTGGGGACCCCTGCACTAGAGGACAGCAAATTCAGCTTCCTGCCTGTAAGTCCCCCCCTGCTGGTTTAAAGTGGAAGCAGATGTAAGACATGCTAAACCATACTGCCACCAGCAGGCGTCATAGGAAGCTGCAGGTTTCTTGACGTGTATGCAGCAATTCCTGCCATCAGAAGAGCTTCCTATGTCATGAAACTGGGTTCTTCTCCTCCCCCTATGCACCCTTAAATCTTTTGTGCATCTTGTGGAAACAGGGCAGGTTTAGGCAACATTACATGTCTTAATAGGAAAGATAAAGTTGCACAGTTTAGTATTTTTAGTAACCAAAGCAGTAGTTATGTTAATAGTTATCTTTTAAATTCAAAGATTCAAAGGGAGTAACTGTTTCCAGTATAGTCAGTGGGCTCAGGTATAATTGATTACTTCCTAACTTTTTACCCAATTTTTTCTTAATCGTCAGCCTGTGCAGTTTGAGGTAGAATTTCTCTTTTATCCGCATTCCATTTTTTTTGACTGGGAAATATAATTAATACTGCAATAAAATATGCACTTATTTAGGGTAAGTGATATCACATGAATCTGAATTCTACAAAAAGGAAGCTACCTTCATCTTTAAACCAAAACCTAAAGAATTAGCGAAGTCTGTAGGAGAACTAGAAAGACCTTTTGTGAACTAGCACATAGAAAATGGAATGCAGATGCTTTAAAAACTGTGGCTGCCTTGAGGTACAAAATGTGTTTTTATGTGTTTGTTAAGTATACGTACGTTCACAGAGAACAGCTAGAGGAAAAACAGCAAACTCACTGAATGCTTAATAAAGCCACTTTGTACTCCTTTGACATAGCAGCTGACTTCAGAGATCTCAGCGCTTCACTGTATTTCAAATAATTTTTTTTTTTACAAAATGCTAAAAAATGTCAAAATAAAAAGCAAATGTTACAACTGTATTGAGGAATCGACTCTTTGAGATGTCGGTGACGGGGTCAGGTCATTGTTAAAATACATGAGAAGCGACCACACACTTCTGGCCCGTGTGGGACCTTCACGTTGAAATTTATTTTTGGCCGAAGAAAAATGTAAGCATAGCTGGAATACCATACTGATTATATGACTTTGATGTCAAACAATAACAATACAATAAAACAAATCAAAACAATAAAAAGTAACACAATGTATCTGTGCAACTATGGCAATGTCCTGCACATGAGATCCCCTTTGATTTTAACTATGACTTGAGAATATTAACTTAGAATAAGATATTTTTACTGCATATTCCATTGTGCCAAAGAGAACCTGTCTCATCTTAAGATATTACAATTGTGTGGTCTTATTTATTAGTGATTTATATTTAGGCTTTATTTACTTTTTCTTTGTCAAGCTTTTTTATCCCAGGGGGATCATTGGGGGATGCCCTTCATAATGAAGGTTCATGTGGTTGTGGTGGCCATAATGTTACCCTTCCAGATAGTTATAGTGTTATGCATGTGGCCCAGGCAAGTGGCATTATACCCAGAAATATCCATGCACTACCAGAAAGACGTACTGTCAGCCAATATTTAGGGAACCCCTTGCAATGTTTTATGGTACCCTAGCATTCCACAAAAGGTTAAGAATGGCTGCCTTGACCCATATCATGGGCATAGAAGTTACGTGAAGTGGGTTACTTTCTGTTTCCTAGCTAAGAGTACAGTATTTGAAGTGAAGCAGATGACATGGCAGGGTTGAACATTTACATGCTTTCAAAGCTACCTTGTCATGAATTTTAAAGATTCACTTGACGTTACACTTTTTTCACTTTTCACTTTTGAACTTGCTAAAGAACCCAACTGCGACAGGAAGAGTTGATTCCCTAGCACAAATATAATTTTCCCTTTTTCCTGACCTGTCATTGTCCTGTCTAATTACTGTCTGTGCTTTCCCAGCTCCGTTCCTTTCAATTGTCTCTCTAACTGTCCGAGGAGAACAGACGCAGAGTACTATAGAGCAGCGGTCGCCAACCAGAAAACTTTGGAGGTGTGCGGCTCTGGCTGGTGTGCCCCCCAGCGGGGTCAGGCGAAGGCCAAACTGGGAGAGCGGACCAGCCAGAGCTGCACATCATGTCCCCCGTACAGATCGCAGACTCGGGGCAGTGGGTTGGTTGTGTCTCTGGAGTGGGTGGGTTCTGGCATCATGACGTCACTCGGGGGGAAGTCTCTTCCCTTTTGAGTGACACACGGCTCCCCGTGCATGTGTTGTCCTGAGCCAGTACATTTAGTGGTCCGAAGGTCTAAAAAGGTAGGCGACCACTGCTATGGGGTGAAGTATTTTTGACAGGCCTTATGGACATTTACATGTCTATATATGTATAATATATAAAAAACAATGCAAATGCACAGAAATTGCAAAAGATTACCAGTACAAATTGATATTCATACTCATTTCTCAAAAATTGTACTGAGCATAGGATGGAAACCCAGGTCCCTAATTCTTGTCCCAAGGAAGTCTTCACAGGAACAGAGTGAGCTGATGATGTGTGAATCTGAGTCCTCTGAATGCCAATGCTTTGTTTTTGATGGCTTCAGTTAATCTCCATTAACAGATCGGGTTGATCCGGAGCCTCTCTGTAAACAAGAATAACATGTACAAGCCATGACTTGATGCATTATTTTTTAATAAAGCATAAAAAAGCCCTATCTTTCATTTATGTCTAAATACTATACAAAATCGGACAAATATCGGTGCTCAGCTGAAAGCCATAAGATTTAATTAACTTGTAATTTAACGTTTTTAACTTCAACGGCCAATTAAATGCTGTTGGTATAAGATGATCTATAAAGACTATCAACCCTACAACTGCAGAAAAAAGATGAAAACACACACAAGTAGATGTAAACCCTGAATGAATGATATATGCCTAGTGTAGCACTTAATCCTGTAGGACCAGCTGAATTTATACAGATTTTTTCTTTAATTGTAACACTAAATACATACAGGCTTAGTCCAATATAGGTATCAGTTCAGTGGAGTCTAAACAAGTGTTTCTCAACCAGGGTTTCAGGTCAGTTTAATTGATACTAATGATCTTTTTGGCTATCTGTAAGAGTAACATTCTTCCCACTGGCCAACAATTTAAGAAGCATTTTTCCTACTTATCACCACACTAATATACATTGAGCTGTGGATATAGTAGTTTTAGCAGGGGTTCCCTAAAGTTAATTATATGGTTAAATGGTTCAATTTTTAAAAGGTTGAGAAACACTGATGGGGGTTTATTAAACAAACACAATCGGAAGAAAGAAGGAGGCAGAATATCTCAACAGGCAGTCCTCAATCTGGAGGACACAGGAACCACACATCGGGGAGCCCATAATTCTGCCCACTATGATCCTATAGAGTAGGTGACAGGTATACTAAATGCTCAGCTGTCTTTGTAGCACTATCAGATGTCTATCTTCACATCTATCTTAATGCTTGTAGTTTACAGAATATAATTAGGTCCTAGGGGGCGCTATACAAACATCATCTAACAAATTAAGCACATATATAGCCATAAAGTAATATAACTTGCAGAGAAACCGTTCGTATTTACAGTTGTACCCTACGCGTTTCACCCTGGTAGGCTTCTTCAGGGGTAAGGGTGTATCAACAAATTATTATACATGCAGGTATTATGTCTAAGTTAGTAAACATACAAATGTAAATTAATACTGTTATTAAAGAATACCATATGAAAATATCATAATTAAAAAATTTTGATTCATTAAAATTCGATGAAAATATATGATATAATACTGAATATTTACAATATGTGCAACAAAGTAGATGTTAGTTATTTCTCGAACTAAAGTATACATGTATTATATATAGTGTCATTAGTTAACTTAATAAAGTATGCAGGCTATGAGTTGAATACCAATATATAGGGGCAACTTACATGGTCACGTATATAGCTTGGTTCAGCTAGCTTTGATGAGGACGTTAGGCAGTTTGCTGGTCAGATGGCCAGCTGTAAATTGAAGCGCAAATAGCCCTGGATTCCACAGAGTAAGGTAGGTAATCTAAATAAGTAGGTAATAATAGATTAATACTTTTTGTATTAAATTCTATAAACTAACATTATGGTAACAGGGGTTTATGAAAGATGAACATACCTGTGGTGCAGATGATAACTGTTTGGCAAAGTCTGCCTAGTCGGCAGAGGGATGATAGCGTTACTGGCGTGCAGTGGAGCAGGGGAATCCCAGTGGCACGGTCTCTATTTAAAAGACGGCATCCTAGGGACTGCCCCAGGTGCAAGCCGCTGGCATGCGTGGCGTGACCCCCTTTCCAATGACCAGAAACCCTACCTAGCAACAGGAGAGGGTGCCCAATCACTTAGGAGAATTTGAACTCCAGACCAAATCCTATTCCTGGAACTCTAACTTGTGGAAAATTCTAGAACTATGCAACCCCCCCACCACCACCTCTAAAAGGGATACTAAGCACTGTTTATCATAAACAGTTGCATTTTTTACCAATTGCGTTCCTTTTTTGTGTTCATTTTTGCATTCTTGGTTGCCTATAAATGTTTCCAATCACTTACAGTCTCAATGCAGGCACTCCTTGTAGCATCTATAGCTACATTATTGTCTTAGAAGTGGGTTTCCTCATAGTGACAGCCATGGACCATGTTTGCGTAAAATATGTTGACATGGCCACTGGTAGTCCCCAATGGAAGCCTAAATGACTGACTGACAACCCATAAGATAAATTAGGACACAGTGACAGGGTGTTGCCTCTCGGTAACAAGAGGTACCTTCATGCCAAAATACGAGTTTTTATTTAATCAGAAGCTGAAGATACAAATATTAAACATTACTTTGAAATTATTAAAGGGCATTTAACTAAGCCAACATATTTACTTGGTTAAAATGAGCCCCAACCCCTTTAAATTTTACTATAGCAGGCTACATGTTATTCTGTAGCATCTTCTCCCCACACAATTCTCTCTTACCTGTTTGTCTTCATTCGCTGTCTGCTAGTCTTAACACTGTCAATAGCAGCTGCCCATAAGCAAACCACCAGGGATTCGAAGCTTTTCTCACATACTGCACTGCAGTGCCTTGTGCATTGCCCTCGTGTTATGTTAAAAGCTACAGAGGTAAGACAAGAATGTTACAACCTTTTCCTGCACAATGTGAACAGTCTGAGGACATCATGCGCAGTGATGGAGCCATTGATCTCCTCCTGAGCTGTGATCAGTTATCCCACATGAATACCAACGCACAGTGGAAAGGAAAAAGATAGCAAGTAATGCACAGGTTCCTACCAGACCAACAGGGGCGCAGCATGAATCCAGTGTACATTTTTATCCAGATATTTTATATTTAAAAGATGTAATAGAAATTCAAGTGAAAGATCTCTTACAAAAGTGTTCCTGGAAAAAAACAGCTGTAGGTTGTTGGACACTTTTATACTTTGACCTCACTTTCCATCTTTCTTCTCAAAGCTTTGTAAAATCACCTAACTATAAAATTCTAATGCATGGCAAATGTCTCCAAACTTTCATTCATACTGTTGCTTATGGTCCGATTCCTGTGACACCATTTATACTTTCAGATATCTAACTTTAGGCCTAATTGTTTTTTCTTGCAGGAGATCATTACATGTCAAACTGAGATAGGACCTTTCCCTTCTGTATCCTCTTGGTGTCCATGCATAGCACAGTGATGTGGCTGTGGGAGATTTTCTATAGGAAGCTGATACATTGCAGCTGAGATTCTTTGCATAAAAACCCTTACTCTTTATTTTGATCCCTGAAGAAGTAGAAAATGTTATTTTTGAAATGTGTTGGGAATATTTTATGGAGACAATTTAATCTTAAACCATTAAAATAGACGTCTATTGGGGGCCTCCCATGTTGCACCTAGGGTATCAGGAGAGGGGTTTCTAGAAGACTGCCTAGGGAAATCAGAAATTCTGATGGTGAGCAGCCATACCAGGTATGATGGATTAGTTTGGAACAGTGGTGGGGAATTTAAAAAATGTAAAGCGTACCTAAACTCAGACTTTTCTTTTTACATAAAAGGGTAAGGTAAAAATTCTGTTTGTGTTTTTTTTAAAATGCAGCACTGCCCCCTTAATTCTCGATCACCTTGGCGCAGAGCCCCTGGGGATACCTACGTCACACATCCCGGGAGGCTCTTGGCTGGTCCTTCTGCACATGCCCGAGCATCTCTAGCATGTGCAGAAGGAGCCTATTCTCCAAAAGGTAAAGAAATTGCCAATCTCATGCATGCACACTGAGATCGGCAAGTTTTTTTTCCCATCTACGTCACCCAATCTCGCACCTGCATCAGATGACATAGAAAGAAGAACCCGGAAGGAGAGAGAGAATATGGTCGCGCCCAGCGCACTGACCCAGATATAGATACTGGGATGACGCAGGAGCCGATGGAAGAAACCCTATGATGGATCGACTGCTCTGCAGAATTGAAGGTAAGTGTGCTTTTTTCTTGTTTTGGGTAGTTTTTGGGTTTACTTCCTCTTTAATTTCTGCAAAAAGTCAGTTGTCTATTAAGCAAGCCTACATTGTAAAATTTAATAAATTTTTTATTAAATGTATTAAAAATTTTGCATTAGCACAGTCAAGACTGGTGCTGTGTAGGTGTAGCAGTACGTTGCTTCTTGTCATACTGACATGCTGACAGTTAGAAGACATGACTTGGCAGTGTGATGACTCCCAGGGTGGAATTTAGGGTGTTCACTCACAAAGGTGAAATATACTTTTGCTAGCAATAATTCATTTAACTTAGTGAATGGTGGACACTGCAAAGAATACCCAATCACATGCAAGCAAATCTAAGAAAACAGGTTTTTCTCTTGTACATGATTGGTACATATATAAAATCAGCAGAGCCACACCTCATTTACTAAGCTAAATAAAATCTCCCCTGCAAGGGGATTATTTACTTTGACAAATGCAAACTGCCTATATTCCTTTTCATAAATCAAAACATTGTTTCCTGACTATATGGATAAAGCCCATGTTCAAAAAAATGCATTTTTAGGCTCTGTTTATTGGCATGTATAGGGCTGCTAATGTGCAGGAGATTTTGTATTTCACACCTGCAACAAAAGTGAGGCTCCATGGCACAAAAAAAATCGCACTTATGAAGCTTTTGAAAGATGGAAACAGGTGGGGGAATTAGCACCTCAGCATGCACCTACATCCAAAATATCAATTTTTAGTGGACTGACTTTTTAAGTATTGTTTCTTGCTGTAAAATAGCTGCCTGATAGGTACACTTTAAAGTGCTTCTTGGTTTGTGTGCTGTTAAAGTTGGGCAATGCAGACTCTTCTTGACCCTTCTTGAGAGCTACAAAGAACATAAAATTATAATGTGCAGCAAATGGATCAATTTTCCTCACTCTTCTTCCACTTGTGTAAAGAAGAAAGAGCAGAGTCTTGACTGCTCAGTACCAAGGGCACACAGACGATTGAATACCCGTCACTGTCACTTTACATTAACTCCAGCCATGCCACATTTATCATTACGCGGAGCCCTCCAGCTCTCTTTCTCTAGTCCCCTTCCTCTTTATCTTGTTCCATGTCGCCCAATGTGTTTCATCAGCTTACTTCTTGCATATCTTCCTCTCTCTCCTTCTACTATATTATTATACCGGAACAACCTCTATTTTAGCTATAATTTTCTTTTGAAATGAAAGCAGCCCATTTCTTCCCAAGACCATCCAGCCATTACTGCTGACAGCATAGAATCCTATTTGTACGAAGAATATAATTATGGAAACATTATATTGGAGTAAACACTTTTTAAATATCCACTTATCATAGAGTGAGCAATTTCAGCACCACCCTCTGTGGACAGCTCCCCAGCATTTAGAAACTGGTGTATTAAAAGTTCACTGTCTCACTTTCTCTCCTTTTTCAATTAAATGATATCTTATGTTTAATTAAAATACCAGAATTACTTTGGATTTGGAGTTCTTTGCACTAAAAATAGCAGAGGCTGAACATAAACTACGCCAAGCCGTATCAGATCAGAGCCTATTGAGAACAGGCCTTTTTGCCTGCCGCAGGGTCAGATGTGAAATTCTTTTTAATAAGAAATCTTAAATTTGATATAGATTGCTAATCAGTAAAGTTTATTGTGCCATACATTTCAAAGGAGCAAAACAAGCCAGACTGAGATAACCTGGAGGAGAATTAACAGATAAAGGCACATTCAAGTCAAACAAATATTTTGCATTTAAACTAACTCAGGGGGTACATCCTACCAGCGGAGTGCCTGTGATTTTCATACCATCTTTCATCTTCTGCACCAGGCCTCTAACTCTAGTCTTCTCTACCACTAGAAAATGTTTTTCACATTTTTGTGTTTTAAATGGTTGTGAATCCCAGAAAATGTGTGTTCACTGGTTGAGATATTGTACTTGAAGGGTCTGCAGTTTGGCCATACTTGTAAAGGATCAGATAAAGCTATGCAACAAGAGGCCCCTCTAAGATATCTGCTAAAATCTCCTATTGCTAAACCTAATAATTTCATGATAGCCAGTGCAGGAAAAGAAAAAGTAAAAATTCACAGGTAGACAGTGCTCACGTCACCCTTACATACGTTGTCAGGTACCCACTATCAATGACAACAAGGCCCCAGGCAACACTTCTTTGATCATGCTAGAAGAAGAATTCTTGATTTAGCTGAAAGTACAATATACATTTGCATATGCATGCTGTAAATATGTAAAAACACTGCACCTGCTGAGATCAGTCCAAATCCTGAATATGCAGATGAGTTCCTATTGCAAACCAACATGCACACTAATTAGTTTGGTGGTATACAACTCACTGTGGACCTCCAAGGAGTTTTGTAAACTCAACATCTCAGACTTTCAATATACACAGCACCATCAAGTATAGAAGTACAGGGCATTCAAAGTAGAAAGGCCACAAGGGATGCCAAGTTAAATGCATTTTTGTATGACTCAGGCCTGCAAAGGAATGTGAAGAAGTAAAAGCCTTACGAGAATGTTTCATATATTTATTTGTGTTAGAGCATTTTTGAGAGTAAGGACATTAGTTATGTAAAAATGGAGAACAAAGGAAAGTTCTCTACTTCATTGTTTTCCACTTTTAGATACCTGATCATCACCTTATAATCTTGTTTATATATACTAGTTTACTGTATCTGCATTGTTTCATTTAGTAATTTATAATAAAAATACATGAAAAAATTGAGATACCATAATACTTCCTAAATGTTGATCAGAAGATCTATTCAGCACTGTTCTGTACTAGTTTGGCACCACTGCAAGGGAAGTTTTTCATCTTACTTGAGTTCAACTTCAGAGTATTATATATACTCACTTATTAAAAAAAGATCCTGTATACCCAGCCCACTAGATGGCGATGTGTTCCCATGTAAACTGTGTAACAAACTCTTGCTACCTGAGAAAAAGTTTTTACAATTTTTATGAGGACACAATCCCATCTGCTGGTGGCCAACAATAATGCACAAAAAAATGTTTAGGAGCAAATGGTTCATCATAATCTACTCAAAATTACAAAATATTTTAAAAATAACAACTGAATGGTAAACTTTAAAGATTAATTTCTCCACAATGCCTATAACTACATAGATAAATGGGGACTTGTTTAAAGTGCTTTTATTGCTTGTTCATTATAAATCAGGATCAGTATTAAAGCAGAACTAAACTAAAAATAAAAAATTACACTTACCTTAATTCCTGCAGATCAGTTGATCCATCAGGAGGTTTTTTTTGATCAGGTCCTGCAATGTCCTGGTATTCATCTTCGACCCAGCATGATTGTCTACACTTTTATGTAAAGTAAATATTTTGAGTTAGGTCCACTTCCTAATGTGCGCAGCAGTTCGTTGAGTCCCAGCAGCCCCGGTGCATGCCAGGATACCTGGAATATCCAAGCTGTATATGCTGAGCTTCCCCTATGTTAGACTACAATGAATGAAGGTTCTCACCATAGAACAGGAAGTGTATTCCTGGCAAGATTAGGACCACATTAAGAACTGGCAAACCTCAATATTGGGTTTGGGTATACTTCAGCTATAAGGATTCGAACAAAGTGACCCGCCGCCCCCCTGGACCCCACACCACCTAGGGCTTGGCACCTTGTTGTTACATTATTTTCCTATAAGAAACTTTTGAAAGTAAGCTTCTTCCCGAAATATCTCTATAATGCTACTGATGCTATGTAGTGCCCGTAACATCTCATATTAACAGCAGTGTTAAATTATTTGTGGACAATTTGCTGCAGCATTCATGTGAAAAGCCTAATAAGATTGGATATTTTGTTCTGCTGGCTATATAAACAGGAGCTAATGCCTTGTTTTGGTGCACACTATCGGTTTTGTCATTTTAGCTGAACTCTACAATAGATATACTTTTTTTTCACAAAATTGATTTTAAGGTGTTCATGCCCAGACTTGCATTCTCATTTTAAATAGAAAGCAAAGAAATATGAGGAACAGTAGCAGAATTTGAAATGCTTCAAAATAATGCAGGCAATGCTTCTCCTTGTAGCACAAAATGCCTCCATTGTTAATTTAATGTCAACATCTTCCAGTAGCTGAACAGAAAATGATTTTGGGTATTCCTGAGAACTAATTTAACATAAAATATACAGATAAAGTGATATGATAATATTTCTCATTCAAGCAGACTTTACTTGATCTTCTATTATTCAGTCTTGTTCTATCCGGATATCAAAAAATGTTCGATGTGCTTGTATTATGCAAAGCGTGGCTTAAAAATGCATTATTGTGTTTGTTCTCATTGTCTGTCTACTTTGTTTACTGTGAATTAGTTGATTTTTTTAAAGAGGCCCCACCATAAAAATCACACGTACAGTACATGAATTATTAGGTATAGGCCAGTATTGGCAAATAACACTAATATTCTGGAGTAGTGTGGGGGCTGTTTCATGTTACAAATAAAAAGAACTCTGTTCTACACTTTATCATCAGAGAATATAGATAAAAGGCTAGAATTATAATTTTAATTTATATTATGGAGCAGAATCTAGGCATTATGGTATATATCAGCCATTCTCAGCCAGGGTTTAATAGAACTTTAGGGTTCTTCCAGAGTTTGCCAGGGGGTCGGTGGCTGACATTCCTCCTATCTGATGATGGTGCTCAGGAATTAATGCCACAAGTATGCCCACAAGTATCTTCTTTCCTGTCTATATAGATTCAATTACCACTATTTTAGGAGGTACACTTCACCCACTGACCATTAATATGAAGGGTATTTTTTCAATTATTTTTTTTTTTACAGGGATTCTCAAAGACCTAAACATTATTTTATGGGTTCCTCAGGGTAAAAAGGTTGTGAATGGCTGATCTGTGCCGCAAAGGGCCTTCTAAAGGTGACATAAGTGAAGTCCAGGGGTTAGGATTTACCAAGGTGCAATTCTAGTGGTTTAGAAGTCCACAATTTTTCCATTATCATAAAGCCCCAATATGAAAATCCAATTTATTACTACTTAGTTTCCCCTTTGCTTTGTCCTTTATTGCCATGTGGCATTAAAGTTTAAAAAGAATGAGAATACAGCCTTATGAATGGCTCCAATTTTTCTCTTTTTAAGTTCATCTTGTTTACTTGGCGGTCCCATTTACTAAGTCCCTATAAATTATTCCTATTTTCTGAATGATTCAAAGCTTTTAACATTTATTCAAAATGTCATCTGGTTCTGATTCTTTGAGGGGGCTGATACACAGCAAAGAGCATGCACTGTTTAAAAGCAATGAAAAATCCTGCTCCATCTGGCTGCATTGCATTATATAAACATCAGATTCAATATAAGTAGTCATAGTTCATCCTAAGTTGAAATTTCAGTTTTCTAAAAAGGAAACATTTTTTCTGGAGTTGTTGGATAAAGTTTGTGTGTATATATATATATATATATATATATATATATATTTATATGTATATATATATATAAATATATAGTTATATATATATTAAAAAAAAGGTTTATGAGCTGAAATGTCATGTAGGTTAAGGAGCCGTTTGTTATATTAATTTACAGTATTCTTTTTTTTTTCCTAAATATAGGGTGGAATGATTGCCCTCCTGCTCTGCATCCTATGCCTTCTACTCATCTTGTATACAAGGCGACGTTGGTGCAAAAGGAGACGCGCCCCACAGCCACAGAAGAGTGCTAGTGCAGAAGCAGCCAACGAGATCCATTACATACCATCAGTACTCATTGGAGGTGGCCACGGCAGAGAAAGCCTTCGCAATGCCCGCGGACAGTCTACCCATCCTGGCGGCACCCTTGGCATTCGTGAGACACCCATTCTAGATGGATACGAGTATGATGTCACTGAGCTTCGTCATCACCTCCAGCGGGAGTGCATGAATGGTGGGGAAGATTTTGGCAGCCAGGTGTCCCGCACTCTGGAATCCCTTCAGGGATGCAATGATAAGAACACCATGGACCTCACTCCTGGTGTGTGTTCAAAGGCAGGGCCATAAATCATCAAACCCAATGCAGAAAGCTTTGATGGTTTTGGCTTATTTGTTTATGTGTTTGATGAGCTGATGAGATTGGGTTGAGCTGGGGTGTTGTTGCACAAATTTAAGTGCTATTGTATGCAGGAAAAACATAAATCAGGAGTGTTTTACAAAACACAAGCTCAGTGATTTACGGTACTTATAAGTTTGAGTGCCATGTGCTTTTAAATTTTCTGCAATTTCTACCTTCTCATTGTGAGTTGGAAAGTGATAGGATGTGTGAAACCACATTGCAGGAACTATTTGTTTTAGGATTACAGTAGGCAACCAACAAATGCTTCCCTGGCTGTTTGAGCATGTGTGCCCATGTGACTTAACACAGTGGTCCCCAACCTTTTCAAGCTCACGGACCACTGATTCTAAGTCCTGTGCCACTCAAAGGAGAAGAAACTTCCCCCTGAGTGATGTAATATTAGAAGAACCCATTTACTCTCCCATCGTAGCCTCAGACCAGAGACACAACCCATCCACTGCCCTGAGCCTGCAATCCTCGTGACCCCACTGGGGGGTGCACCGGCCAGCGCAGCAGACCTGTCAGATGACCCAGACCAACAGCCCGGACCGGTGGTTGGGGACCCCTGACTTAACATGTATGTAAACCTTTATAATGAACCATTCACATCTGGGACAACAAGTCATTTGGTCCCTTTGGTGTGGATTTCAAGAGAGTGGGAGTAGTTGAGTAGTTTAGCAAGAAACAATAAACAAAGATGACACCATTTTGTATACCCTCTTTACACAGGCTTGTAAGTACTGAGAAAGAAATACGTAGATGTAAGTGGTGGTTCATGGATTTTTTTTTACCTCCGGGTACTTTATATGTATATGTTAGTTTTCACATTCATTAAATGATGAGTTTGGGCTGCTTTTAGCATTTTTTGCTAAATTGACAATAATTGCAGCACTAGGACACGTGTAGACATCCATTTAAAAGGCCATCCGAACTCTGTCTGCTTTGGGCCGCAGCTCTTAAAAGCAATAAACTCAATAGGACAGGGTCCTTTTGAAATATTTTGTGCTGTGATTAATAGCATAGCAAAAAGTGGAGATTTTCACATCACTGCTAACCCAGACCTGATGTGGGGTACAGTAAGAATAAGACACAAGTTTTTTTGTTCTGTTAATACAAAGTTACATAACTGTGAAATTAATGGGCAGTACAAATGACATTTTTAAAGTACAGCTATGGTCAAACAAAAATCATATACGTGATCGGGGTGTAGTGGGGCAGGCACGGGGGGGAACGCCATTCCCTCACTTTTATCGGGATTGGCCCACATGCATACTCTTTTTTTACAAAGAAGTCGTTGGTGGTCCACAGCTCTGGATGGTCCGCCCCCCGCAGGGTCAAGAAAAGGACGCCCTGGGGGGCGCACTAGCCAGAGCCGTGGACCATGTCCACCATACTGATTGCAGGCCCTGGGCGGTGAGCGGGGTGTCTCTCTGAACACAACCAGCCCACTCTCCCAACGCAGGTCTGAGGCGGGTTCTGGTATCATGACGTCACTCTGGGGGAAGTATCTTTCCCTTCTAATGACACACGCAGGGGTGTAGTGGGGCAGGCGTGCCCCCTCTTTTTTTTTTTGCGACTACACCCCTGTATGTGATATAGACTGGCTATGGTTTTCTATTTACCAAATGTAGTATTTTGTAAATACCTGTTGATTTAGCTAGTAAAAGCATCAGATGATTCATATAACAGAATAATAATTCTGTTTCTTCTGAATTGAAAATCACTACAGTATTGTCACCCTTGCTGCTCCTGTAGCTGCTTACAGCAGCTGTTGACACTTTATTAGTAAATGGCCACACATTGTTCCATGCACAACCCATTAGACTGACAGCACATTGCTCTGTTTGCAGGACCTGAAAGAAATGATGTGATGTGGTACAGCTATTCTCATTGAAATCTTTACTGAAAAGAGATGTGCTGTGTTTTTCTTCTGTTTAGTAGCTGTCATACTTGGTGCTTTCCTAATTGCAAATCCACAAAAATAACAATCATGTAGAGTAATCAGCTAATGTGCTACCTCCAAACCATAGGTATAAACATGTGATTAAAAGGTCAGTTGTCCAAAAGAGTAAAAGATCTGATCATAGACAAAAAGAACACTTGTGGTTGAATGTGTACGTTTTGTAACAAGCATATTCTTCTGGTAAAAAGTTCAATGTAGCTAAAAAAATATATTTATTATAGAAATCTAGGGGTAGGTGTGAAAGTCATAGGGTTCATAGACATTGGAACTGATTTATTAAAGCTCTACAAGACTGGACAAAATATTAAATCAAG
>NC_092865.1:21176447-21348481 GCF_032062135.1 Pyxicephalus adspersus | reverse complement strand
CCTAATGATTGCCAATCAGTTGGTAATTTTCAAGCAGTTTCAATCACTTTCAACCAGTTTTTGATAGCTCATAGGATCCAAAGTGATTGAATTAAAAGAATAATTGCAATTTAAGAGAGATTAATTGAATACAGGAACCCCTCCAACCAATATGATAAAGAGTGATCAGATTTACTGGTACATCTGAATGGGGTTTCTTTGCCTTGATTGCCCGATAGTCAGTTTAAAATAGATTTATTCAACCAATTCTGTCATCTGAAATATAAAACTATATACATACATCGGATAATCGTAGCTCATCCCCACCCCCCACCTTCTTCTCCATGGAACAAAATGGAGCTTTTCATTCACAAAGATCATTTGCAGTGACAATTCTGACATCCATTAAGCATCTATATGGCGCTTAAATGACAATGCCGAGCAAAAAAAAAAAAGAACCAACACACCCACTGCTGCAGCAGCCAATATCCCTACCTGCACTCTAAAACAGATTTTTCAGCAATCTATATTTTCTGGGATGTTGGGTACTTGTGTCTCCACTGTGTGCTTTGGTCTCATTCCCCAGCATTTAGGTAAGTGGTATGAGCCATAATGTCTTAACTGTTGGAGGATGAAACCACAAACCAGGACATCTGTGGACAGGAAAGATGTAACTTCCACGTATGCTCTGGGGAATTATTTATTGCTGAGCATGCACAGCTAAGGTCAAATTGTGACCAATGAGATGCTGACCAGGGAGGTAAAAATGCTTATTGCAGAAAGGACATCACCTGTCCCTTTCAAGCCCTGCCTAATGCCAAATTTTTGTGCGCCTCTGCTGTCATTCATACTGACCCTGATTTAAAACCAACAACCAATTGAAGCTCTTGAATAAAGTCCCTATTTACATATGAAGCTGTAGGCATTGTAAATAAATTCATCTTTTAAGTTTACCATTTAGTTGTACTTTTTAGGTCTGCCAGCCTAGCAATGTAAACATATAGCAGGTGCTTCTGAGTTGTTAAAAATTGATTGAACCCTCGTATATGTCTTTGTTGCAAGTTTGATGACAATGAATTACTTTACAGTACAAGCAGCTAAAGAGATCAGCAATGGTCTATTTTAAAGATATTTTACTGATTAATACAAATATGTAAATATATTCATGTCCAAAATCTTAGTGTAGGTGTATGTAAGCAGACCTTGCACTAAAAAATAAAGACACCTTGCAAAAAAGAAATGCTTAAAGACGAGTGATGAATTATTCCTCTCTTTCACAGTTTGACTTGGTATCAGCCTATTGCAACCCCTTTATTAGCAGAGCTTAAACCCTAAGAAGGAAACCATCACAAGATGCAACTATGTTGCAGTGTAGTGATAGCGAGAAAAAAAGCAGAGGAGTGACAGAGAGATGAGCTTGTTAGCCTCCTGCTACTCTTTTCACTGTTCAGTCACAGACTGGGGGATGGACAAGACCTGTAAATATTACTTACCTGCAGAAGAAAAGAATAAAGATTTTCGCCCTTTGCAGGCTTGGCCTTAATGTGCAGCAGAGTTATGTAAATCTAATAACCTGATAAAAAAATACGTATAAAGTCTTTAGCAAGTTAAACAGCTCCCCTGTCTGTATTTTATCTAGAGTTCAGCTTAAAGGATAAACAAAACAATGATTTACCACCTGTTAGTGACATGAGAAATGCACCCATCATTCATCATCATTTACCCTTCTTCCTCTTAATATGGCATCATTATTATGACTCCGTATTTAGATGTAGCATATGAATCTGGAAAATAAGAGAGCATTGAAAATCCATGTGGCATAAAACAGGCAAACTGGTAGCAGTGTGGCACGCTATGATTTTTCAGTAGCGTTTCTGCAGTGTGCCATCCATTGATAAACAGGAGCTCAGCATGTGATCGAGTTCTGTGTTTGTCAGACTGGAAAGAGAACAGAGCGTCCAATCAGTTACATGCTCGGCTGAGTGAGATAAATATCCCATTGAATCATAGAACTGGTTTATTTTGCCTGAGATGGATTGAAATGGTTGTGCTTAATTTTCCATTTTTTAGCTTTTCTTACAATTGCTGCAGATTTAAATTGATGATCCCAGGTGGTAAGACCGTATTGCTTCAGGTGTGTTTGTTTTTAGGTTTTGTATAGGAGGGGGCAGATTGAAACCCATCAAAAATGTTTTGCTCTTTTAGAGCCTGATTTATTAAAGCTTTCCAAGACTGGAGAGGATACACTTTCATCAGTGAAGCTGGGTGATCCAGAAAACCTGGAATGGATTTCTTCATGTCATTTGCTAGCAAATGTTTTGAATCCAGAACCAGATCCATTCAAGGTTTGCTGAATAGCCGGGTCAGGATGACGTAACTTCAGCGTATATGCATGGGAGTTCATTCAGCCTCTGAAGCTCCAGGGGATGCCAAGTTTCCTGGAAGATCCCCAGCGAAATTCTTTTTTTTCTTTTTTTTTTAAAGAAGACAGTGATTGGGCAGTTAAGTATGTTTTATTGCAGAAGGGATATTGCCTGCCCCTAAAATAATGAACCCGCCTGATCACTAATATATATATATTTTTTTGCTTTAATCAGCAACAATGAATGTTTTGCACTATTTTATAGGAATCGTGAAAATAGTGACTATCTCTTTGGTAAAGTTTCAACAAAAACCATCTAAAGTGCTTGTCTAGTCTGAATGAATCATTCTTCACTTAGATATCATTTTAAAGTAAAAAATGTATTTTTAATATGGCACTGCTATGATTCAGAAAGTCTTGTGAAAGCAAACGGAATTGCATAGAATTTCTTTTCTTTTTTTAAAATAAAAAGAGTGACTGAAAGATTTGCACTGTACGATGTGTCCTTGTTGGAAGTATGCTGTCTTCAATTATGCTTTACTGAATAGCTGTCAGTGACACTTAGAATTGGAAAAGCTGTGCTGTTTTCTAAAACACTTTTGCAGAGATAAGTGTGTGCTATTTTTTTTTTTTTTTACTTTTTTTGCTTTTACTGCTTCTGTAAAAGCAGCAGAGCAGAATTGTTCCCAGTACAAATCGGGAGTAGTATTCTGCATTCTGCTTAAAATGCATGCCCTAGAGGCGTTATTATATGCATGATTCTCAGCCTACAGTTCTTTCAATGGTAGGGGAAAAAAAAGGCAGCAAAAACACTTTTACTGATTACATTTAGTTCAGATTCTTTGGCAAAAAAGTTATTGACAATCCACATATCACTGTGTTACAAGCACGATACAAAGGAATGAACACTACATTTGCCATTAAAGGAGACGTGATCGCAAAATGCTTTTCTGGCACATAAAGCCTACTATTTCCCTTACAGCTTACTGCATACTGCCAGCTTACTGCAAACATATACCCACCAGATTTCTGAAATGAGAACTAGGGAGGCATTCATACAAACTAAGTATGTAGCCTTATTTAGGTCATAATTAAAGAGGAATTAAACCAGTTGGTGGGTGTTGAGCTTCTGCCATAATAACACAGTATATACGCCATACTTGCTAATTATGACTTAGCTTACCTAAATGGAGCCAGCCTGCAGCAATGAAAGGGTCAGGAGTCAGGACCTGTCATCTGCGCATCATCAGAAAGCTCTCATTTCACTGCTGACTCCATAGCAAACTTCTGAGAAGATGGCAGGATCTTCTGGCAATTGCATGGCCACTGATGGCACGTGTGCAGAAGCTACATTGTCTCCATCAGCTGGCTTTGTGCCCCGGGTGCTACACACAGAGACAAGCTCTACATTACAAGGGTCATTTACCATACAGTGTAGAGCTAAAACCAAAAATCTCCAACAGCCAGGGCTTGTTTTTTTTGTTCTATCGCCCGGTGACTTGTTGTTTTTCAGGTTTAGGTATAATTTAGGTCATACATGGACATCCCCATTTTGCAGGCCATGTTCTATGATGGGTGTACCCATTTTTTAGACTAAATTATATGACTGTTGGGATGTGGTTCCAAAGGCAAGAAAGTGCAAATATAAATAAAGACTATGTGCAAAGATAAATATCCAAACAAGAAGGTTGCTATACTTTAAAATGTACATTTAGGGCCCTTATTATTAGGAAGTGTTCTTAATTTATATTTAGTTGCTTTGCTGGTCAAATTGTGGTAGTCAACCAGATGATTGATTTATTTCAGTTTCAGAGTGAGTTCCCTAGTCTAGAGATTGATTGCTTTCTTCAGTTGCTGGGAAGATCTCACAAAGATAGTTGAGACACATTCAAAGCATGATGTCTACCTCACCCAGTTTCTTGATGTATTGCTCCTGTGTGGTCAGGCTAGACCAACTTGGGCTTTAGGTCTAGCAGGGTCAACTAGGCTGTCTCCAGGCCAGTGTTGGGACAAGTTACCAGTCTGTGGGGAACTGAGCTTATTAGTTCTTCTAAAGACAAAATCCAGCAGTTAGTGTTTGCTCCAGCCCCGGCAGAAGTTGGCTTTCCGTAACGGTACCTGGTGTAGGTGGATACAAGGCTTGGACATCAGAAAAAGACTACCTGAGGAGGTGGTTTTGGATTAGTGCACCTGTAATATCTCTAAGATGAGGGGTCACCTATGTGTCACGGTCCCTTCCGTGACAGAAGTTTGAGGATCTGTCAGACTAGCTGCATGTGTGATTATCTGACAGCCTCTTTGGTTTTACTTGTTGCTGTGTTGTTGTTTGTAATGACCACTCCCCTTGTATCAGGTGCAGCTGGGGCTGCCTAGGTTCCTGGGTATGAGTATCCCTACCTTCAGGGGATGCTCATATGGTTAGGAGTCAGGGTTGGATTAGGGTTTTGCAAGGGGGTGACCATTCCCTTTTCCCTAGGTATTTGAGGCCTAGTAGTTTATCCACCTTCCTGTTACCCTCCCCTCCCTGTCATTCGTGACACTATGCTTGCTTATTACTGAGACAAATGAAAGGTTTAATAGAGAATGGGCAAAATACTCGCCTGTCCATATTGTGGGACAGATGGTTGTCTTGGGCATCTTGCACCCTGACCCTCTCCCCCGAGCTTCATGGAAGCTCAATAAACTTCTAGACTACAACAACTGTGTGAGCTTGATTTAATTGTTTCCCCACCAGATAAGCACCCACTATTTCAGCTCCTGCAGGGTTGTTCTACATACATTTCAAACTTACGTTATTGAAAAATAAATATAATTATTTAAATTATTTAAAATATATAGTTATTGAATAATTAATATAACATCCCTGGTGTTAATAAAGAAATTAGAAATAGGGATAATTTGTGATCTTACCTCTATACAATGTAAATGAATCAGTAGGAAGACCAATGTGCATGGTCAATAAATCTTTTAGTATGGTCATTGGTCTAATAATCATGCCCCATATTTTATTTTCATTTAAATGGGCAGCCCAATGCATTACATCACTCAGAAATGTATTGCATGCTGCACTTTTTAAAAGCAAGGGAGTGGAGTATATTGCGATTTTGTTACAGTGCACTAGTAAGGTGCATTTGGGGTACAATTAAGAATAAGAAGCAACCCTACGCACCAAGGCATGCCATGTACGTTATTTTGCATTGTGTTACTGTAACACAATTGTGGGAACAGGCCTTATACATTTTGTCAATTTTTGTATTTACAAACCAGGACAAGCTCTATTGGTTGCTTCTCTATAGTGCTGGAGTATATTAATTTTGTTTAGTTTAAACATGATTATTATTTAACTGCCATAATTGTTTAGTATAAATAGAATTAAATCAAAAAACTTTTCATTAAAAACATAAAAAGCTATTAAAATGCAATTATCATTAACAATGTATACCAGAATGCTATTATTCATCTATTCAATATTTTTTACATAACAATAATGTCATTAAATCAACTATTTCATTTATACTAACAACCATATGTTTATTGTTACTACCAGTCATTCCAGATAGCTGTATGAATAATTATGAAATAACAGTAAACAGTTACTCAAATATTATAGCTGACAATTATATATAACTACAGGTAGTCCCTGGGTTACATATGGGTTACATATGAGATAGGGACTGTAGGTTTGTTCTTAAGTTGAATTTGTATGTAGGTCGGAACAGGTACATTATTTTAATAAATGCAATTAGGACAGATGTTTGTCTGAACATATTATTAGGCAGCGTGGTGTCAGTTACTGTATAAAATCCTCACTGTGAGCTAATCACAAATTTTTATGGAGCCTAGACATTTCTTAACTTCTGGAGCAAGCTGTGCTTTGATATGCAAAAATAAACATCTGGAGAGTTTGTCTTGGTCATTAAAGAGTTACAAGATGGTACAGATCAGCTCAGTTGTTAAGATCACCCGCAACCTCCGCTGTGTTTAGCAAAAGATTTCTTTTGCAAGTCATGCAAACCGCTCCCCCTCCAAGCCTGCATCCTGCACATGAGGGAGCAGGGAAGATCTGTTCGTATCTAGGAGTGGTCCATATGTCGGATGCCCTTAACCTGGGAACTACCTGTATATATAAAAGGTACATAGCCAGGCATACTGTATATATTTAGATACATTAAGTCATTAGATTTACAGTCCCAAAGATGGGTAATGCCGCTACTTATTATTAAATACCATGTTACCTTTTCTCCACCCCCAGCCTGCTAACAGGACAATAACAAAGTAGCAGTTGGCTGATGAAGTCTTCCCTTGGTTTTCTCTGGTCAATCCTCCTATCAGCATGGTTTTTGCTAGCAAATTTGTCCTGAGCAAGATCCGTATCAGGCCTTAGAGCTTACAGAAGCCTAAAGACTGGAGGACAGTACTGGGTGCCTGAGCAGCCAATCAGTGACTACTAGCATTTTCATGGTGGTGCAAGGGTACTGACTTTATTCATAGGGTCATGTGTCCCAATGTAGTTCGGGAATGGAAGAATAATGACCACGTGCTTCTAGCAAGGAAACTAATACTAGAATTTGACCAGCATGGGACACGTAACCATCTTAGTACAAAATAAATGTTCATAGTTTACAAACAGTACATTCCACTAACTTTGATTTTATTGCACATAACACTTCAATATTGCATGTTAATAATGTTACACAATCTATAACACTCATAAGCTCCTTCCTAATTATTGACACAGCAGTGTACAGAAGGTGAAAGCTTAGTCTTGGAAATACCAGATGTTTTTCTTGATGAGATGCAAATGATGTGATAATTAGTCTTAAACATATCCCTTCTATTGACATATACAGGTGTTATTGCCACAAGTGAAAGTGTGCACACCAATATGTTTTAATGTGCTAATATTACTATAATTTCTCAATGATGCAAAAATTCCAATAATAAAATCATGGGTTTTGCGCTAAAAATATACTAGCACCTGTACTGGTTGCAGCTTAGTGCATCCACCATTGGACTGATTGATAAAATAACTAGTTTTATCCACAATATTAACAGAAACATTTATCCCACTGATACAATTTTAACTGACCTTTAAAGCCATATGGAATAATAACTTTTCTGATGAAATAAAAAACACAGATGCTGCTAAAATATCCTTACTATATATGGTAAGAAATCCCCTAATTATATTTATATATTTTTTTTACATCCTTATTAAAAACTTTCTCTAAAAATTCTTATTAATTACTTTTATTTATATAGAACCAACATATTACACAGCACCTTACAGTATATAGTTATGTCAATGACTGTCCTTCATAGGGGCTCACAATCCAATGTCCCTACCATAGTCATATGTCATAAACAGAGTCTAAGGGCAATTTTTTTGGCGGGCAAGACAATTAACATAACTGCATGATTTGTGAAAGGTAACAGGATGTTTTTTTAGAAGCAGAGAATATACCTGGGTATTAAGGCTTTAAAGTAAAGATAACAGAAACTGTTGATTCAGGGAACATCCGATTGCCTCATTAAATCAGGAAGAATTTTTTTCCCCTATTGAAGCAAATTGTATGGTTTTTGTGCCTTCCCCTGGACCAACTATTTCCATTTCCCTTTCTGCAATAATGACCTGCCTGATGAAGCATTTATAAAAGTGGAACTTTAATTTACTTTAATTTTTTGACACTCACCTTTCCTCATTTTGACCTGGGCATCACCATCTTCATTTGTTCCTCTTCTATGTTTTGGATCTCCTAATCTCCTAATATAGGGCGGAATGATGTAGCTCCCTTGCACCCCAGTTGCTGGGATACTTCCGTTAAAGATTGTGAACAGTTAGGCAAATATATCCTATTGCAGAAAGGACAGACAATGTCCCTTACTCAATAGAGTATACTTACCTACCTGTTTAAAAAACTGCCTGAATTTTTTATTTTGGTATTAGCAGGCCCCGTGTTTTTATCAATTCAATAATTATTATTCAATAAATAGTTTTCTGATGGTATGCTGTGCCCCTGTACTTGAATTTTGCATCCACAATCCACATAGTGTTAGTTGGGCAATGACTGATCCTATTACTGGAAAAAAATATATACTGTAAAAAGGGTTCAAGAATAAAATATGTAACTTTCTATTCTCCTTCAATCTTAAAATTATGGATTAGACTTGATGTGCAAACAAGAAATTTAATTAGCAAACATACAAAGTAAAAGCCATGTTACTATGATTGACCCACTATTCCGTTTATTCTCTAGTTCACTAATCACCCACTCTCATCAACAAGCAAATGTAATTAACAACTCAACTAAAAAATCAACTGTAAGGAGCCTTTAGTTCAGGTACAGGAGGTACATAACTCCTTCCAGTTATTATTTTATGTACAATCTATTTATTATGTTAAGTGCTAAAAATCACAAAGTTTTCATTATTTTCATCAGGTAGATATGAAATATTCAATCAATCATTAATGTCTTATTCTGATGGCACAGCATGTACTTTAACCCAGGCATCATGGATGTACCCTCTATCATATGCCTACTTGTGGGATAATAAGAAAAAACAAATTAAAAATAATAAATATAATCACTTCACAAAAAACTAACTAAATCTCCTAAATCTTATATTTCATAATACCCCCAAAAATCTTATCTTAGGCTATGAACACATTTCACATCACCATTGTTGGAAATATTATTTGGTGATTATTTCAAGTGGCAGCTGAGCGAACAACTGCTGTACACACAACTCTGCTCTATTCTATGGAGAGGGGAGGCGGGAGAACAAGTGAGTGATATTCTCTATCTTCATCAATTCACCATGTCAGATTTTCACCTTAATGGAGCATCACCATTTGTCTTGAATGACAATCATATGACTTCTGTACAAATCCTCCGAGTAGTCAAAAACAGGTGCAATATATTGGTATTTTGTACCTTATAGTTTGATTGGAACATTCTTTTGTTGTCTACTATTAAAAGCCTAATTTTTGTTTTCTTACACTGGGAACTGAATTCATATTTTTTTCTGCTCTCTTATTCTCTCTGGGAACCCCGATGGGTATTGGGGCTGTCAGCAATAAAAGACACATTAAGCATTCCTTGCTTTATTTAGAACAAAATAAAAATGTTGCAGCTTGAGTTGAACCTTAAAGTATACTTAAGGCTGATATAATAATGACACATAATGACAAAAGACACATAATAATGCAGCTCTGTAATTATTGATACATTAATATATATATTATTCTATGCAGTGTAATTACTTGACTCCTGCACGCCTGAGCAGCAGATCTGGAAGGGGAAGGAAAGCATAAAGAACCAATTAGTTCATTTTCTGTAAAGTATGTTGATAGGAGGAAAAAATAGAGTGACACAGAGATGCTCTCATCACTAGGTATGAGCAAGAATGCCTTTGGCATACTCGCAAAAATTTCCTCCAAGTTCCGATGGGTTCGCAAAATTTTGTCGAAATTTGGGGAAACCATTGGAAATCACTATAGGAGGATTATCGCTGTTGCATTCATAAATACAGCCGTGGGGATCCTCCTGTCAGTGAGCGATCCTTGGGCACTACAGGTCAGAATGAGGGCAAGCCCTCCTTCTGACTTGTAGTGCCCAGGGATCTTTTACTGAGAGAAGGATTCTCACGGCTCTATTCATAAATGCAGCCGCCATACTCCTCCTCTCAGAGTGAGTCATGCAGCTTGCCTTTATGAATGAATCTGAGGATTTTTCCCATGCTGCATTAATTCATGAGCATGGGAGCTGACAGGCCGTTCTCGCCTACATGTTTGGTAAGCGAGAACGGCCCTATTCGCCACGAGTTTAAAAAATTTGCTCGCTCACCCCTACTCATCACTTTGTTTCTACTTTCACTGACCAGTAATGGGTTGGGCGGGGCCACAATAGGCTCAGAGGAATTTGGTTGGATGATGCTTTAAGCGCAGATGAGTAGAACAACAAGTGATCAATGTTAAATAAGTGATCATGTTGGTAAAAAAAAAAAATTCAAGATCGGATCTGCTCCTAATGACCTAACCCATGTCCTTTTTGCATGGATATATATATATTATTTTTTTTGTAGAGGTGCTTGTGATCCTAATGAATAATATTTTACCTGCCTCATCCACTGTTAAGTCCTAACTCCTCTGTTGGTTTTATAGAAAACAAACTGCCAGCTAGCAGTATTAGAATAAGCAATTACAAAGAGGTGGGAATGGGGATATCATCTATGTGTTCTCAGTGAGTAATGAGTTTGTCTTTGATCAACAGAACAGCCTTTGGTGTAATACAAATTTAAAAAATAATGCTATTAAAAAACATCAATCTGAATACAAGTTCGCAGCATCGAACCAAGAAAGTACTTTGGTTTTTACACTAATAAACCACAGTCACACCATCATTATAGGAAATTAGCATCAGGTGCCTTGGCTGTTCCACTAATAACTCACCTGTTTTTGATTCAAATGAAACCTCTTTGTAGTAGACTAACTCAAAACTGCAGAGGTCCCCTGCTGTATATGATTACTGTGTATTCAGAAAGGGAAGGAAGAAAAGCAACTAGATTACTATAGAACAAGCAGAGGCTGTGTCACGCCAAATGGATTAATGAAATAATAGACATAAAAGACTGATTTGTTATATCGGGAAAGCATTGTATTGGCACTGAATAGGGCTGCTGCATTTTTTTGTGTAATCGAACCATGTTACATGGTGTAGGGTGCCCTTAGATTACTACTCTATCCTATAGTAACCTGGATGAAACAAGAGCAAGTGGCGATGGACACGGCACCCCACACACTCAAAGTATGTTGGTTGCAAAAGATTATTTAGCAAGCTTAGTCCTCCCACAAAGTTAAAACTGGATGCTGGGACACGTAAATAATAATTCTTGACATCACATCTACTCCCCGCACAATAAAATGGGCATTTTAGGCTTGAAAATTACTTAAAACCTCAAATGATCTATATTTTAAAACCTGTAAAATAAAGATGGTAATTGCAAAGTTTTACATTGCACAATATTTGCACAACTGTTCTTCAAACCTATAAATTTATTTAAAAAAAACAGACTAACTAGCTGTCCTTCAAAGTGGCTCACAATCTAATGGCCCTACCATAGTCAATAACACAATCTAAGGACAATTTTTAAAGGGAAGCCAATTAACCTAACTGCATGTTTTTGGAGTTTTTAACTAGATAGGGAAAAAGCATTTATAGTTCATCGGTTTTGGATTAACCATTAAATAATGGCCCTAGAATTATTCCTCTCACCCTGGAATATGATACCCGATATGCGTTACACAACTGTTGGTTATGTGCACAGATGCATCCTGGGAGTATTCATGTGTATGTTCGTGCTTGAAGTCTGGTCTGTGGGTTTCTCTGTAGAGATACAGTTTGTTTTTTGCTTTTTACACATTGGTTCATGTACGCTATGGCACTGACCAACTTTCTTTGGCTTTTATTCGACCTTAGCTTATGTATTAGCCCTACAACTTGAATAATAAGCCTGGGCTTATTGGTATTTATTGCAAACTTTGCAGGGAACCCAACAGATTATCTCATCCCTACTCAAAACTTGCTATAGATAAATCAAATGGTTTACAATATGGATTATAATATTGCTGTACCTTACGGGCAATCACAAAAGATAGATTTATATTTTAAAACATATATTTATTAAATTGCACTGGAAACATTGACATTTTTGAACTGAATCAGGCTGATCACTACAAATCTTTCAATGTCAAAGTCAGAAAAGTCAGCCTGTGTTAAAGATGGTATTGTATAATTCCATTTCTAGTTGTGAATGTGAAGATAAGTGCCACATCCCCAGACTCCTCTAATGAGCATATGTCGATGTCAGTGATACAATAGATCTTTCATGAGCATGCATCATCTAATGACCATGAGCAATTCATGTATATATCATGTATACTGAAAAGAAGCTACAGTTATACATCTGATCAAAACAGGTGTCAAAATGTACATAAAGTATACGATTACACATTTATTAACTTGAATCTGTAGAGACGTGGGCAGTGAGCTAAAACCGATCATAGATGGAGCTTCATAGTAATTGCCATTTTTTCCCAGTATGATATCACTTTATTGCTTCCAGGCAGTCTAATTTTATGATATTTTGCATGGTGTTAGGCAATTTTCGTAATGCTAAGAAAAATGGGGCAGCCCTCAGAGGTGCAGTGCAGATGTTACGGGATTGTAAACGGGATGTACAGCCTCAAATCCTCTGACAGTATTTCCACCTCCCATTGCTTTTATGTTAACTGTCTAAACTGGCATCTATGGGAACAAACTAAGCTGATTTTTTTTTCTTCTTTTACTATTTTCTTTTTTTTTAGTTGCTCACTTTTTATAAGTCCTACTTTGAAAGTACCAAAAAGAAAATAAATTATTGTGTTTGATGGTACCGTGAAGATTATTGGACTTTACTGGTGGGAAGAATAAAAAAAAATCAAAATGTCATATTATAATTAAGAATGTTGCTTGAATTTGTCTCAGTTCATTGGGCCAATAATTCTAGATGTTCTGAATCTTAACACCACTGGAGTCTATTGTCACTAACTTTTTGCCCCTGAACATATATCGTCATTTGTTTAGCCTCGCTGTTAAGGGAAGCTAAAAGACTTGTCATGTACAGGAAGGAGAGGGGAGCAAATGCACATTTCCCCTCTTAACTTGGAGGGTAAACCTTTTCTAGGAAGTTTTAAAGTAAAGAAATATAACAATATGTGCAGCTTTAAGGTACTATAATAATGTTTATTAAATGACTTACTACTTTATTGCTTTTTCTCTCAAGTCAGTTTGTAAATGAATAAAAGTGCAAACTTTAATAATAGTACCAACTGACTCTGGGAAAGTAACCTACTGTAAATGAAATCATTGAGATGCTAATAAACGTTAGCCCACCTATATGTTACAAACATTTTTTATTTCACTTTCACTTGAGACTTATTCCCAACTGTGCCTCCTTCATCCTAGAATTTTTGGTTACAGTGCCATATTCGGAGCCTTTGCAATTAACTTAAAAATTTAGCTGCCATAGACTTCGATGCAAGCTCCAAGAATTGTAACTGAATATCAGCATTATTCGCTTCTTGACCCTAATTCTGGAGTCAACTTTCACATTACCTCAAACAGTAACAGTAATCTATTAAAGGATCTCTAGTCAAAGCTTTTTCATTTTGGTTTTACATAAAGTAGTAAATGGTTTGAGTAATTTTTATGTCTGAAGATTTTTTACCTCCACCTGTTCTGGTAAAAGTTTTCATTGTCCCAATGACAAGGGCAGTAAAATATGTTGAGTTTGGATGGTAGCAGAATGCAAGATGACAAAAATCTGGGCAAAAAGATATGTCTGAGGGGTACAGGCTTTGCTTCCCTATCTCAGAGGCCCAAACTCATTGTACACTTACTTTCCTCACATCAAGTGGCTGTGGTCACACAGACTTCTCTTGCCCAGCATCTTTTCTAGCTGGTACCCAGACTGCTAGGGTGGTATAGATATGACACCCCAAGTCTCAGTATCTATTCATTCTGTTGGGAGGCCCAATTCTCAGCACCCCAATTTACAATGTCCCCGAGACACTATTTGGTAGCCCAGCTTCAATTTCAAGTGACCCAAATCTGGGAACTCTCCCAATAGGCGCAGACTAGGCTTCAAGGGAACCCCAGGGTGTGCAGCACAAGGCCCTGGCAGCATCACAGAATGCACCCTGCTATAGATATTGCATATCACTTGACTCATACAGTACTCCCACCAGGTGAATACTAGGTTTGAATTAGGGATGCTTTTGTCTAGCAGAGGGTCCCTATTTTAGCAATATAGCACAGCCCCCCCCCCCCCCTTTCTTCTGTAGGTTGTATCAGCCTGGAATTCAGATTTAAAATATATCTCAAATTTGTAGCATCGTTTTTTATAACATAGTCACATTTAGCCCCATTTATTTTCCTAAGAAAACAAACACCTCCAAATGTGCGATTCTCTTAACATACTAGCTTCTAACATCCGAAATGATACTCTCCGCACCTTTTTAGCTAGCATTAGCTTTGAATGCACAATTAGGGGTTCCAGTTAGGTTGCTGAAATTACTACCTGTTAGCTTGACAGTTCTTTGAAATGAAATTGAATTTACCTGCATTCACTATTGTAGCATAGCCATATTATTTGTCATTTTTAATGTCCTTGAATGACTGCAACAGTTTCAATGTGCCAATCACACAAGTAATTTTCTTTTATTTTCTCCACATCTTGTTGTTCCAGTTTTCGCTCTGAATTCCGCATCTTCAGGAGGTGAGAATGCTAAGATGTCTCTGATGAGCAAGTACAAGGAGAGCATGATATCTAATAGCTCAGCCGACCCCAACAACCAGCCTACGACACTGCTGTCACACTGTGCTTCCAGCCAGCATAAGAGAATCAACAGCAAATCGCGAGGTGCCCGTGTGTGAGAGTCTGCGTGGGTGTATTCTTGCATTGTGTAAATGCCTGTTTTGCTAATTAATGTCAGTACATATGTTGAGCTAAATTAAAAATCTGTGTGTGTGTATGTGTGTAAGACATATTTGTTATACTGTCTATATAGGTTCATATAGTTCTGGATGACTTTAGACTTAAGTCTTTATGGGGCAATTAAAATGTAGCTTCTTACCATGAAGAATGTTCTCATTAGGGATGAGCGAGCAAATTTTAAAATTCAATCTCGCGGCGAATCGGGCCGTTCTCGCTTACCGAACATGCAAATGAGAATGGCCTGTGTAAATTTGGATATTGAGATTGTTGTTGGGACCTGCAGGAGCAATCAGCTGTCAGCTCTGCTCCCTTAAATGCTCTTGCAGCCTGTAGTATGTGTTCTTAGATAAAGATTCTCTATCCAAGAACACAAGAGTCCCGCAGCTGTGCTCATCATGAATGAATGCAGCCACGGGAATCATCCTGTGATGATTCCCACAGCTACATTCATTGATGAGCACAGCCGCGAGACTCACACTAACACAACTGTGTATTTACCTAACACTGTGCGTCAACTGCAAAAAAATGCAGCTGGCAAAAGAGTTTAAATATGAATATATAGCATAAAAATCATTTGCATTCTAATTTCAGCCAAATTTTTCCTTTTTTGATAGAGTGGGGAAGGGTTAGAACCACTTTATTGCTGGAAAGAAGAAAAGAATACACAGCACAAAACAGAAAAGGCTGCTCAAAAGGAGATTGATGTATAATGGAAATCCAATATCATACAGCAAAATATATAGTTATAATATTGTGTTTGCATAATTTGTTCATAGTTCCAATAAAGAGATAGACTAAAGCCTAAAACATAGCAGATAAGAAAATGACATAAAGCATCTTTAAAAAATAGCAGAAGGTTTGGCCCTATAGACCGGATTACTGACATTATAATGTGCAAGAAAACCGCTTTCTATTGCTTTCTTTGTTCCATCTGGGGCATTTCTTCTCACTTTCAAACTATTTGATGACGGTCAGTCAAAACAGAAACTAAGGATAAGACGGTAGTAAATATAAAATAGTGTGGGAACGGGTTTATAATCTCTTTCAGAACATTGTTCTTGTCTAGTTAAAGGATGTTAGAATAGGCAACAAGGGGAAATCTTTTCAATGGGGACAGATAGCATTGGGGAGTAATAATATGGAGTAGGATTAGATATAACCAACACCTGGAGGGATCATGGAAATAACCTCACAATATTCATTTCATGTTCTCAGTCCGGTACCCACTCAGTTCAGGCTCTGATGAACCAGAACTCAAAAAAAAAACCCAAACATTTTACATTGTTATGACATATGCCTGAATAAAATAAAAATAAAGTGTTAAACTACCTAATGGCTTTTTATAGCTCTCGGAAGCTATAGTAATAGGACCCCCATGGCTGAGTTTGCTGGCCCCATATCTTCAGCAGCCTTTAAAAGAGGGTCCCACTATCCTTATATTATGGTAGATGCAAAGGAGAAGTTAGGGAACATCCAAGATGAAAACAACCAGCATCCCAAGATATGCAGGAACGGGACCAGGTGAAGTATGCCGGGTTACCCATACCACTAGACTTTACCTAAATATTTTGAACAAACTGAACCTTAGCATATCGCCAACCAAAACCCTTCTTTTTCTAATTTTACATAGACTGGGGAGTTGACTTCTTGTGCCATCAATGAGAAGACATCCTACCATTTATTACTGGTGGTATTGGAGGTGATATAACAGAGAAGCCAGGAATAAAAAATAAATATATATTCCATAAACTACAGTATGTAGGGAAATCTCAATATCTGTGATGCAGGTCACAATTAAACCATGGCAGAGTCTTAACTTAACACAAATGTATCAAAAAGAGAGTTGCTTTGAATGTACTTAGGGATAAAAATTAAAAAAATAAAAAACAAAAACAGCATAATATTACTTTCATGTACAAAATGTACTTTGTTGTTATTTTGGGTATAATGGTGTGGTGTTGCGTTTTTTTTATGTCACTGTATTATTTTTATTGGGAAGGGTATTTTTCATTGATGAAGGGTAGAAAACAAACTTGCTGAAAACAGTGGAGTAAATAAATAAGACGTGTGAATGAAGTGGACATTTATATACATGTCTATGCCACAGATATAAAAAAACCACAGTCAGATTTTAAACACTACTGGTTGTTTATTTTGTGATAACCCTTTGGGGCATTTGTGGCATATTTGAAATCACTTCTGAAGTCTAAAAGTCCACAAAACAACAGGGTTATTGCATGTGTTGATGGTATAGGAAACCTATATATTATTATTCTACATTTCAGTAGTTTAGTGTTAGCTAAAGGTGGTAGCAGGAAAGTGGAAATATAGAAGATGACCTTCATAGCAAAGCTAATATTTTGTGTCATGTAAGCCAAGTGAGAATACTTACGATTAGATGTCTTCATCAGGCTTGATGTCTAAATACTGATATATAACACGAGTACACATTCATTACTTGTTGTTGCTCGTAAGGTTCTAATAATAAACAGTACTTATTTCAACACTATTTTTTTTGGTGTGCTTTTGTTAGTAGTTTGATGTATGTATGCTAAATATAATCGAATTACCATTGGAATAACAGAATAAGAGTACTTTCTAAACAAGATGAAGTATAATCTAAAAGTTTGGAGCAGAAAATTCCCCTAAAATAGGGTAATATTTGATGGATAAAGTGACACTAGAAGAGCTCTATTTATAAAACAGGGAATCTGAATCTGGTGGGAATCAATTACTGCCATCGAAACACATGGAAGATTCCCACAAGGGAATGTTTCAGGAATGTCTGATTCCTTGTTTTATAAATAGACCCCGAAGAATGATATGAATATGTTGATGTCTAAAGTAATACATAGGTTAGGCCTCTTTTACACTTGTACTGGAAAACCTCATCATGCAACTCCCAGGCATATAGCAGACTGCTGCTATGCACCCAGAAGTGGTAATGACACGGCAGCTCAACACATTGACACATTCTTCCAGAAGAAGCAGCAGCACAGCCAGGAGCGACATGTCGCACCCAGGAACTTTCTGAAACCCCACCACAAAGTGTGGAAACACATGCACAAAAATAGTCACCAACTATTCAAGTTTGGTTGAATGGGAATATATATATTTTAAATATTTACTATTAAACCTTAACAGATGTAAAATATGCTGATTACTGCAGCTCTGTCATCCTAAATACATCAATAATTATGTTTCTGTGCTATCACTCTCTGTATAGCAGAGATGGAATTTGAGTGGAAGATGCAGTACAAAGAGCCAATCAGTTTATCCTTAGGCTGATAAAAAAACACTGTAGAAATCTCTGGACTGAAGGTGAATATTGCAGGAAATACTAGTTTATTATATTCGGTATATGCTGATGCCTTATGCTGTCAATTCAAAAGCCCTGCTAATTGTTTATAATCTCCTCAGCAAGTTTCCTTTGAAATAAAATATAATTTTAATAGCAAGATCTAAGTTAGGAAATTAAGTTACTGGGCCCCTGGAGCTAGGATCTGGTGACGCCCATTATGCTAATCCTAGATATTCAGTCTGTGTTAGCCTGTCAATGTCATTAACTGCCAGTGTCACAATTACAGGTCTAACAATCTGAATTGTAATCTACACTAACAATCTAACTGGTGTAATGTTTTCTTGAAGCTGTCAGTATTTGTAATATCGATGACACGAGCCATTTTACCCTTTTAATGAATAATTAAAGCACAGGAGGAATATATAATTTCTTCTATTTATAAAAAGCTTCTTATAAATGTAAATCTTTGTCTACAAAATGAATATCTTGACTGGGGTTGTGGGAGAAGGGTGGCATTATCCCAGCTTGGGGTTCTGTAATTGGTCTGCCGTGTGCTTACCATGCTATGGAAATAACTACATACAAAGAAAGGCCTGTAGGAAGGAACGAATGTCAGAGCACACAAAGAACAGAAGTAATTAATTGAGGTTTCTAATATAATTATCCAGCCAATGGGCATTTATTTCCTCTGACTTAACTTTTTTGTATCTTTAAAGTGTAAACCTTGAGCATGATCTTACATTCAATATGTTTGTTATGCATCATTCTACCATAAAGATATGTATAGCTGGTTTATTTTAAAGAAAGCTAAGGTATATATGCTTGATTAAGAATGATATTAAATATCCTGTTTATTGGTAAATATGATAAATGGCAATTCATACCGTCCAAATGAAACAGAAAATCTATTTTATAGTTCTGCTATGAAAAAGATTCAAAGATCTGGAAAGACTAGACTATGTTTGCTCCTGATTGACTTAGAGACTGTAGGCTGTGTATAACTGATTTAAACAACTAAATAAAATATTTTTAGTAGTAGTTAGTAGAAGTTAGGGATTGTGCTTTTCCTCTAAAAATGTTTGCCAACTCCACAGTGCCTGCAGCTATAAAGGTTAATAAGGGCCAGTATTAACGTTCATATACTGCCTATGATATAAACATATTTGAAACCTACAGTACTAATCTAAGCCCTTATCATTTCTTCCCCCTCCTGGGGGGAGAATTAATGTGTGTTAAATGCTGTAAACCATGTTAGCCATTGGGGCATCAGAATAAAGAAATACAACTGCTGATTGGTTGATTAGGGTAACCGTGGATTATTATTTTGTAATATAGCAGGTAAATAATTTAGAAAAATAATGATTAAATCCTGCAGATACTGCACTTGGTTCTTCTAGTGATGTAACTACTTTAGTGTATAACTGATATAAGAGTTGTATATAAAGCAAACCTTTTACCAACATTTTTACATTAAATCTTTATAAAAGGGTGGATGCCTGCCCAGCACAAGATCCGGTTACATAGACAGAAGAAGGGAGAGGACAGAACAAGATTGTGGTGCCCAGCGAGACAAAGGAAGAATCCAGCAAGGTGCACGACCAAATCAAGGCCAGTTGTGGACTTGTAATTGCAGAATTAGGTGGTTAGGCTGAGGATTGTTAAAGGATGGTCATCTCTGATGACTTTGATCTAGCAATTCAGAACAGGATGCCAAACTATCCTATCTCTTAGCAATCAACCGTGTACAAAGAAAAATGGGTAAATATGCTGTAGAATGGATAGTTTTTCATAAATAATGTCAGAGCTTTGCAACATCCTTAGAACATTTTTGAAAGGGTACCCAAACCATTTTGCTCTCTTGTAGAGCATTACAAGAGCACAAAACTCTATGTGAGGTTGGAATAGAAATAGAGACCAGCACTCATTTTCTACTGTCACAGTATGTACCATTCTCATAACATATTAGGCCAATGAACTTTAATGCCTTCTACACATGGGCTCTTATTCATGAAAGAATCCTCGACTTTATTCTTCTCACATAAACCTACAATGCAGTAACCTCAGACTATGGTTTCCACCACCACCATGCTGTTCAGATCACCAGATTAGGACGTTCTGCAAAGTGTTTCTTTAACTACTTAGCATTGTCTTCAGGGTCCTTCTTTTTTAGCCTTACCTGCCTTCCAAGGCCAGAAAATGTATATGAGTCAATGGAGCTACGAGATATTTAGGATATCTCCTAGCTTTTAATTACTAACACCTGCTTTGTCCACTGGTCTCTTGTTTGAAAATTGTTCCCCTTCCATGAACGCTAGTCGCTTTCCACCATACTGATTCCTTGTTTAAATATATTTTAAAACCAATATGCAAATAACAACGCCTAATTCTTCTATGAGATGTATGTTATATTTGTTCTGAATCATAGGCTAACAAGTATTAAAGTCAGTGGGTCCGCAGAACATCCAAGCAACTATGATTTATGTGCATAGCAAGGACAGCCAATGTTTTATGATAGCTATACTTTTATTGTGATACTGCAATTATTACATTTATCTAAAAGTTTCCTATAGGCACATTTAAATACAATCAACACAAACAATACATTTTCTTACTATTGTTAAGAAAAGTCAACTGGCTTTACATCGACTACTTGAGTACTGTACAAGTCCTCGTTTGTTCTCATTCCTGTTCACTGACCTGGAACACATTAAGCTGGGAAAGTAGACATAGGACATTTTATTCAGGTCCCCAGAGGTATTGTAAAGTAGATTGCCTAGAGATTAGAAGTGTAAATTGTGCAGAAAACTGGACCTAAAATAATAGCAGCATTTTGCATCTTATCACCTGTTTTACTCTTTGTATCATTCATGCACAATGTTATCCCAGATGACAGGTGTAATCAAACAAGGGCTGCATTCTTTCTTATACAATTTACTACCATAATATTATACTGGATCAGCTTTTCTCAGCCAGTATGCAAACCCCCAGGAATCCTCCTAAGGTTCCCAGCAGTTCTTTTAACAATAATCAGTAGTAAATTCATCCCCCACCTACCCTAACGACCAATGTAAAGGGGCAATTTTTCACTAATGCCAACGCATGAAGTCACTTGTACACTACTTATGTTTGGGGACAGCACAGTTTTTACCGTATTAAGATCATTACTAAAATTATTTTGTTCTGTAGATCACAGGGCAGAAAATATTCCCAAAATTCTCTACCATAAGTGTAAAATACACTAGGATCTCCACATTTGTTGTTATTTAAAACATGCAGTTCATTAGTTATGCTAATGTATTGTGAGTTGTATTTTAAGCAGGCTTTCCCTGAGATCTGAAAATTATTTCAAGGGTTCTTTTTAGGTACTAAGGTTAAGGAAGAGACAAACCTAAGGGGAACTCTGATGCTATCTGGATTTACCCTTTCTGGACAATATACTGTAACAGTAATGTAGAAGTAGATCAACCCAGCATTGTTTATGACACCCACTATGCCTCCAGCATGTGGCAAAAGGTGGAGTCCACTTTTCCTCCAGATCACGTCTTTGCTGTGTCTAAGAAAAAAAAAACCCTGCATCTATAATGCAGTTGTGCAGAGTGTCCTCTATATTGTCACCGACTAGAATATAGTAGAGGGGATGAACACAGACATATATTTTTAAAAGGTGTCAGGTATTGGATTGCAAATTAGTTTTTTACGCATTGTAAGGAAACGAGATTAATTGGTTGTAATGAATAATTTCTTCAGCTTATTATTTTATGATATCCTGCTCTTACATGAAGATGAGGTCTAGAAAAACAGGATATTGTCTTTAAAGCAAGAAACTATAAAAATCAAATATAGGAGAGGCACTACCTAACTCCAGTGATGCATTATTCTTTTCAGAATGGCTTCCTTTCAAGATTAAATCCGTGCTTACTAAAAGTAAACCCAGATAAAGGAAACAATTATTTATTTGTTAGTGAGTACACATTTATAGTTAATCACTTTTCATATGACTTTTGTGTTTTAGATTACTTACTTTTTTATTATAAATTATTGTTGGACTTAAACAGATTTAAAAAGTTTCAATCAAGTGGTTAGCTGGATTATGTGTGAGTGTGATTAGCAATAATGATTACGATTTGCTGAGATAAGTATAATTACCTTTAAAACTAATCCCAATCATAAAATTCTAATACTCTACAGCTATCAGTCCTTGAATGTGGCTGCATTTGTTTTCTTTTTGAAGGCTTTTTGTACTTTATTATGACCTGTTTTCTGCCACTGGGAGTGATTTAGGCTAAAATAGATTTAGACTGTTCACTTACCTAGGTGAGTTATCACCTAACAAGGAATAATTCACATATTAGGAATAATTCACAGCCCCCTTAACTCCCTCAAACTGTGCTACTGTAAACTGTAAACTCTGTGAATTCTTTATCTCCCCAATGGCAGGCATTCCTCTAATCTGTATGCAACCTGTAAATATTTAAATACTTAGCACCGAGCTGCCTGAACCTAACATCCAAATAAACAGGACATACCTGTGGTTAGGGAGACATTAAATTTGTTGGACTCACCTACAAACTGGCATTAAATGTTTACTGAGGTGCTTATGATGGGGGGGTGGGTATGTGTCACAGTTATGGTGGGGTCTGGGGGTATTTTGTCATGAATTTGTGCCAAAAGTTAAAATGAAACCCTCACTAAGAAGAGTGAACTAACTATACCCAGCCTGGTAAAAGAATGTACATGTCTTTCTTGCAGCACGAGTCCTAAATTCTTTTTGTGTTGCTGGTGCAGGTGTTTGACACTTCCTGGTGTATCTCATACCTACTCCCCCTCTATGTGTGCTGTGGTTTCTCCCGCCACCTACTATTCTCCTGCCAAAATCAGAGCATATGGGTATTCTTCAGGCTATCTGGTTGGAAAACATCTTGCTTCTTCTTTTCCGAGGTGACTTGGTTGAATTAGTGAGAGTTGCATTCAATGGTAAAAAATTGAACAAAATGATTGTAAATTGAGCACTGTTGGATATCTGTGCATTCCTAAATAAAGTTATTAAATTGTACATTCAGATTGTTATACATGTGACCAGCTTAAAGTATATTTAAAGGGCTTTGTGAAACTTCTACCCCAAAGATTTTAACAAACCCTTCCCCTCCTGCTTGCCGTACTGTGATAATGTTGCAGGAAAGCTATTTGTTTTCCTTGTTCTTTGCTGTATTTATTGATTTGCAATAGCTAACATCCTAGCTTTTCAAAATGTAAATGGTTGAGTGGTATATGAGGAAAATTATCTCTATGCCACAAAGCTATATCTTATTATAAAAGGGTTATTAACCTTTTGTCATGAAACACTTTTATTTAAGTGCTGTAATTGATAAGTAAAATATTGCTGGTCTCAGCACTGGGATTGGAATATATTTGGAGCTTTTCTGTTCGACCGAGCAAATTGTTTTTAAAGACAAAAGAAAATTCCGACCACTGAATGTACTTCCCGCTTGACTAAATAACAAACGATGGAACTAAATGGAGCAGTTACCAGTCAATAAGAATCCAGTGTAAGTACATAAACAAATTAAAACTTGACTGATATAATAACTATATTTGATTTGTTCCAGTCCTCATATATTTAAGGCCATGTGCAGACTTTTGAAGTGCGTTATTTTATGCATGTTAACTTGCATTATGTGACAAGTTAAAATCAATTATATAGCAAACTTATGCGTGAGAAATTAGATAGCATATGTGTAGAGTCAGCATGACTGGGTGCAAAGGGAAGGCAAGCCCATAAGGGTTAAAGTCAATATTTGGCTAAGGCACAAGCAAGGGCAGTGATTTTTGATGCTGTTGTTAAGAGTTGGGATACTTACCATCAGTAAGGTGTCTCCTGGGTGTGAGATCAAAAACTGTATTGACTAGGACGTTATGATTGGGGATGGTCTACGGGTAACTGATGAAAATCTTATTGCTGGAAGCAACAATAATATTGTTGTTGCAGATCCCAGGAGAGTGTGCTAGATGCTTTGCATCCCTCCGAAGCTTTTCTAGGTCGCACAAGATTGGGTGACGTTGCCTACTGTAAATGGGGAAAAGAGTGCCGATCTCACCAAGAGTGGTATATTTTTCCCATTTAAGAAAAAGCTCCTTCTGCCTATGCCCAAGATCCCCGAAGGCTCTGCGCTCCCATTCCGTATTTATCGCCCTGTCAATGAAGACCAAGTGGGCGGCTTAACCCCTATTTTAAAAATTATCTTCATTTTTTTTTGGAAGGGGGATCATTGTTTAAAACCCCCTATTTTGTAAAAAGAAGAAAAGGAAAGGAAAAAAGGAAAAGAAGATAATTTTTACCCAACAAAAAAGGATTGTCTACTCTTTCATGTAAAGTAAAAATATTGCTTATAGGTCCACTTTAGTACCTTTATGGAGCTGTATTCCTATTGGAGTTTTACGTTACAGCATCTTATGTGGTGGTATTGTTGCAATGGCTATTTTGACCCATAAATGATGTGTTACATTTGTTGCTTAGGAAAATAAAAGGGGGAGTTTGGGACAAGTAGCAGAGGAAGATCTGCAAATATCTGAGTAACCTTAGTAATGCTAAATGGCTTACAAACAAACCACATTGGACCTTTTAACATTTTTCCAACCATATCAAAGCGTGTGGATGTTCTTTTGCAAAGAGAAGGAACTTCAATTATCCATCCTATCATGTGCAAGCATGATTTTCAACAAAAAATTCCTGTTATATGTTTGGTTATGCTTAGCAAAGTGAATGATCAATTTGCTTCATCTCATTCAATAAGAAAGAGGAATCTCACCGTAAAATAAATAATTCACTTTGTAGGTGATCATGCTCTAACCCAGCAGTTGGACCCTGGTAGGACTCACTGGCCAGAACAGCAGACTATTTGCGCCATATTGATCACAGGCTCAGATCAGTGGGGGGGTTGTGTCTCTGGCATCATGGCGTCACTCTGGGGTACGTTTCTTTCCCTTTGAGTGATACACAGCTCCCCCGCACATGCGCAGTCCGGAGTCCATGATATCAGTGGTCTGTGATGTCCAAAAGGTTTGGACCACTGCTCTAATCATTCTGTACAAGGCTGTCTCTGAGGGCCAGAAATTGCACTTTACAAAGAGTCAAAAAAATAATATTATGGAAAATGTTAAATTAACCAAAAGAAATATATTGTACCAGGGTTTGTTTGCCTTTCTTTGGATCAACTGTGTCTATAGGGTTTTATCTGGAATATGTCCATTTCCTTAGTGGTGGAACATGATAGACTTGTGCCTTTTTTCAACCTATAACTATACTATTACTATAACCATACTATACTATTTAACTATATAGTCATTAATCCACAATATATTGGTTCACAATAATAAAGAAAAAAAAAACATAAAATCTCTGTACCATTGTTTCGCAATCTTCTACCCCAGAGAAATCCTTCAAATTATTTTCAGGTCCTAGGGAAATGCTGCTAAAAGTAAAATTCTGAGATCAGTTAGAAGATTACCCATTACATACTTGGTGGTTCTTGAGTGAACCAAGTGCTGCTTCCCAGTTCCACCCTTACAGACTACTAAAAGATCATCAGCATCATGCCAATGAGTCTGCCAAGTGGTGTCAGACCTAAAACTAGGCAGGCACCATCTGATGCAAGATCATCCAGCAACAGCTCCCAGAACCCTAAGAAACCTCTGAAGGAACCCAAGGATTCACAAAACCCTGGTTAGGAATGAAAGCTCAATGTCTTATATTTTAACAACAATTCTAAATTTAGGATTCCCATTGCAAACTGGCTCCTGCTATAATTTTTTGCTGCCTACAGATCTATATGTAATAACATGCATTTGATTTTTTTTACAACTTTATACTATTCTGTAGATGTTCTTTATCTAAAATGCCAACTATGTAAAAGCCAGGTTACTTTTTTTTGAATAAGCTTTGTTAAGATAACAGGAGACTTGTCTCTTGATTAGTTCAATTAGTATTAAAATGTTCTGTTCCCCATTTATTGCACCTAAAGTTAAATTAGGAACTTAATAATTAGCAGAACAATTTTTCTTCGCCATTACATCATTATCAAATATATTAAGTCAGATAACCTTTCATGTAACATTTATAACACAGTTCAGAAAGTATTCACATTTGGCTATTAGCGATAACACAAATCATGGCACTTTGTCCAGATAGGTGCAAAGAAGATGATTTAAAACACCTAGGCCTATGCAAAAGTTTTAACACAAATAGTGATATCATTATATTGCATCTGACCATTAAGCTTTTCCAACTACTTTTCAACTAATAATAAAGCAATTTTGTGAATGTTCACTGATTCAGTATTTCATATAATTAGTGGAAAGTTTCTTTTCTCCAATACCAGCATTTGAGTAGATGCCTATATAAACATACTGAAAGTAATATAATCATATAAGGCAATTAATAAAAGAGGAAACTGAGACAGAAGCTCATTATTTATTGCTATTTTACTTCATTTAGACATCTAATTGATGCAAGGACCAGATAACTAGGTAAATGTGATAGTTTTTCTTGGATATTGAACGGGAGGTCAAGAACTCCATCCTCATTTATTTGGTCTTATATTCTAGTGATCATTCGCAGCTGTAACTTTAATTCATACAAATCTGTAAATGGGAATTTCCTCCTTTATATAATCAAGAATACAGACTACCCCAAAAATGCAAATTTTTTAGTAGAGTTGCTTTTTGGATGAACTTGCAGTTACCTTTTTGCCTAGAGTTAAACTTTAACTATTTCTTGGCAGCCATCCTATTTGCAGTACATTAAATTCAATGCGCTGGTAATAAAATTACTACCAATAACCGGTTGAAACTGTGTAAGGAAGTGATTTTACCATCCACAATAGTTTTAGTCTTTTAGGAACTCAGATTAAATCAACCTTAATTTATTAATGCATTTATACAACTAGTTTTGCAAGGACCTGGAAGTAGATGTTTGCATAGAGTAGACAAATTCAAATTAATATTGTTCCTCTTGAGGACAAACATATCTTCTCTTGTTTATGATTTTATTGATTCCCTGCATTGTCCAATCAAAAATGTGTGAAATGTACTAAATGTGTGTGTTTATTATATCTATTTATACACTTCATATATATGGTTGTCATTGACATTGATGACTCTAGATCAGGGGTGCCCATACTTTTTTGTCTTGAAAGCTTGCAAGTCAAAATGATCTACTAACAAAAAAATGTTTATTTATCTATATACCCAGTATGGCACAGACGTGACCGAAGCTAATGAGACATTGAATGGCAGAACATTGCACAGACATTGCACTACAAGACTATAGTGACAGGAAAGCTACAGTTCACCTGTCATAGATGAATGACTTGCTGCACAAGAAAAAGAACTGCTAGTCTGTACAAAGGTATCTCGGTAAATGAACCCTGACCCTCAGCCTGAACTGACTTGGCCGCCCAGCACTGCTCACCCCAGACTGCCTTCCCGCCCTCTCTGCCTCCCTCCCCACTCCTCACTGTTACATGACCCTTGGATGCAAAGTTCCTGGTATTGTCTGACGAAAGACATCCCCAGGATTCCTATGAATGTACAGCAGGGCTGCTGGTAAACAGCAGGGAGGCGTAGGGCAGGGCTCCGAGATCGACTTGAGTTGCCTTTGTGATCGACATGTTGGGCACCCCTGCTCTAAATAAATTTCCTGCCTTTCATTTTACCCTCTGTCTTGACTGACTCCTATCAATATCTGTGCTTCTATTTTACATTTATCTTTCCAAGTCTATCAAGGTTTTGTCCTTGGCCCCCTCCTGTTCTCCATATACTCTTTAGGCAAACTAATCAACTCTTAAGGTTTAAATCGCCATCTATATGCTGATGATACATTAATGTATATTTCTACTAGGATCATATCTCCTTATTTTATTGCAAATTGCCTTAAATCCATCTCTTCCTGGATGCCTTCCAATTATCTCAAATTAAATCCAGCCAAAACTGAATTAATCATTTTCCCGCCATCTTTATAGCTGATTTCTCTACAGCATTTGACCACCCCCTAATTCACCATTTTTCCCCTTGTTTAATATCTTGTATTGCTTAAATTCTGGCAAACTATAGGACATATTAAAAATCAAATTAAATTCTGGCATGTCTAGCTGTAAAAAAAACATTGTTAAGCTGAGGCTATTACTAAATCACTCATACCGCCAATATTCTGTGCATAATTCTGCGCCTTTATTAATGCAATGTTCTCCTTATTGGCCTATTTTTTGCTTAACTTTTACATCTTCCGTTAATCGTATAACCTCTTCCTATTTCAATCATCTTACTTAACTACTCCACCATCTTTGCACCAATTTCACATGCCCATTTCCATTAGGTTTTGGGCCATCATTTCAGTCCTGCTAAAAAACATAAGGAGGTCATGCGGGGACATGTTTTCATTATAGGGTCTTCACAGCCTTTGTTAATCAAAATCTAATTGTTGCATATTAAACAAATTTCACCTTGTCCGTAAATCTTACATTCTGGAGTTATGGAGGAAATATCACATGCACAAACATCTGCTCGCAACTCAATGCTGGTTTAGTTTATGAGCACCTGAGAGCAGAACAATTTAAATTAAGCAATATTTTGTATCTTTTAAATTGACCAAGAATAATTAAGATCTCAATAGCTGAAGGGGAGACAAATATTGTAACCTCTGGATCTTGGGTATATGTGCCACACGTAAACTACCTTAGTGTTATTCTATAGCCATAAATACCCTCAATGTGCACAAATCAGCCCTGATCCCTCCAAAATACCAGTACTAGAATTCTGACACCCAGTATCCATCTGAAATCTTTACTTCATTTGTTGGCACTCCTGTTAGCCCTATAAGTGCATAATACAAAAATAATTCCGGAATAATGTGGTTATGGCTTTGCTCTGTTTTCCTTCAAGCAAGGTCAGTGTTAAAGTTTATATGCATGGGTGGCACAGTGGCTAGCTCTCTTATCTTCCCAGTCTCGGGTTCAAATCTCAATCAGCACACCATCTCCATAGAGTTTTTTGTATTCTCCTTTTGATCGTGTGGGTTTTCTTCCTGAAAACATTCAGTTAGTTTAGTTGGCTACCCTGCAAAACTGGCCTTGGACCACAATAATGACATAAAACTATGGTACAGACTATGAGCACCGTTGTGGGACAGAGAGTGGCATGACTATGGACCTTGTAAATTTGTTGGTGCTATACAAATACAAGATAATACTGATACTCAAAATGTCTTTGTTTTGAAAAGAATGGATAAGGTTTAGAAAGCCTGTCAGGTCTTACAGCTATCTGAGGGCCCATCAAAGATAATTTCCATAATGTCCTGTTCTTAAAAAACCTTTTACAAGGCACAAGGAGTGCAAAAACCTTCAATAGTTAAATATACAGCAATAAAAATGCATTGTACTTCTGTCTGAGAGGAAGTGTAGGTATCTTTCTAACATTGCGTCTGGATATACTGTAGCCCATCTTTGTTGGGGAATTCTTCGGATAGACATACACTTTAGGAACTCTTAATAGTAATAGAGACCTGATTGGCTGAGAGTTTGTGGCCCTCACGCTTTATTCTCATTTGCTATTATAAGACATGAAATGGAACTGCCTTGAAATTGCACCAAACTGTGTAGCGACAGGTCAGTTTTCAGGTCAGTGCAATTTGCATGCTTTTTGCATACAAAGGACATTTTGTTTTGCCTCTCAATGACCATCCTTATTATACAGATAGAATACAGAAGGCTCATATTTATCTTTTATCCCTCATATACAGTATATATAACCAGAATATTTAAGATTGTTTTTAAACATTTTCTACCCCCTCCCCAGATTTGTGTTACATTTAAAATGTTAGCCTGTTTTAATGGGTCTGGTGGCTGAAATATAAGATCCTTTACACTCTTAGATTTATAACTTAAAGCGAAACTAAACCGAAAAATAAAAAAATATCACACTTACCTTTAATCTTGCAGATCCCTCAAACCCACTGGACCTTTTCTTTGATTGGGTCCCATGACTTTCTGGAATTCTTCTTCGTCCCAGCGCTCCACCATCTTGAGTCTTCTTCTGGCTATATCACATGGTCTCGCACTGCGCAGGCGCAGGATTAGGTGATGAAGTCTGCTGAAAAGAGAGAGCTGATCTCATTGCGCATACTTGAGATCAGCATCTCTTTCCCCTCAGTGCCCCTTCTGTGCATGCCCAGGACCCTCCCAAGATGTGTAATGTAGGTATCCCAGGAGGCTCTGCGCGCCCATTCCATCTTCATCGGCAGGGCAATAAAGACAGAAAGAGGAGGTACTTCTCCATAAAGGGTTTTGCATTAAAAAAAACGAATAATATTTTTACTCTTGATTTGATTTTTACTCTCTTTTTTTTTCTCTTTCTGTAAATGATTCCTTTTTTACTTCCAATGTGCATTTTACCTGGCAAGTTTGACTACCACTGGAGAAGTTAACTCAGTTAGAAGTTAACACAGAACACTCCACCTTTCAGGTCACAATTTTTTAATATTGTCTAGTTTTCTGTCTGTTTTTACCCATCCTATCCATCTCCACCTTAGATAACTTTTTATGTGGCTCCTGGGAGGAGGAGCAAAAATGAATTCTATGGAATATCACTTGACTGACAGCTCTGAGTCTGTTGGGGTTGCTAACATCCTATCCTAGCGCCCAGACTTGCTTTGGGATGTCTACACACTGCACAGTGCTTTAACAATATAACAAATAACGTGCATTACAGTAAATGCACATATACAGCAAATGTGTTGATGAAATAAAATATCTTTCTTTTGGGGGAGGGAACCTTTTTTTTGTTATATATTTTATTCAACATAGTCACTTAAATGAATGTTATTTATTTTCCTGTGCCACAGTAACAACTAGCTACTGTAATTTAGAACAGCTCTATATATCCAGAATTGTTAGTTCTGTGCATGATGAAAAAACTTCATATTGAGTCCTGTGCTTACAGTTTGTCGGGGGTGTTTTTTTTGTTTTTACTTTAATTGATTATGGTTTAAAAAAACAAGTTTCCCTTTGTGGCATTCAATCAGTCACATAAGTGACATTTCTTTTTGTGCAATTTAGAAAATTAAAGCAGGCATGTGGTCTCCCTGGGTAATACCACCTTTTTCTTTGCATTATTTTCTGTTATTGACCACATAGTGCGTTTTACAATCTCAGGGTTCAGTTATAAAAACAAGAACACATGAAAAAAATAAGAGCTTCTCCCAACAGCAAGCAATAAGGTGTTAGTTCTCATTTTCCATGCTGCAAAATCTAAATTGGAACTATGGCCAATGCCACTACCATACACTGCTTTTATTTTAGATCTAAAAAAGCAGATATGTCTCTGCTGTCAACTAATGATAAAAATAGGCACTTCTTTGTTTTGTCTGCTCTTCATTTTTTTTCTTATTTAAGAAGACAAATATTGTATTAATAAATGGCCTTCAATATGTTCCTTTACACAAGAACAATAAAAGTACATAATGTACGAAATACATGTTTTATACTATTCAAGCTAGGTAATTCAGTGCAACATCAAGGCAACAATTGAGCGATTGTCAGTGCTGAAGCCTGATGTCCTTCCTTTGCCCTTGAATTGAATATAATTAAATGGAAGAATCAGTATGTGTTAATAAGAGAACTTTGAGCCATTGTAACATTTCAACAGGTAGCCAGTGGCTGTCATCTGTGAGGCTAAAGGGCAAAGAGAAAAGCAGCTCCATATAGCGATTTAGAAAAGAGATGCAATAGGAGACACAAAATGAAGAGACAAATGCTACCAGCTACATGAGATTTCATGACATATTCTTTTGTACTTCTTTTAATCTCTTGCGTGCCGGAGGCTTTGGAAGTATGTCGTTTTGCAATTTTTTTTTTTGGCCCCTGAAGCTGTGGAATATGTTTGTGAGAGTTTATTTATATTCCATCAGATTATTGCATTGATCCTACAACCCTCCCTCCCTGAGATGCCCTATTTTAATTTTGCTTATCAAAAGACATTGAATTATATCTTACAGCAGGCTCGGCCTTCCTCAACCCCGAAGGAGATTGTGGAGGAGAGATGGATAGCGACACTCAGCTGACTTTCTATACGGACCCTTCTCGAAGTCGAAGACGTAGTAGAGGTCAGTTTTGAATTGATTTTTCTTTTTTGATGTGTTAGAGCAGTCTTTCTCAATCTTTTTAACATGCAGAAACTTAACATAACTTTCAGGTCTTAGAGAACCCCTGCTAATAATTTTGTAAGGTATGTTTCAGATATAAATATGAAAAGAATAAGTAATGTAGAATACTTCAGGTATTTGACAAATATGACTCTCTACAATGATGGTGAAAAGTGCTCCCTAATATTTGTGGTCAGTGGGAAAAGGGCTGCCTTTCACTGGGGGTCAATTGAAAAATGTAAAAAAGTAAACAACTGTAATATTGCTTTATCTGTGCAATTGTGAAGGGCACTACAGTGCTACAGAATATGTTGGTGCTTTATGAGTTTATTAAAAATAGCTACACTTTTGTGTACAACATGTTGTTACCTTGTAGTAAAGACAATAGAGACTTCACTTTTCCTGGACAGAGAGCAGAGAGCATTGCTGATTGATTTTCATGCATAGAGCTCACTAGCCTATTCAGGACAATGTAACAGGTTAAGGAAAGGAACGTAAGGACTCATTAACCATGTGCTTCCTTGACCACTCCCAAAACTATTGTTTAATTCCAACTTTAGTCTTTGAGGGCTGAAATCCATACATATTTTTAGCATTACCTGACAGACAGACGTAAATTTAGCAAGGTTTGGTAGCTAATAGTCCAAAAACAATTCTTTTTACATGAAAATCCTTTCCCATATGAAGACATTGAGGCCTATAGGTGAACTTGGTATGGATTTTGGCCCAGCAAAGAGGACTAAGGTTCCCTCCATGTGTAAAAATAGTCTGCTCTAATGATAAGAAACCCAGAGATCAAGGGCTGCATTGTGGGTAGGGAAAGATAGTGAGTTCCTCATGCTTTACACTCAGAGGATACAGGCCTCCAGATGGATGGCGTGGTGGGGAAAAAGGGGAAGGGAGGCATGTGCCCTCTTCTCTCCATTCTTCTCTCTTCTATTCTCTATAAGTTAAAATGTATAACTTCCATTAAAAACAAAACTTCAGTGAACCATACTAAGTAATTTTTATTTTCTGTTGATTGGTCTTTTGTAATTTATATAACTCTACAGCTTGATGTTATTGTGTTCTTGTGCCTACAGTTGGTTCACCCCGGAGTCCTGTGAACAAGATGACCCTAACACTACTTAGCATAACCAGTTGTGTTATTGGTCTGGTTTGTTCATCTCATATCAGCTGCCCTTTAATTGTTAGTATAACCCTTCACGTGCCAGAACATCTAATTGCTGATGGTAAGTAACTAAGCAACTATACTTTTCTTCAAAACTATAAATATGATAGCACTGGGATGCTTATGAAAAAGATCAAATATGTCACATCAGCAAAATATTAAACTCACTCCTGTTTTACATTTTGTAAAGTTGTTAGTTTAGTTGTGCTTTAGTCACTGGTACAGTATATCTAATTCCAAATAACACTGGTCTACATAAGCTGGCCCAACCAAACCCAGCTTTTTTGGCAGTAGATTTGTTCTGCCACAAGATTGGCCATATTGAATAAATCTTAGATCATGGAGGGAGCATCAAATAAGGTTTTCAAAATGCTCTAGACCTTGACCTTGATAAATATATATATATATATATATATATATATATATATATATATATATATATTAGCGATATAAATGGGTATGGTTTCAGTGTTTTAGTAAAATAGCAGCACCTTTTTGGCAATCCAACAAATCAACCTTTTAAGTATCTTTATTACAGTATGTGTATTTAATGTACAAAAAGAACCGTGTTCTTCTTAACCTGTATATAAAAGTTTCATTTAAATGTTAAACAACTATCTAATGTCTCTCCTTAATTAGGAAGCCGCTTTATACTACTGGAAGGCAGCCAGTTGGATGCCAGTGACTGGCTGAACCCTGCCCAGGTGGTGCTCTTCTCACAGATGAACTCCAGTGGCCCTTGGGCACTGGACCTTTGTGCAAAGAGAATACTGGACCCCTGTGAGCACTTATGTGACCCTGATACAGGTAATCTAATTCTGAGCCAATTTCTTTAACTCTTATTGTATAATTGATACTCTTCCTTTACTGTGAAATATTTTTTAGGTTATATCCTATTACTATAAGGAAAACACTTTTTTTTTTTTTTTTTATGGGTTGCTGTACTTTGAAAAATTATTTTGAGGTATTTGATGTACGGTGATACATAGAAACATAGAATTTAGTTATGGTGGCGTGATGCACATGCTGCCATTATACAGAATATTTTGCCAAACAAAGAAAATATTGGCTATGTTTGTTCACTCACATCCAAAATGACTGGATGGCTGAATGTGGTTGGAACTCTGGTAACCCCTATAAAGCATCACTTCATGGTACATAGAGTGACACGTTTCGCTTTTTGGAGCACAGAAGGGTGAAGTCACCAAGAAACAAAATTGAACGTACATTTAGCATGTACATTGGAACTTTGTATAATGAATGCTTTTCATCTTCATTCATCATTCCTATTTTTTTTTCTTGTTTTAGGAGAGTGTCTCTGTCATGAAGGATACATGAGAGATCCAGTGCACAAACATCTCTGTATACGGAATGAGTGGGGAACCAACCAGGGGTAAGTGACAAACTCCAGCCTTTCAGACATGGAAGCTCCCCTGCACCTACATAAATCACCCAGACTTCTTACTGGACAAAATAGCTTTCAATGTGTGTAATAGATTAAAAAATCAAGGCAAGTGAACCTAAGAAAAAAAGTTTTAAGTTAAGTTGTGCTTAGCTTGACATTTTCTCCAAATATAGCTCAACCTAGAATTACACCTGCTTGCAGTAAATAGTAAATATGAACAATTTTATCTGCACTATTTTATATTTAGGGGGCAAAACTGTACTTTTAGCCTGGAATGCATTAAAAAATGTAAAATTTATATAGCAAAAATGTATTACAGTGTAATCCATTTGGACACTTTGGAGTACTAACCATTGTGTCCTTCAGCGGTCAGGCTCCTAGTGAGCAGCCTAATATCTGTAAATTACTGCTGTAGTAGCGGCGCAGTATAAAGTATTGTATATCATTTCATCATTTCTTCACGTTACATAAAATGGGCTTGAATGCCAGTCTAAAGAGAAATTGAACAGTGCAACTCCCCATGTCTATAGTTTTGTCTAATCCAATCTATGTTCTTGTTGTGTTTTCATGCAGCCCTTGGCCATACACCATGTTCCAGAGAGGATTTGACTTGGTTCTGGGGGAACAACCAGCTGACAAAATATTCAGGTAGAGCTACAGATTATCAGCACTCAACTCACTGCTTTACTAGTTAACAAAACTCATATCGGCTCAGTGGATAGGGGGCAATGCTTGGTGATGGCTGATTGACATGTCTTAACAAACTGTAAGAACATTGCAGGTATTTTGCTTGATTCAAGCTGTCCACCTACCGAGGTGAATTTTCACCTTGCAAGAGATAATTCACTTAGGTAAGTGAATGTGGCGATACTTTGCAAAAAATACTCAATCACACTCAAGGAAATCTAAAAATAAGGATTCATCTTTGCACATGATTAGATGGTCATGAGAGCCTCATATCGTTTACTAAGCTAAGCGAAACATCCCTTGCAACCAGATAATTCACTTTGCTATGTGAAAAACCTATAATCCTTTAGTACAGTGGTCCCCAACATTTGGCAGGTCAGGGACCACTAAATGCACAGACTCCAGACCGGGCATGCGCAGGGGGTTATGTGTCACTCACAGGGGAAGAAACTCCCCCCCAAGTGACATCATGATGCCAGAGACACAACCCACCCACCTCCATGTGGTTCACAGCTCTGGCCGGTGCACCTCCCCAAGTGGGATCACTGGCCAGAGCCACGGCCCACCTGTCAGACAGTGGACCGGGGGGTTGGGGACCTCTGCTTTAGTAAAATCAAGCCCTTAGTTTGCCCAGCTCCTACAATCTACACTGCACTACACTATGACAGTTGACTAGAGTCTAGAATTTCACTTAAACTGAGAAAGTTCTTCATCAGTCTGACAAATAGTTACCATGGAATATTTTGCATTGTCAATGAAAGTGGAAGGCTGAGCTTTATAGTAGTACCATTTATTGACTTTTACTAGTTTTATCAAGGTATGACACCATTTCTAAAAAAAAAAAAAAAAAAAAAAAAAAAAAAGCAAAAGGATTTTAAAGTTTTGGTCCACTAATGGTGAGCCAATGGTAGACATTTCTTAACCCAGACTACTCAGACACAGATCTGATTGTGACATTTTCCATAAAATAATAAACTCTTTAACCTAAAGAGGGGCTTATTCTGTGCATCACAGCCCTCAGCTCATTGACTTTCATAAGAAAGTAGAGTATTATTTGCAGTCACAGTTCTAATCGGAATATAGCGTGTTGAGAATAAATGACTGTTAAGACTAAAGGATCTCAAACAGTATCCAGCTTAGTTCATCACACCATTGGCTGATAAGGACTGAGACTTCAAAAAGACTTTAATTTTTCTGTGGAATTTAATGAGCTCAGGTCACAATCTACTTTTGTGAGATAAAGTGCCCATCAATATGGGAGGTACATCCATCAGCACTGAGTAAAAGGTGAAGACCTAAACTTTGGGGATGAACAACCCATTTCTGCAAAATCGGTTTCATGAAATACCCTGTATTTCTGCCATGTAACTCATGGCCACATGCCAGTATTACCAGTTATCATTGTAAAGGCTTACATCATAAAGGAACGAGCTCTACAGCGTATGCATTGTTAGTGTTCAATATTGCTGAGACTGCCGATTAAATTTCTACCATTCTGTAACACCATGTACAGCTTAAGGCATCACCTAAGCAAGTTACTTAAAGCATTTATGTATTTTTAATGCTGCCCAAGAGGACACATAGTTAAACCCTTCACTGTATGGTATTTAAATACTTTGCATTGACCCATGTCTTCTTTACCAGTGCAGAGACTCCTTGCCTTTTCTATACAGTAGATTTACAGTAGAATGTATTGGGTTTGTTGCTTGATTTGGTTCAGCGAAGAGGTTTTGTTAAATGCCATTATCCCTGTTCCTTAGTGTCAGTAGTAGTCTGCACTTTAAATTATATGGATCCCTTTTAAATGTTTTACTAATAATACTTGCCAATAAACCCTCATGTATTTCAACACAATTTCTATTTTTCACGGAAATATACAATTTCTACGGAAAAAATTGGTCAATTCTTCTCATCCCTACTGAACATGTGCTATTTCATTAATTAATTATGTTGATATAACTATGTACAGACACTCCCTAATGTACTTTTTGGGGGAAAGAACAATACCGATCAGTCAGCTACAGCCATATATCCCTGAAGCCTATTTCACATATATGAAAAACATACTGTAAGTTTGCTTTCATAATGCACAAGTTAAATCTCTTTACCTCTAATCACATAGAATGCATTTGTATCTTTTTCATTGACCTTTAGATTGTTTACTCTATGGACCAGTTAAGTTTGTCTACAATGTGATCAAATTCCTCATTAATTGTTTGCCCCTTATTAATTTAGTTGCTCTTCTATGCACTTCCACTTGGTTTTCTCTCTGCTCCTTATCTCTTTTAATGAACTGGTGCCCAAAACTGAACTTCATATTAAAAAAGAAGCACAAATATGTATTTTTTATGTATATGTCTTTTTATGTATAAGTCTTTTGTCTTTATAAACAGAGGTACATTGGACGGTGTGATGCTTAATACAAGCATTAAGTTTTAGATTTTGCTCAGGAAAACCTTTTTTTAGAGGTTTAGAGCAGTGCACAGACTCTGGACTGCACTTGTGCGGAGAGTCGTGTGTCACTCAAAGAGGAAGAAACTAGGGATGAGCGAGCAAGAATATTAAGTTCCATCTTGCGGTGAATCGGGCCTTTCTTGCTTACCGAAAATGTAAGCAAGAACGGCCTTCTGATTCGCCGTGAGGTCGAGCTCTCGCCAAACAGAAGGATTTCCAGGGCTGCATGATGCAGCCCTGGAAACCCTCTGCGATCCCTGGGCACTAGAGATTTATTAACCTCCTGACATTGTAATATATAATATCTCTTACAAATGATAAATTTGTATCTGTAACAAAAGTATCATTTGTAAGAGATACTTATATTACATCTCCTTTGCTGGGCATCTTCTCAATGATTGCAGCTGTGGCTGCATTTATTGAGAAGAGTGTGCGATCCCCGGGGCACTAGAGGATAATTAACCTCTAGTGCCCCGGGCATCATAATGGAACTGCAGAGTTCATCTGCAGTTCAGTTTCCACGGTCACTTGACCGTGGGAACTTTGCGGTCACACCTGTGACTGCAGGCAATCTCCCGGGCCCTAGAGGTTAAATAACCTCTAGTGCCCCGGGGATCGCAAACAGGGAGATTCCCAGGGCTGAATGCAGTTCTGGGAGTCCTCCTGTGTTAATTTCTTCTTCCGATGGTTTCGCGAAATCATTTCACTGAGATTTTGCACAACTATTGGAAGTTTGAGGAAATTTTCGCGAGAATGCCAGAGGCTTATACCTAGAAGAAACTTCCTCCTAGAGTGATGTCATGATGCCAGAACTCGCCCACTCTCCCATAGCAGGCACAGACCTGGGTGGGTTTTGTTCAGAGACACAACCTGCCCACCTCCTGTGATGTCTCAAGGAGACATGGTCCGTGGCTCTGGACTCCATGCGAGTGGGGTCCTTCTCCTGACCCCGCAGGTGAGTGCACCTGCCAGAACCGCTGCCCACCTGTCAGACAGCAGTGGGCCGTGGATCGGCGGTTGGGGATCTCTGGTTTAGAGTACTAGAAACTAAAGAAGGTTTTTGTTGTACTTCTGAAACCTCTTCGATACCATTACAGTTCTGATAACTGTGCTTTTTAAAAATAGATAGAAACGCCATGATTCATTTTATTAGTACTTTAAATAAAGAAGGGTTCCATGGGCATGCCTTTTAACAGATAAGGCTTCAAATATGGGATTTCCTCTTTATATTGGTTATATTTGTGGTAATACAGCCCATTTTACAAGTTCAGCAGTCATGTGAAAATTCCACTCAAATGTGTGTCTTTTGGTTAGCAGATATTGCAATTTTTAGCTATACACATGATATAGCTAATTTAGCAATATTGGTAAAGATTGAGCTACCCTTTTCCATCCTTTCCCCCAAGGCCTGTGCATATTGATGGTTCTTTTCTGGCTTTGCAAGTAACTTGAAGAGGAGCCATAGTAATGATGTTTACTTTAGTCCTGTTTTATTTATTTTCCATGAATGTATATGGAAAAAAGGAGTGGTGACACCTTGTCTCTTTTAACACAGATTTACGTACACCCTGGGAGAGGGTATGTGGCTTCCTCTCAGTAAGAGCTTTGTCATCCCCCCTGCTGAACTGGCCATTAATCCATCAGCCAAGTGTAAAACAGACATGACTGTCATGGAGGATGCTGTTGAGGTCAGGTGAGTGCGTGGGGATCCACAGGGGAGACATAGTGTCAGTGTGTTGTGCCTCTCCCTGTGCTCTGATTAATGTGCTTTCCTATATCAGGGACACATTGTTCTAGTAAATAATGGCTGAAAGCTGAATACATTCTTAGTACTGCTTGCTCATAACCAGTTATTATCCACAAAGGCAGCACATTTCTGCCAGATGATTTGTATGTTTTTATGAACACATCTCTCACTTTTTGCCGATGTCTCAATCCTACCCATTTCCTTAATCTATTATTTTGTGGCCTTGACCTCTTTCGTGCCCCTTTCACTGACTGCAGTGCTCTTTTTTGTAGCTTGCTTTGATTTGATATATTTCCTCCTTGTCTCTTTCTATCTATCATTCTCCCCCACTTTCCTTTCCTATTGTTTGCTTGGTCAACAGAGAGGAGCTTATGACCTCTTCTTCATTTGATAACCTTGAGATTCTGCTAGACTCCTTCGGCCCTGTTCGGGATTGTTCCAAGGGAAATGGGGGATGTAGCAAGAACTTTCGATGTGTTTCTGATCGTAAACTGGACTCCAGTGGTTGTGTGGTAAGTGAATTAGTAAAAAATACAGTAAACCTCTTAGCTACATTCTTATGTATTCTTATATTATGTATATTATGTATTCTTATTATTATCAAATACCATAGGTCAGTTTTGAAAGGCTACCTTAGTGCCTTTTCAACGTTTCAAAATATACTGGCATGGGGTATCTGAAGAATTTATTTTTTATGTGTTTATTTTAGGTGAATGTAATAGTTCACCCATTTTGGTACTTTTTTGTCAGTACTTTAAAAACAACTTTAACTGCATGTATCCACTCAACCCATTTATTGTTATGCCTTTTATTACTTATGGTGGTCCCCAAGACAATAGGAGTGGTACTGCTCCAGCCATAGATACTGGATGTGAGGGGTAGACTGTGCTTTGATTTTGTATATGTTGTGTATGCTTTTACGCTACATGCTCTCTCTGCACATATACTCAACCTTTCAGCATTTGCAGTGTTTATGTTTGTGTACTTTGACTGCTTGTGTTCTTAATGAGTATGCTTTCTCTTGTTGCTCTACAGCAAGCATATTCTAGCTTGACATAACGACCCTGATTTAATAAAGTTCTCTAAGACTGGAGAGAATACACTTTCATCAGTGAAGCTGGGTAACCCAGCAAACCTGGAATAGATTTCCTAAAAGTCATTAGCTATTTGTTAGCAAATGTTTTCAATCCTGGACCAGATCCATTCCAGGTTTGCTGGTTCGCCAAGCTTAACTGATGAAAGTGTATTCTCTCCAGCCTTGGAGAACTTTAATAAATCAGGGCCAAAGAGTCTGTGCTCTGACTATGTGTGCTTTGATTGTGTGCATTCCCTGTGTGCTCTGCTCATGCAATCCCCCCAGAAAGTTTGCATTCAAGTAAGGGCATGGCATATCAAGAAAGAAGGATTGCAACAGATATAGAAGTGCTGTTCAGTGACTGTTCTGCTTTCCAAAGTGCAAAGTTTACAGGTCTGCACTACACAAGCACGATCTTGTACTTTCTATAAATACTCCACATAAGCATCGCTAAAATCTTAATATATGCTTTGTTATAAAGCCAATGCTATTGGTCTAAGTAACACAGTGGGCCTGATTTGTTAAAGCTCCCCAAGGCAGGAGAGGATACACTTTCATCAGTGAAGCTGAATTATCCAGCAAACCTGGAATGTTTCGAAACCTGGACCAGATCCATTGCAGGTTTGCTGGATCACCCAGCTTCACTATTGGAAGTGTATCCTCTCCAGCTATGAAGAGCTTTAATAAATCAGGCCCACTAAATGAAGAGAGGCTAAGAATAAACAAGACATTACTAGAAAACACCATACTCTTTGTAATACTTGAATTACATATGAGCAAAGGTAAGTCCCTATCTACTTGGCAAGATTGAGGTAATCTGCCCCCATATATTTTTTGATGTGTCATCCCATCTCCATGTCCACAGATATTCGCAGCTGCACAGCTATTTATAAAGAAAATATATATACAAATACATAGAATATATACCACATTCTAGTTGTAAATTGGAAAAATAGTTGTAAATAGTTGTAAACTGGAATTCACTGAAACCTTCCCTACTGAAGAATCTATTACAGTAGACTCTCGACTATCCGGCCTAATGTGGCGGCAGGGTAGGCCGAATAAGAAAAAGATAGTCAGGAGTCCTATTAATAAAGTACAATACTCACCTCCACACATGGGCAGTGTTCCTCTCTCCGCACCTGCAGACATCTGCTCACAGTTCCGGAGAGCAGGCAGCATAGACGATTGTACCATGCAGGAGCACCACTGCAGACGTCCACCCACACTGCCTCAGCATTTTAGAATGAAGATTGTGTTTTTTTATTTGGACTCCGTACTAGACCCGATGGCCGCGAGCCGCATAGGCGAGATCCTACCATACTGCCATTGAAACACATGTACCTGGAAGTTTCTCTACCAGGGAATGAGTTAGTGAATTTCAAATCCCCTGCTTTATAGATTGACCAAAGAATTAGTAAAGTTTAGTAAAAGTATATTATAATATAAACTATGTTATTTGCTTACACCTACCAACACAAAAAAACATCATTTAGTAATCTCTTCCATCCTATAAGATTAGTATACTAGGAATGCATTAAGCTACTGAAAACACGTAAGATGATGTTTTGCTTATCTTGATGTCTTGCTGAAAGTGAATATGAAGGCTGCTGAGCACTGACATTAACATGTCTATCCATTTACCCTAAACTAAGACCAAAAAAAAACTTTAGGAGAAGTTGATAACAGCTCTGATACTATGTGGGTATATGAAAACTAGGATAAATGTAAAAACAATGTCTGCTTTGTGAACAAGTGTACAATTTTGTCAATTATGAACCTAAGAGATTTTAAAATGTTCCTAATTATGCAATTATAAATACCATCCAGTGGGGAAAAACATTTGCTTGTCAGAAAAAATACACATGGTGCACAAATTGCCTTGTCCTAGTTTTATGAATCCCCTATTGATTCCTAGGTATTCATTAGGTAAGGTAGATTTCATCATGTCATTCCTTGATCAGGTATTTTCTGTACACAAGTAAATATGAGCTGTCTAATAAAAAAATAAATTAAAGCTGCACAAAACACCAAAATCCAAATTTCCTTTGCAGGTTCCTTAGAGTGTGTTCCTTTTGTAATCATAAAGTATCAGTGTAGGCAGATATAATAGACCCTCCTTATAGTGGTATTGTGACCCCATATTGAAAAATATGTGCTGGATCATTAAATATTCGTTATTCTGCACTCTAGATTTCTCTTATTTTGCCTACAATCCTGCAGAAATACATGTTGATCGTGCCAAGGAAGTCCACCTAAGACAGCTTCCTGTGATGGGGCTGCAACAATTCTGCACTGCTATAGAGTTCAGAGTATAGTTGCCACTCTCATGTTGGCTGTGCCTGCATTTAATATAGGAGGATAAATCTATGTTGCATGAGTGTGGCTATCAGCAAAGTCACTGCTGAATCATTGAAGTATTTACCGTGTCAATCACCACCAAGTCCCACCTTGTTTTCTTGATCGATAAAACTGCTGAAACCTACCTATTGTGAGTTGCAATTGCTGGGAGGGGGAGTATGTGAGGCACAAATGATGGAGGATTTGGCTCAGTCGGAAGAATTAAAGGGCTTTTTTGCTCACTTATGAGGCTTGTAGATCACATATTAACTGCATCTAGCACTTGTTTAGTCTGTCATACAGGAGCCTTTATTTGTAAGTTAATACAGTTATTTATTCATTAGGAAATAATTCAGTGTATTTTAAAAAAAAGTCCCTTATTTATGCTATATATCTAAAATAGAGTTCCTGATTGAGAATAGAATTGACATCATCATGATGAGTTTAATCCTTCACTATCCGATCACATGGTTAGCCAACCAATATTATTTTGACTTTGACAGCAATAGCGGGGACACTTGTCCCAATGACAACTGTCTACAAGGAGATCTTCCTCACTTTGGAAGGTTATCTCCTAATTTCAGATTAGGAAGTGAAGGGAAATTTTCTAAAAATGATAATGAAAATCTAAAATGATAACCAATAACAACTTTAGATATATTTTGAATTTTGCAAAAGAAAGAGCACAGAAAAAAAAGACAAAATATAGCACAAACAGGCAACAGAATTGGATGTAGTCATCAACCTCTTTCAAAAATGTAATTCTTTATTTGAGTGGAGATCTCCATTTAAAGATTCAAGAGAAGTTTTGGTAATATTAGTATAGAAAAAATTTGTTTTTATACCCAATCATCATTTATTAGAGGTGCTGAAGGCATTGTGATACCTTTTTCAGTGTGTTGCCCCTGAACACCATGGGAATAGTTCACATGAATTTCCTTATATTAGCCCAAACTGCTGTTCTAGTAAGTAGTAGTATTAACCCCTTCACATCAGCAGCGGGTGTCCTGCAGAGGATGTCAGAGCAATTTACTGCTGTCCCCTTGACATTGAATGGCTTAGAAACTCAGAGACTTGCAAAGTCTTCCGCAATATGTGGCTTCTAATGGCTTTAATACATCACAGTCATCTGGTTCAGTTAACTGGGTCATGTGGCATGCACCAAGAGTAATCTGGTACTCTGTTACCTATTACACTATTTAATAGACATTAAACACTCGGTCCACCTCTGCAGCAATACTTCTATGAATCATAATCAGCAGACATGTACGTATGTCTGCTGCAATGAGAGTTATACGAACTTGGTATGACTAATGCAGATACAAATCACACAGTGAAAGTACTTGCCAGGGAGTCTTGTTTTTTGTTGTTTAATGCCAAAAATGTTCTCCTCTGTCTTCTGACTCATGATCTTTTTTGGTGGTAGAGGAGGGGGAGTTGCATGATGTTTTTAAACGCTTGATCTTGTCTTTCTTAAAGGCCAAATTCACCCAAAACTAACGTTTTAAATTTGACTTGCTGCCATAGTTATTCACATATCATCAATATATCTTGAGAGCTCCAAGATTGGGATCATCCAAATAAAAAGTACAGCTTTCCTAACTTTAGGGCGCTGTGAGACAGGTCAGGTGTCTTTCTTCTGTTTGCTTATCATGGTAAATTAAAGGGGTTTGTAATTCTTAACATCCTGTTTTGTGACCCAGCCACTCCTTCCCTTTACTTCCACTGCAGTTATAGCATAGTTTGAGCAAGAACAAACTGAAAGCTTGGCAATTAGATGAAGAAGTGAACAGGACTCTTCCAATCTGAGTTATAATGTTTATGGGATTAAAGGAGACTGTTATCTAGAAGAATTAGTGTAATACATAATTAGCATTTTGAAGTACATTTTATTGTATTTGTTTAAATATTTTACAGAGTTTACTGATGCTATTTTTATCTACCTATAATTCAATTTATTACCATTGTGACCTTTATTTATAAGCATAGAAAATTTGCTCTTATTCCACCATCAACAAGCTTTATTTAGTCAAACACTATCCAAAGCCTTTACCATATTCTGTTCACTACTGTAGACACTAAAACGGTGATTGGATAGCAAAAGTGTAGCAGTTCGGCCATTCTTTAATCTCTAACGAAATTTTTCTCAATCAGGGTTCACCCCTAGCAAGCTCATGAGAGCTTGCTAGGTGTTTCTTGAGCAATGGGAGGTGTGTGCCTATCTGCTCAATTTAACTGAGACCAAATATCTGTTTGGCTATCTGTAAGGGTGACATTATTCTAACTGTCCAGCAAAATAATATACATTCTTCCCATTGACGACCACACTAATATTCTTTAATTTGTAGATATAGTAACCCTAGCAAAAGTTCCCTTAAGATCGAAACATTTTTTGAATGGTTCCCCATGTTAAAAAGGAAACAGGAAACAATGCTCTAACCTCCAGTCGTCAAGATTTATTTATTTGGTTCAAAACATTTTGCACTGCTTAGTGTTCCCTATTTCCTTGTCTATATACAGATTGAAGGGACTTTAGACTTTTACATTTTACTTTTACATCTATCTACACATATTTTAAAATCGAACTCCAGTTTGCGATAGAATGAAGAAAGGTTACATCATATGGCTTGTTTACTCTGTTAGTGTCCCTACTGGGGATATTTTTTCTCATATCATGTCCTGAAATGATGGAAAACATATCCAATGGGTGTAGACGCAGCAACAAAAATCATTTTTCAGTAGAGTAGGAAAGGTCTGGAGCCTCTGTCAGGTTTATTGCTGCTTGTGTCTTTGTTTCCCATTTTTTGAAACATCTATAGTCCTGTATGAAATATGGTCCTGTATTATGTTTAATCTGTGATTCTGGGAATTTAGGACTGTACTATTAGCTCATTTAGCTAGGCTAAACATCAATAAATATCACTTCAACAGACATTTTCCCCTTCTGTACAAAGTATAAAATAAAATGTCTTAGCTGCAGATAAAGAATTTTAAGCACTATTTTACTCCATATATGTTTTGTATATACTCATATATTTTATGGAAAATTGTAATTGTAATCTGGGACAGGAAATAGGCACAAGGTTTTCACAAAAGAAACCAGAAATGTATGTACATTAACAATGGTCTAGGTCAGATTAAAGCGTAAAGTGTATGTCATTTCTAGTTGTGGATAGTGAGAAAAAAATCTGAACTCCTTTTGGGTTTTTATTGATATCTGGTGATCCGGGATAGGAACTGAGGAAAACTCTCTAACAGGATCACAGACAGAAATAAATATCCTTGTCAAAGTTTTCAGCCCTCCCCTTACTGTTATAAAAAAAAAACCTTTGTATTTTTGTCTGTGTTACTGTTGAGAACTACCTTGTTTCCCCGAAAATAAGCCCTACCATGAAAATAAGCCTTAGCATGATTTTTCTGTATTTTTGAGGATGCTTGAAATATAGGCCCTACCCCAAAAAAAGGCTACAATATATATATAAATACATGGGCAAGAGGTGCTCATTTAAGGAAAGCTCTATTGCTAGACATGAGAAATTGGGGCTAATGGTTCTAAAGGAAATGGAGTCACAAGAAATTCATGATGGATTTCAGGGTTTGGAGTGTTATGATGATGATCCAGAATTTGATTGAAATTGATTTTTTGTTCAAGAATAAATGTCGATTGTTGTTCATGAAAAAATAGGACATATGAAAATAAGCCCCAGTGCATTTTTTAGAGCAAACATTAATATAGGACACTGTCTATTTTTCGGGCAATCAGAGTACTGTCCCCTCTTCTCTAGTAAAACATTGAGCAGGAATTTACATCAATTTACTTGCCATTATTTGCACTTGCCTAGCATATTTTAAGTACTATATATACTATGTATGTTGGGGCCTTTGATTAAACGTATGAATGTTGTCATTCTAATTTCTATTAGATTGCACTACCATAATATACCACTTTGCTGATGCCCCAGTTAGAACATTGGTGGTATAATTACAGTGGTGACTGTAATTCTGGCAAGAAAATGACTGTACTGTAAAAGTATCATCGCCATTCCCTGTTGTACTAGTATTTGTAGCTAATTATGATTCTTAATAATGTACTATTTGCTTCAGTATATTTTAGTTGTGGCCAGTTGGCCTGTGGCCAGTTCCATTTCCATCAAGCTCCCAACCAACACCATAAACAGACCACCATAGTTCTGGAGGACATCCAAAATTGGGCACGTGAGAGCCTAGAAATTAAACTGGCTGAAACTAATTACAAATTTAGTGGAAGGTTTAGGGGCATAACTAGCAAGCATTTCTTCTTCCCCAGCAAAGCTTTGGATAGGGCCCAACTGACCTCTAAATAAAAGTATACACACACGTACACTAACCACTATACATTTGTTGACTGAACACACATACACTAATGAAACATAGTGTACACTAAACACACAGGCAGCTTAACTCCCCCAGTATGCTTACTTCCACTGGTCTCCCTACAATCTCTCCATTCTGGTCTATGGGATACATAGCTCTCCTTCAGCAGCCAAATGTGGTTTCCTCTTCCCAGCTCGATACACCTTCTGCTCCATACACCAAAGGACAGGGCTAAATATGGTGCCACATACAGGTGCTGATGCAACCAGTTACATTTTCCTCACTGTTCCAGACTGGCCATCAAAGAGGGAAGGTAAGGAAAGGCGGAAGTGACACAGCTATCCATACATCCCTTCAAAGTGGCATCAAATATTATCCCACATCACCCCCTTACGGCACAGGTAAGAGGGTCATTGCCACTTCCTTGAGCAGGTTATAGATTTGACAGATACACATTTTAAATCTGTATTTAGCTGTTTTTATGTACTTCCACTATAATGTGTTGACACTTTCCCATTTGGATGTAAAATGAATCTTACAGTAAGGATATTGAAGGATAGCAGTCTTCCGCACCTCATAAGAGATCTAGCACCAGGTGGTCTGTGTTGACACTGCTGGGTGGAGAAGGGGTGGGGGGGGACTTGCGATCACACATCCCCTTATTTAGTATGTGACACCTCGGTGCACCTGCTCTGTCAAAGACAGGCAAATGCAGGAAGAAAAAAAGTGTCAGTGGTATTTTGTTCCCCTCTGAGGGAACCAGATCTGTTAACAAGAGAAATCGAATCACAAGAAGCCTGTGATTGTGAAACAGAGAACAGGATAACAGGAGAAGGGAGGTGAGAATGAGAATTGTAAGAAAGACACCAGGAGAGAACAGAAGAGTATATTTAGAAATGAAGGATTGCGTGGCAGGCAAATAGAAAGAAGCTCAGCATGCAACTTTCAAATGATGGCAAGGAAAAAAAGCTGCAGAATAAAAGTCAGGTGCAGAGAATAAAAAAAGAGAACATTTACACGTTTACAGCAATGAAACACACGCATTCAGCTTCTCTATAGCTGGGACAATCAATAGGTATTATAGACTCTGCTTTATAAGACATACTTTTTTCATTCAGCTTCTTACTTCATCTAACAATTTCACCTTTAACTATAAAAGCTCGTTATGTAATGATCTGTTATCAGGTCTGGATTTATGGAAAGAACATATATTGAAAAGGTTATGGCTCAGTAGATTTGGCCCCTTGCAGAACTTATATGTTACAAAAAATAGTATACCCTAGGTAATAATAGGGAATTATGGGAAGAATGTAGCGAGTGCTTCCTAAAGTGTGTAGATATTTGGAGTAGTAAACTCATAACTTTGGCAATTACCCCCCAGAAAAGAATAGTGGGGAGTCTGGCAGATGGAATGCCTAGCCTTTGGACTGCGGAGTCCCTCCCAGTTGTATACTACTTAGAAACATGGAGAAACATAAAACCGTATTAGATTATATTCTATGTGGTGGGTTATTTTTATGGCAAAATGACTAGCAGCCTGAAGCCCCAGACTCCAGAAAAGTCTTTGTAGAAGCTAAAAAAAGTTAGGAAATTTGGAAATCATATTTTTATAATGAGTTGTACTGTACCTGTCAAAGAGAGATATACTATGCCTCAGCCAAAGCTGCTCACCAGACAATGACTGTAAATGACAGGTGTATAAATATTAGAATGGAACTTGGAGTTCTCATCCAAGGTAAGAATAACTCGAGCTGAGTCAGAATCAACTCTGATCAGAACTACCTGAGCACCACTAGTTGTTAGCTGTTGGCTTTTAGTGATATGACACTGTAAATCAATAAATGACATTGTGTGACTGCTGTGCTAATGCAAGACTTTATCTTTGTGAATCAAGCATAGGAGGACGGCTTTACTGTGTCAAGGTCAGAGAATATTGATGCATGCATGTCCAGATCAAATATAACAGCATCCATGTGTGTCTGTTAACTAGACAACTCTGACTAATTTGTTAACCTAGGTAAAGTTTACTATATTATGTTTTAATAAATGCTTGATCATATTTATTACAGTCTGATAACTGTGAAAGAAGCAGATTTTTTTATTGTGTTTTAAATTTGTTTTTATTTATTTATTTAAAACTGTACTTGTGCTTTTAAGAAGTGTACCAATTCTTTCTTAGCGGCAAAAAGTATACTAGCAGAATGTAGGTTTGTTTAATAACAAATCTCATGTTATAGCTAAGAAATTGTCAGTAGAGGAAGCAGGAGCTGTCAATGACAATGTGCGTGCCACATACCGCTAGCTGTGAAAGAGAACACACAGAACATGTTCTCATAGCATGGGGCATTGTACCAAGAAACAGTTATCTGCATATCAGTTCTGTTTTTAAAAAGGACCAGCTATCCAAAAATGAGCTACAAGGTTTGTCTACTCAATCTCAACCCCAATCCCATATGTTACTGGGCCAATGGCGGATCTCCTTGCCAAAATTCCTAACGCTCCACATGGGGGTTTTGGGTGTTTGATTCACCTTTGTATATTTCAGATTATACTGTGGCAATCTCCCTAAAATAGGAAAAAGTGAACTTCCAGAAGGAAAATAGGAATCTCTCATCACGGCAGCAAGTGGGTAGACCTAGGTACTCAAGCGCAGATAGCAACAGTGAGTTGGTTTAGTTCTCTATGAAATATCTAATGGGTATAATTGACATTTTAAATATACCTGTGTGATCAATAAATTAGTTTACAATTACTCCGCCATTATTTTTATTTTCTCACAGAGACATACCTCTATTTTAAACTTCACTGTGGAACTATAGAGTGGACTTCTGTGATGTACCTTGTGTGATGATATATGCTCAGCTCATGTATATGTTGTCCTTGGGTGCGTCATACTTCTTCCCATAAGCAATATTCCAGGGCTGTTTCATTGTTCTGCTCACTGCTGTCCACTAAAATCTTTTCCCTTGTATTCATTACTACTAGAGTTTCACTGACTATTCTTTCATTTAGTTTGAGTTGTTTATAATCTTTATGGATGAACTTCTTTTTAATTTAGTTCTGTACTGTTGAATACATTATGACTGAATATGTTGTTCCTGCATCTAATTGGGTATAACTTTTTTTTAAGTGTATATCTGGTTGATACATATTATTACTGAAGAACTGTTACATGTTTGCCCAACTGAAGGAATAATAGCAGACATAGATTATTAGCAGGGTATTGGACTTTGCTGGGGATGGGATCAAAATCAGAGGTCTCTAGGGTAACATTGTGCCCCTTTAATAATACAGTTACATGGATTGCTTTTAATGTGCCATTTCCTGGAATATTAAATACATTTGAAGAAGTGATATCCTACATACACTTTTTTCCTTTGCAGCTGATAATTCTGGATTTAGCAGCAAAGAGAAAATCTCTCACACTTGGCAATTTCACAATATTAATGATTTAATAATTGCCTTTTTAGCTTTTTTTTTAGCAGAAGCAAAGAATTTAACTTCATATAAAGTGAGGATAGAATATAAATCCCACTAGGGAGTACTTAACAGCTTTCCTGTGTCCCGGAATATGTAGTGGATGGCTATGTGTGCTGCCCCACACTTTAACTGTGCTAACAAATATGCTGCTGCAGTCTGGACTTTCTCTGCAATAAAGCTTTGCCAAGCAGAGGAGTCTGTTTAATGATTAGCAAACCCAATTAGCCATTTCATTTGATTAGACATCAGATCCTCAAATTCTGAAACAGTGATTAAAGATGTCAATATACACTGTAATCAGAATGGCAGATTAGGCCAGGTAATTCTGGTGGAACTGTCTTATCTACATGGCCAAACAATCTCCAAGGCCAAAGAATTTATAAAGCTTATCCTGAATCATAGAATGAGAGGTGTCACTAGGATCTGCAATATTAGTGATGTACGGAGGAGGCAAAAAATAATTAGGATTACATAATGGCCTGAAATATAGCTTTGTGTTATTTAACATAGGCAAGTAAATAGCAAAATTAATAATTACTTATTACATGACCAGGGTAGTTCAGAGGTCCCCAAATTCCCTCTTCTGCTACTCAGACAACCTCCAAACCGCCTTTTGTAAATCCCAAATATTAACTAAAGATGTAATATTACTCAAATGAGACACATTGGGAATCTATATACCAGCCAACCAACAACTAATTGTAACAAATGTAAAATTAACATCATGCAGCAGTATTTTTGTATGTTTGTTTAATGTTTTTACTATATACTTGCCACTGAAATCCCTCCCGTTTATTTCACAAACAAGTGAATACTATAAGAGTTCATGGTCTTTTGTTTTTTGCTGTTTTGTAAACTTTGTAGGTTGTGGCAAATCTGTAATGGTTCATTGGCCATTTGTTGTGAACCTTATATTCTCTATTATGGATTACTGATATGGGGCACATTTATTAAGCTGTAAATCTGACATTTACTAAACATTTACTGCAAGTGAATCTTTTGCATTTGTGTTATTGTGCACATCCACAATACCAGTCCTGGAGTTTCAAAATGCAAAAGGCACAGGTTACTTAAAATAACTATTAGTGCTGCAGGACAGCAGCAAAGCTAATTTGATTCTTTCAGAAGCACCATCAGCCTGTTCCATACTTCATTGTCCATCCAAGGCAAACATTACTGAAGCCATTGGTGTTATTTCAGCCATACCTGTGCAGACAGTTGTTGTGAGGTACAAGTTTGGGTGAACACCTAGCACAGTCAGGTCAGTATGGAGGAAAGGTGGTGATCTCAAAAGCATCTTGAAATATTGTCAAAGTGGTGCCATTGACACAATTCCAAAGCCATCAATATAGGCCCTAAGCAAAATGGTATGTTATAAAAAGGAACACACCTCAGAAAGTACCCTTCCTGTTACCCTGTAAGATGATTTCAAAATCAGAGGTATCTAGGGTTTCATAATTATAGCTGCAGATAATTACAAATAACACAGGTTTAGGAAATTGGATACATTTCATGGCATGTTTAGCATTTCCTGTTCAGCAAAATTTGTGCACAATAAAAGGCTGATGGTGAGGGTTATGTTTGGTGGTTAGTATTAAGTATTATTGCTACTTAGTATTATTTCCAGACCTATTTGGATTTTGAAACTACTAATGGTATGCCATTATTTTAAATGACAATGCCAAATACATATCACCCAAAGGTCCAATGTATTGTGTTTGAGGGGTTGTACCTGTCCTTTAAATGGTAACGCTTCTGTTCTGTATATGTTCTGTTTCTGTTTTTAAAAAAAGTATTTACTCTGATACAACAAGAACAAGAGCATCATAGCTGTCATATTTGTATGTTTGTTACCTCTGAATGGTGCTAAATGAACATTTACTGCATGATTTGCTCCAGTGAGAATTACATATGTATCACACATATATAATGTATTCATAGTTTTTCTGTGGATAGGATCCTTCATACATATGATAAGAACCTCTAAATTAATCAGTCTAGTCTACAGAAAGAAAAGTTCTTATCATCAGGGGTTTATATAGAGGAGTTGGATAATCTAACAATGTGTATTTATGAAAATCATTAATGAATACAGCTAAAATCTAAGTATAACACGGTCCAAAAAACGTGAATTAGATAAAAGTGCTGACTGGATATATTTGGGGTTTCAGTCGCTTTTCATTTTAAAAGAAGGTATTCTTTATGTGCCTGTTTTAAAGAAGTCTTGGTTCCTGTGGTGTAACAGCAATACTTTGATTTAATAAAACTGCCATAAAGAAAACAAACAAAATTTGAGCTGTTGCCCATAGTGTGCCAATAGAATGCTTGTATCATTTTTCAATATAAAACCTAACTGGGTGCCATTGGCAGAACTCCCGCATCCTAAAGTTGCTCATACTATACTGTATACATTTAAATTAAAACTGGCCCTAAATCTAGAGTTCTGAAGATGCTGATTTTTTTCTTCATGATTTATGTGTTAACGTCTTTTGATTAAATTCAATATTCACATACCTTTTTTTAAAAATGTCTTTTTTTCAAAAATTACTTTTTGTAAGATTCATGCAGGCTGCAAATATTTAATTGGCAAGTATAATCAAGTTAACATTTTATCTACTTTTGAAGAGCTGTACTATAACATATAGTAAAAATTGACAGGATCTGAAAAATATTCCAGGGACAAAAAATGAAAATAGGGATAAAGGTGGTGATAAAATACAAAATACACCGAAAATATGTTAGAGATAGAAAACATGAATTTGTAAACTTGATCTTTAACTGTATAACGGAATTACATCACCCAAATATTTTAAATAAATTGCTATTTTTACATATTTGGCTTTTTCTCTTTTTTATCCCTGGCGTGATTTCAATGTGATTATTGCAAGCTTTTGTCTATTTTTTTGAGTGTGAAGCCAAACTTGTTTTCGAAGTTTTGCTAAGCAGTTGCTAAGCAACACCATCTACCCGCGGCAGCAGTGTCACTCCCGCTAAAAAGTGGTTTATATTCCATAAACTAAACTCTCAGGACTGGAAAGAAATGATGTGAACTTCTCCAGCAAGCAGATCAATTGTCAGACACTTGATTAAAATGTTTTATATTTGGTACAGCAACACACAAATACATGATAAACACTTCAAGTTTTTTTCATTTTTATGTTCTCTCAAAATGTAAAAAGGAATCAAAAGGAGACTCTTGAACAAATGAATGTGAGATAGCATATGCAGAATGTAATCAGGGTTAGAGAAGGTAAAAAATTGGTGGGTTTTATAGCTTAACCACAAAGCACAATCTGTTTTTTTTTGCAGTGCCCTCCAGGACTCAGTCCTATGAAGGACCAATCAGGCTGCTACAATCGGCAGATGGGGGTTGACTGTTCGGATGGTTTTAATGGTGGCTGTGAACAGCTTTGCCTTCAGAAAGAAGTTCCTTTTCCAGATGATCCTGAAATGTACAACATTCTCATGGTTTGTGGGTAAGAGCTATCAGCAAAGCTAATATTTACCCACGGTGCAAAATTCTGTAGCATATATTAAAGCAAGAAATCTATTTTTGAATACTCATCACCCACATTAAAGACGCACATATTCATTCTCATTTATTAAATCAGTCCTCTAAACAAACAATGTGGCCAAGTTTTCAGTGGCAGCTATCAAACTGCTTGGTGGTTTCAACCTGTGCACTTGTGTAATATATGTTAAAGAAAATATTTTACAATTACCTCTGGGGTTTTCCTTTGTGAACCTGAATCTGCTCAACACATTAGGTGTTAAGCTACGTACACACGTCAGATTTTTATCGCCCGATAATCGGCATAGGCCAAATATCGGGCGAAAATCTGCCGTGTGTACAGTCGGTGTCATCCATCGTCCGAACGACCGTCCTGCCGGATCCACGGACGATGGACGACAACCGATCCTAATGAAAGGGAAGGGGAGAGCGCGCAGCAGGGTGCCGCTCCGTCGCTCTCCCCCTCCCCTCTCCATAGAGCATGAACGGTGCTGTATGTACAGCACCGTTCATGCATCGTGCACTCCCTTGTCGTTGGAAAGGATCGTGAAAGATCCTTTACAACGACAAAAATTGCACGTGTGTACGCAGCTTTAGTCTTTCATCAGGTATTCACTTTTTATGGAACAAGTTTCCCATCTATCTATTGAAAAACAATACTAGTGCCTAAAGCAGAATTTTTATTAAAAAAAAAAAACACCTTTACTTTTGAAAAGCCCTCGATCCCTTCTCAATCAGAAGGTGCCGTATCATCCCAGCTTCCTGGGTGTCAGGCTTCCGGCTTCCGCTCACATCACTTAATTTCACACTGTGCAGGCATGAGATCTTTCTGAAATGTATAAAAATGTATAAAAAATGGTGCCGATCTCACTGCGTATGTTTTTTTTTTATTTACATTCCAGGTAAGCTCCTAATGATGCATGCCCCCTCTCGGGCATGAGCAAAAGGTGCAGTCCTCAGCTGCATCATGCCAAGTATCCCAGGAGGCTTCAGGTTAAACTTATGGGGCCTGATTTATTAAAGCTCCCAAAGGCTGGAGCGGATACACTCTCACCAGTGAAGCTGGGTGATCCAGCAAACCTGGAATGGATCTGATCCAGGATTCAAAACATTTGCTAGCAAATACCAAGTGACTTCTAAGAAATCTATTCCAGGTTTCCTGGATCACACAGCTTCACTGATGAAAGTGTATCCTCTCCAGCCTTGGAGAGCTTTATTAAATCAGGTCCTTAGTCTTTACCGCCATGGCAGTAAAGTCAAAAGAGGAGGGATCCTCCCCAAAACAAATATCATAAAGGATTAGCCATCCTTTTATATAATGTTAAAAATGTGATGATAGGTCTACTTTAAATCTCAACAATGAGCAACACTACACGGGTCCCCATGTAGGCTTATCAATCTAGAAGAATAATGGCAGAAAAAGACCATGGTCCTACAATGCTACCATCTATTAGGTCTGCTCCTATTAATCTCAAGGATGATAAAATTCACTTACTGTTGGTTGACTCACTACCCTTTGGTGGAAGTCTGTTTCAAGCATCCATCCCTTAAGTAAACTAATACTTTCTATAGCTACTGGTAAACTTTCCTCCTGTTAGTTTGAGGCGTGATTTCCATTTGTTCCCATGTTTTATTATAAAAATACTGCCCCCACATCATATGGTTTCTGTCATGTCATAACTTGTTACCTGTACATATTACACTCATGTAGTCTCTCTTTATTAAACAGGACTATTATTAGTGCATGTAGCCAGAAGGACAATGGCAATATTTTGGAATATCTGAATTTATTAGGGTTTGAGAAATAACATGGCCAGAGTAAATACTACTCAAACACATAATTCCCATTTGAGAGCTTTTTGTCACAGTATATCAGACATTCAATATATAATAATAAATTCTGAATGGAAGTGTATCATTGCGACATGTGTTATAGATAAATACAATATCTTGCTATATGTGCTAGGAAATTGGTTATGTCACTATATGTTTGTGTATTGGAATGACCACTTGTACTGATGATCATATGTGCATAGATTCTAGCCCAAGTAATTGGTCCCTGGGCACATATGGCAGCCTTGTTCATTGCTGAAAGGCTGATGAGAGCCTGGTGCAGGTGTGTGAATGTGATAGTTGCAGATATATATAATTGAACAGGATGTTGGCGAGGACATTAGATCAATAGGATGTCGTCTGAACTTTGGAAAGTGACATTGAGCAATGTAAAGTGATCTGAATATTGACAGCCAAATTGGGAACCTGCGACTCTGTTGGTGTGAGTTGTTGTATGTTAACAACAATCATTGTTTGTCACAGAAAGTTATTGGTGGACTGGTTAGGGATTTAAGCATTTCTTGTTTGAATAATGACTAAATATATACTGGAAGTTGACAAATGATGGGCAACTAAATTCCTGTACAATTTTTGATATTTCTAGCACTGTACATAAAAAAACTGATAAAAGCTGCGTGTATTTACTATAGTGTGTGTGTATATATATATATATATATATACCACCTTTTTGGTCCCGCAGACCACTAAAATGACCGGCTCCTGGCCGTACAGGCGTGGGAAGCCGGTTGCCATAACCCTACCCACTCTGCCATCGCAGGTGTGAGCCTGCGGTGGGAGGGCGGGTTGTGTCCTTAAACACAGCCTGCCCACTTCCCTGAACCTGGGATTTGCACAGGTGAGGTGGTTCACGGCTCTGGCCAGTGCATCCCCCCGGCGGGGTCCTATTACTGATCCCACTTGGGGGTGCACCGGCCAGAGCCCCAGACCACCAAAATATTCTCGTGGACCGCTGAATTAAATAGTATAGGTAAATGATAAGTAAGTAAGTAATATATAATCTGCAATGTAGATATTTTTAAGAATTATTGACTTGCTTGCTTTTGGTTGTATGTTTTAGGCAAATGTTTGGTCTAATATGTGCTGATGGACCGAAAGAAGGCTCTAGTCACACTGCAGAGACACCACTGTATTTTTCCTTTCTTATTTGTACAATAACCCTGGCTCACAACCCACAAAAAAACTCCTCTCCCTATCCATGGGCATGATCATAGGGATATAAGTTTGAAAACACTTTCCTGTACTCTTTGTCTTTTGTACATTTTTGCCTATCATCCCTGATACCTATTTTCCTGCCACTGGCGATTTTTAAACAATTGTATCTTTTACAGAATCTTAATTCTTTTGACGAAATATCTGCCTGTTCTCTGTACTCTTTTTAGTACATGTTGGCCAATTCTCCCTCATTAAAAAACATCCTGCTTCTGGCCAATTTTACTTTGCTGTATCATCTGCATTCTTAATGATAGCTAGAGAAATTGGCTAGCTGCAGGACAGTGTTGTGTTAGCATTGACAGAAACAGCACCAAAGAACAATTGACTAGGTTCTATCTGCCAGACCAACTGAGTCTATTACCCATTACTAAAAATGCAGAGAGAATCAAGATGGACCTGTAGAAACATGTCCCATTTCAATTTTCTTTTTCTGTAATTTAAAATTTAGTATGAAAAATTCAATTTTAAAAGCAAGTGATGGCTTTTTAGGTTATTTTCAACATTTACCAACATTTTATTCCTGTTTTTAAATCAATTTACAGAAAAAAAAATTATTGTTTATATTTAGGACATATGAAGATGAGGGAAACTGTGTTGCGAGATTTGGTTTGTGTCACTAAAGTTGTGTCATTCAATTTTACATTAGTTTGAAATTCTTTTAACCCTGTTTGAAAATCATTGAACCTGCAATTGACCTACTTCTGACCTGCATTTAACAAGGTTCAAGCTGACCTTTTACCACCATAGGAATCGTATTAACATGCAAAACCCACTTGTTGCAAAAAAACACCCATGCACACTGGCTATAAGGAAAACTTTACCATAACTTCAAATTTAGCTTGGTGCTGTCCCCTCCTTCTCTGCTACCCTAGACACTGGCCCAATATAGAGAAAATACCCTACTTGTCACATTGAAGTTATTTCCATATTACTATACCTCCTCTCTCCGATGTCCCTTTTCTGAGCACCAACTTTATTCATTGGTCAAATTCTGAATGCTAAGCCATATAAACATCAACACAAAAGACACACCAAGGGCACAATTTATATAAGAGTATTTGACATTCCCTCAAACCATTCCTGGTGGTAATCAATTATTGCCTTTCAAATACATAGACCTGGAAGATTCCCACAAGGGAATGTTTGAGAGAATGTGTGATTACCTGTATTAAAATAGACCACTATATCAGAAACAAACTACAGATTTAATTTTGTTTGGTAGAGTCCTTTTAATGAGAGTGCTGATTTTATTTTATAAAAAGAACATAAAAAAGTATAAGAATCACTGTTCATTAAAAATTAAGTATGTGTGAAAAAAATTCCATAATGCAAAGTCGACTCTACTATACTACCAATCTATTTACATAACTTATACAATACATAATCTTATTTTAAAGCAGAAGATCATGAATGTTTGGATGACAGCTGGCCCAAGCAAAGCAGCAAATGTTGCAAGGCTCACCAGAGGCATGTCCCAAATATAAAAATTTTGGAAATAGTTAAATCACTGAATTTATTTCTGCATTAAAGAATAACTCTAGAAAATGTAGATATGTAACTGATACATTTATTTCATGGGTTATCAGTACCTTCACCTTCACCTTCTCCTTTATGAGATGTGATGTTTTGAAATCTGGCTCACCTAATTTTGTCCCCACTGCCTGTTTGTTTGTTGGTTCCATGGCAGGAAAGTAAGAGGACATTTGCATCATAGAGACCAACAGAGCAATACAAACAATGACACTCACTCCTATCTAAAACTGTCTGTTAGCAGTCAATTATATTTTGGTTTTATTATTTTAATTTACCACACTGTCATTCCGTGACAACTCTTTTTTTTTTTTGTTTTCTTCTCTTTTTTTTATCTCAGCAACTTTAGTAGCTGAGAAATATTTTATAATTATGTTACAGTCCAAAGGCACATTTAAACTGCAGCTGACGAAGATTTGCCTTTTTGTACTTAAGCTTACTCAATGTTAAACCTAATTTAATAGGTGTGTAGTCTCAAAGGAAAACATCGGGTCAGGCTAAAATCAGCTTAGAGTTAATAAATTCACACATAATTGATTTTTACAGATTTAGTGATTACTACCTCCTAATCAACACTGACAAAATACACATAAACGAAAAAGATCACTTAAAAGAAAAAAAGAGATATGCTAGACATACAAAGTGAAATACTCACAATAATATGATTTTAAATACAATTGTACATACTCAGCTACAAGTGTTCAATGTAGCATCCATGTGTTTGAAATTTGAACTTTATAATAGTTTTTATCATTATATCCTAAATATCAAAAATGACACAAGAAGTGGTTTTGATTTTAATTTGATCTATTTGACTTTTTTTGTTGGATTGCACATTTTGCATAGTGTATTGCCAACTTTTGGTGCTTTGGTAATCTTTTTTAGACCCTAACTAAATATGAACTCTATAGTGAGTGTTGACAGCCATGTGCATTTATAAAAGGTTATTTGACAAATAAACCTCCTAAATATCTTTCTTAGTTTACCTGACCCCTGAGACCACCAAACTCCTTGTACATGCTCTTATCATCTCTTGTCTGGACTACTGTAACCTCCTCCTCTCTGGTATTCCACTAACCCCACTCTCTCCTCTACAATCTAGTATGAATGCTGCAGCCAGACTCATCCATCCTTCCCTCCGCTCCTCTTCTGCTGCATCTCTTTGCAGATCTCTTCACTGGCTTCCATTTCACCTTAGAATCAAATTCAAGCTCCTGTGTTTTGCCTTCAAATCCCTCCACAGTTATTGTCCCACTTACATCTCTGACCTGGTAAAAAAGTACTCCCCCAGCCGCTCTCTCCGCTCCTCCAATGACCTACTAATGACTTCCTCACTCATAACCTCATCAAATGCACATATACAAGATATCTCTAGAGCTGCCCCAACTCTCTGGAATGGTCTTCCTCATCCTATTCGGCTACTTTTCTACTTTCTGCTCATTTAAAAGAGCACTCAAAACCTTTTTTTTCAAACTTGCCTACCCGTCTTCTGTCTTTTGAAACCATCACTACTTCCCACCGCTACATATCTCCCATCCTATTGTGTGTAAATTTCCCCACCTACTAGATTGTAAGCTCTTCAGGCCAGGGTCCTCGCATCCTGTATCACTGTCTGTATTAGTCTGTCATTTGCAACCCCTTTTTAATGTACAGCGCTGTGTAATATGTTGGCGCTATATAAATCCTGTTTATTAATAATAATAATATTATTAATAATAATAATAATAATATTTATACAGTTGTATTCTAGTAAATACTTAGCAGCACTTTTTCATGATTCTATTTATAGGTCTTTGAAGCATTTAAAGTACAATTACTAAAATATACACTATCCCACGCTCCCTAATGCACCTAAAGCAGTGTTTCTCGACCTTTTTAACATTGGGAAACCCCTTAAATTAATTTTCAGGTTTTCAGGGATCTCCTGCTATGATTACACAGTTCAGAGTACATTAGTGTGATGGTCAGTAGGAAGAATTGTTTCTACATTGCTGGCACCCTTACGGATCATTGGTATCTGTTAAACTGACCTGAGAGTCAAAAACTGCTTGTTTTTTAAGGAACCCCTAGCAATCTCTAGAAGAACCTTGGGGGTTCCTGGTTGAGAAACACTGGCCTAAACTAAAATATACTACAAAATTCTCCCCCTCTTCTCACTTACCCTACAAGCAAGCTGTCCCCTCCCATGAGCAGTTGTGATCTTCCCTTGCCCCCATCTTTATCAGTTCAGTAAGTTTTATTAAGTACAGAGCAATCTCCTATAGCTACATACACAAATTTCAATTTATTCAATTCATTAGAAAATTGTTTGCTTTAACATTATCAAAAAAGACACAAGCATATCCATTGCGTTTCAAGAAAAAAAAAAATTTCAAGCTGAAGAGAGCATTCGTTTTTTTAAGAGCAATGAAAATATGCAATAGTGTTCCATAGAACTATACCATAGGCAAATGATTTACAGAATTGTATTTATATTTACTTTCTTGCCTGATTCATGGACTTTTTCTAGCAATGGTTCTTTAAAGGAAATTCCGTAAATGAATATTTAAATGCTATGTATTCCTAGTAAATATTTTTTCTTTTTGAATTTTGCAATCAAAACTTACATTATATGAGTATTAAGAAAAAAATGTAGTGAAGTAGTTTATTGTATATAGAATAATAAAATGTATATTATGTACAAAATGTAAAAACATTCCGCACAGTATGGAAAATACAGATCCTGGGGACAGCATTCTTGACACCCTTAGGCTTAACTTAAAAAATACAGACCTCCAATACCCTTAGACTCAAAAAATACAGACCTCCAATATGATGCACAATTCCCACGAAACTGGTGAGGCAGCCTATGTAAAGGCAGAATACTAAAACCTAAATCATCTCTTTTTGGATCTCTGACACAATACAGTACAATAAACAGGGTAAGCAGGTGTCACATAGGCAGTAAGGCATAGACATCAACCCATTTGGATAATTATTATTATGATTATTATTATTATTATTATTATTATTATTATTATTATTATTAATAACAATATTATGATTAACCTCCTGAGCGTTACACTGAGGTCTAGATTTCTGTACCAAAAGTGATCCATTGTTTTTCATGAATTTTTTTTTTTTAAATTGTAGACCTGTAACTTACAGAAATATGTCCTAACAGTGGTTATAGTAGATATTATGAATATAAAAAATGTTTGAAACACACAATCATTAAAAAAAAAAAAATTACTTTTATTAAAATAAAGGAAAAACACAAAAATCAGCTTAAACATGACTACATAAACAAAGCTTGAAGCCATGGCAGGGGTCAGGCAGGCGGTGATGTCTAGGTCCAGGTAGAGATGTCAGAGTCCAAGCAGAGGTCAAAGCAGGCGGAGATGTCAGAGTCCAGGCAGAGGTCAGGGCAGGCGGCAGGCAGAGATGTCGGAGTCCAGGCAGAGGTCAAAGCAGGCAGCAAATGGTCAAAATTAGGCGAAGATCAGCAAAGGTAAGATAAGACACAGTGTTACACACTAGCCATCCAGGGAATAAGTGGCAATTTTTAAAACTTTGATTCTGTATTTATTGGGGTTTGTTTTGAATTATTTTGTATTTGATTGGATACGGGAGTTTGTATCCAATCCAATACAAAATAAGAATTTGAATTTCCAAGTTATTTACTTTTTTTTTATTTTTTTTATTTTTTGTATTGGATTGGATACAGGAGTTTGTATTCAATCCAATACAAAATGACAGTTTGAATTTACCAATTACACACTTTGTATTTATTTGAATTATTTTGTATTGGATTCAATACAGGAGTTTGTATTGAATCCAATACAAAATGAATGAATGAGTTTCTATTTGAATTTCCCGCACACGCGCCGACGTCATCACGCACGCAGGGAGGAGCCGTCCGTTTTTTTTTTCTCCGCCGGACGGCTTCTCGTTTCAGAAGGCACCCGGCGCTGGAACGAGAAGGACGTCGGACGATCAGCGGGACCAGGTAAGAAGCCGGCCGGCATCTTGTGTCCCGCCGGCCGGGCGGCAGAACACAAGATGCCGGCCGGTGGAACACAAGATGCCAGCCGGCATCTTACCGGTCCCGCTGGCACCCGACGCTGGAGAGGGAGATCGACGGACGACGCTGGACGGAGGACGACGCTGGAATACGAAAACGACGCTGGATGAGCACAGGGGGACCAGGTAAGTAAGGATGGGAAAAATCTCGGGGTTAACCATCCTTGCAATTTTTTTGTGCCCGAACGAAGGTCGGGCTTAACGGCAAGGTGGTTAATAAACAGGATTTATATAGCGCCAATATATTACGCAGCGCTGTACATTAAATAAGGATTGCTAGTGACAGATGAATACAGACTGTGACACAGGAGAACCGTCCCCCAAAGAGCTTACAATCTAGGTGGGCAAGTAACACACAATAGGAGGGTAGATATGTAGTGGTGGGACGTATTGACAGTTTCAAAAGACAAAAGAAGATGGGTAGGCAAGTTTGAAAAAATGGGTTTTGAATTCTCTTTTAAATGAGCAGAAAGTAGGAGCAAGTTGAATCGGATGAGGAAGAAAATTCCAGAGAGTTGGGGCAGCTAATGTAGTTTTTCTTTGTTCATGTCCAAGTTTTATGTTTTCCCATCACTTCTCTTCTCACAAAAAAATGAGAGAAGAGCTTCTGAAAAAAAGTATAAGACTCTCAAACCATTCCCTACTAAATCTAAAACCAAATTTAAATATTTGCCCAGAGTTGAGCTTTTTAGCATTATAGTGCCAAACATAGAGGTCTATTGATAAGGCTGTGAATTTGGCATTCTCCAAACATTCTCTGGTGAAGAATCAATCACTGCCATTGTAACACATGGACCTAGTTTCTCTTTGAATATACCACATTTTCCTCTGATGTCCAGTATTTAATCCAAAGTCTCCTCTGATATGCAAAGCATATTGGCAATAACTCTTTTTTTTATATTCACACTTTGCAGTTGAATGCTTGTTGTACACTTTAGCTCTTCATACAATTATTAATATAATTCTCTTTCCATTGCCGACCAGTAGATTGGCAGATATTGAATGGCCAGAACATGATGCAGATCCATCTTTGACCTTTACAGCACAATTCATAGATCATTTTGCTGTGTAGTATACAGACCCTCATATAAAGTTCTTTTTTATCATGAAGGACCTGCTGTGAAATGAAAATCATTCTTACCACCAAATAGGAATTTTGCTGTTCATCATATAATTCAGGTTCATTTGCTATATGTCCAGAATACACATTGGAAATTACTCTATTTCCTCTTGTATACCATGGTAAACTCCCACTGCTATTCATAAAGCAGTGCAATACCTTTTTTTTAATGCAGGTCCCTTGCCTACAATTCTATTTGATTGCTGACTTCCAAAGGTCCAATGAATATTTCATGCAGAATACCTCTTGTTTAATGGTCCTAGAACAGAGGCATCTGACACATCTAAATGCTGGTATACTAGCCTGTAACTGCAGGGGGTACAGAAGGTGCAACTGCTCTGGGGCTCCTGTGGTTAGAAGGACCCCCATATTACCACACCTCCCCTTTATTTCTAGCTGCGTTCTTATATGCCATGATCTTTCACATTCTCTTTGTTGTTTTATTGTCATTTTTTTACAGCAAAAGTAGGCCTATGAAACAGTAACTGAATGTTATTGTATTAAAACACTGAACAAGAATTTTATAAATTGTTGCATAAGAAATTGGATGTTCATGTTAAAATTTTACACCAAGATCTTTGAACCCTCGTGTTTGTTTTTGTACATTGCAGAGAATGTGTATTAGAAGAGAGGCAATCCATATCTGATGCATTCACCTGGGCAATAAAAAGGAATGATTAAAAGGGCAGTAAAAATATCAGTAGGACACAATGTTATAGACATTGTAAATCCTTTTTTTGCAGAACAGAAGTGCAAGTTTTGAGCAGAGCCATACAAATCCCAGGGGTCACATAATCATTATTTCTAAAATAGTTCAGTTGCTGCTTAAATGTTTTTTTACTCTTAGACTGGACAGACTGGCTCCAGAATTTAAAATAATTTGTTTACTCCTGGCCATGAGTACATTTATTTTAAATGCATGTGTAGTTTTATGCGTGGGTGTCAATGGCGGTTTTTACTTAACCTATGGATTTTATTTCACCCATGTTCTGTTTTAATTAGCTGTGAGGTCAGTCTTGTGTTCCTTTCTCTCTCGCTGAGCCTACCCAGCAATTATAGTGTTCCTTTTTTTCTCTGCTTGTCTCTGATCATATCGAAAGAAAGAGGGCACATGTTTGCTGATGGCAATAACAAGCTAAGTCTCTATAGCTTAGGGTATGAAATCAATAATTGATTTGACCTTGCTTATGTTTTCTCCTGCAGCTGTATTGAAGACTATAAATTGGGTCCTGATGGGTTGTCCTGTCACCTGGTCACAGAGCCCTGTCCTGGTGGGGCGCACTGTGGAGAGAGTCCTGAGCTGCCGATGAACCAGACCCTATTTGGAGAGCTCTTTTATGGCTACAATAATATCACCAAAGACATTTCACCGGGACAATTGTTGAAAGGAACATTTAGGTAAACAACAATTGTATTCATTTACTGCACGAAAAAATATTTAAAAGTGTTCATTCTTATGGTCTGCTTTAAGGGAAATTTTCTTGGTCAACAATCTTCCTGACATTCAGGCACCTTATGATACTTCCAAGTTTTTGTGTCAGTCTTTAAATTAATTTCCCTAATTTGTTGGAACTACAACCCAAACCATGAACAGGACCTCAACTTCTGAAAATGTGTTCAGTCCTATCTCATTCTTGCACTAAGCCAAACTTGCTTTTAAGCTATTGAATACTAAAAACCTTGGTAGCCAGTATAAGTTCTGTCATTTGACAGTAGAATTGCAAATATTGGGGCTTATTGCTGGTAGAGTTGTGGGCTTGTGCACAGTTAGGTCCAGGAACGCAAAGAGCGTAAAGCTTTTAATTGACATTACAGACTAACACATAAATCCACTGCAATAGAATTGCAATTGGTTGAAAAGGTTCTGGATTTGAGGTCTTTCCATCGACTTATGTGCTACTCAGTGATTTACATTCCTACTTTAGGGTGAACATTTTGATTACACAGTGGGAATACATAAGTGTTTGCCTTTTTTGCTTACTAATAAATTACAATTTTGTCCAGCTTGTTTTGCTATTTAAACACATTTAATGCAGCATCCAGCCAGGCACGCTAACCCCTTCTTTTTAAACTTCAACTTTCTATGCTACTTAACTACCTGTAGTCTGTTCATTGGGACAGACTACAGGTAAATCATGTTTACCTATTTCAATAGAAAATGTCCAAGTTTTCAAAAACATTTAAAAGAGTATAGCCAAAACAAAACTGAGATTTATGTACATATTAAGTGTACATTAAAAATAGTAAAATGATGGATATATAGCTTTATTTGTGTATTACCTTTCACTTTAAAGGGACATTGTTATGAACTATGTTAAGCATTGATCTTGCGATTGCTGCTTATGGAGCTCGGGAAACAATTTGTCAGCAGTACCAGCCACTAAGCTTCTTTGTTTCAACATTGATCCATTGGCAGAGACATCTTGATCAATACCATATTTTTTTGGTATTTTGAAAGACCCCTCAGATTCCAGCAGACACATAACTATTAGAATTGTCTTTTTATGTATTTAGTTCCACGGTATTGTGGAATTTGTTAAGAAAATATCTGGTGATGTAAAGAATTGTGTTTTTTTACAAAATCTGCTAATTTGGATTTTTCATTGCAAACTTGCTAAATTAAAATGGAAAGGAACTATTTGTAAGAAGTGGAGTATATTCTACAGAAACCACCAAGGTAAAGCTGTCATTTAAGGCTGGAAATTATAATACCATTCAAATAGTTAGTATTGACGCATTATATTGCTTTTTCACCAATTTTCCTCTCAAAAATGTCTGCTGTGATTGTCCGGTCTATCTATTTGTATCCATCAAAAAGATCTCATCTAAATTACAGAAAACATGTTGAAAATGTTTTGTAATAGAATGCCCAGCAGCCCTAACAATTACTTAAGCAATTTCGCATTGTCCAGTGGTACTTTGCTTTTTATCCACAGCAGCCTGACCCCAGCTTGGACAGAGTTAAGATATGGATCTTTAGGCCCATTGTTGAGGGCATCATCTGTATTCAGCGTGTTTTCATCAAAAACATAATGGACAAAAAAAAGATAACAAGCAGCTTTCAAGATCTATTATCCCTTTCATATCAATACACTGAATATATACTCACAGCACATTTAACATAGACATTGGTGAAGTCTGTTTTCAACCAAGTCAAGCAGGGTTTATTTTTCTTCGGGTAAATCATCTGAGACCTTAAGAAAATATAAAAACCTTTGTAGTGAACTCTCATGAAACAAACAATACATTGCTAAATCATATTCATGCAATTCCTGTAATAATTTTTAGATTCATAATTTTTTTTCATTTATATTGTTAGTTCTGTAGACCTGTAATGAATAGTCAACTAATAGGTTTTGGGCTAAATCTAAAGCCACAAATTGCCCTTTGATATACTTTGTAAAACATTGGATAGTTGAAATTTTACCATATGTAGTCAACTATAAACTGAGAGAAAGGATCTCAGTTTGTTTATACTCAGGTGAAAACTAGTGGCATGTTCTAGTACAACAATTATCTCTGGTTTGACAACTTTTGTGACATACTTTACATGCCATATACTAGTGGCCAACAATAATGCACAAAAGATCAGTTTAAGCGGAACTAAACTTTAATTCCTCATTTAACGCAGTAATTGTCCTTGATGGGGTTCTGGACCATACTGCTATTTGTCTTCATCCTGGCACGGAGGAAACTCCGGGGGCCACCACCTTTGCCTGTCTTCTTCCTTCTTCTGTCTACATCACCCAATCTCACACTACACAGGTAAGATTGGGTGACATAGCCTGCTGTAAAGGGGTAAAAAAGTGCTGATCTGGGATGCACATGTAGGCAGGAGCCTCCTGGAATGGGTTACATAAGTATCCTAGGAGTCTCTACACTCCCATTTTGCCATGGTGATCAAGACAGGATTGGAGGGCGCTCAATCTTATTTTAAAAAAGAAAGGGTGTTAAAAAAACGCAAGCATTTTTACTTTAAAAGAGTTATTTACCTTTTTATGTAAAGTAAACATATTGGTGATAGGTCTGCTTTAAGAGCAATGTACCCATTATAACCAATTCAAATGTACAAAATATTTTAAGCTGTGCAAAAGCTGGCTTTCATGTAATATTATTTGTCTTTCCTTTTAAAAAAAAGTTTTAAAAATAATAATAAAAGTCAGTACCCCAGTTTACGTTAAGATCAGTTAGTATTCAAGTATATGGTCCTGACATGCCCTCCTGCTTTGTAATAAAGAAAAATGTTTGCTTGTCTTTTAGCAATGTGGTGCTTCAGATTGCTAAATGTCCATGTGGAACTACTTAGCCTACTATAGACTTTTACCTGAAACAAAAGGCTTAACAAAAGTTACCCCAAAAAAAAAAAAAAAACAGATAATGATGTTTTGGGTCCTTTGTTGTTGGTATTTTGCACCTTTTGAATTGGTTATAATGAGTCACTTGCTCTCAAACAATCTTAAGGATGGGCCACCAGTAGGCTGTGCTGTGTTGTCACATAACTAGCTTTTTACTAATAAATGACTAGAGTATGTTACACATTTTACATGATGACACAACACCATCTACTGGTGTGACCTAGGTATAAACCTAATTTATTTTTCTAATTTAGAGGGCAACAAATATTCTGTTTTTTTCCAAATATATATTGTATAAAAGAAGTGACACTTCCTTTTACAAAGTAGCAGTGACATGTTCACTGTGTTGCAGGTGTACAGAGAAAAGAATGATAGGATATATAGGTTAGGATGGACCCAGTAGGACCTCTCACTACAGGCTGTCTGCAAAAAACTACAGGAGGGTGTGTATAAGACCCTGCACAAGAAGAGAAAGTGCCAGTGACTGCTCTTGATTACAGGAAGCTCCTACACAGAGAAAATGTGTCACACTAGATTACTGCACAGACAAAGTACACAAAGCTCACCAAAATAAAGTATTACATTTGGCTCTAGTGTTTAGTTGGTATTTGCTTATCTGGGAGCTCAGCTTTAAACATGTGTTTGTATTCTTGTAAATAGTGACATAAATTATTCAGTGTACTCTGTAAAGCACTAAGAAAGATGTCAGTTCTTTTTAAATGCATCAGTAAGTATAAGTGCAACCTAAATATTATTATTTTTTTTTTTTTGGGGGGGGGGGCAAGGTGGGCTGTGGCATATCTTTTGCTCAAACAGAATGGTTGTTTTTGAATCTAAAACCATTTTTCAATTTTCTTTACTTTGAAAACTTTTTGTCTGTTTATCTTTGTTTCAATCTGTTATATTTCTTTATTAACATGTTATTCTCTTTTATATGATTGTAACTAATATGGTAAGTAATGCAAAATACCTCTGCCTAATCTGACACTGGACAGTTTGTCCAGCAACATTAATGAAATGCCAGCAATCGCCCTCTGGTGACACTTTCAGTGTGTGCACTGAAAATTCAGGATTCTTGCTTTTGGCACTATGTTGCAAATAAAGCTTTAGTTATACTTTATGTAAACTTGTTTAAGGTCATTGATTGAGAAAGTGTGAAAAACTACAGGTCAACATCAGTACAGGAGCCTAAGGTCCAGTGGATGTCCAGGGGATCCAGTTACCTTTATGCTTCTGTAGTTATCCAAGAGAATAGCATGATTGGTCAGCTCTTTGCATGATACATGTAGATACAGGCAATACTAATAATGAACATCTTTCCAATCCCTGTTCCAATCATTATAAATGTCAATTAAAGTTATGTAAGTAAGGCAAAACACTTGCCTAGGGTCCCACTGCTTTATCCCATCTCTGCACAGCATATGGAGAGAAAACAGTAACAGTGCTGAACATATCTATCCTTGTACTGGTCTCTGTTATATTTACCACCACTGTCTATTTCTTAACACAGAAAACATAATTACTTGTGATTCTTTTTTAATATAAAGTCAAGGAAACAGAGCATGAAGTCACCAACACTCCAAAATACAGGATTCTTGCTTTTGGCACTATGTTGCCTAATAGAAGGGACAACAAAATAATGGATTTTCAACTTGTGACAGTTCTTTTTATAATTAATAAAGAATGCTGAATTTTGGAATGCTGGTGACATTGTTTTCTGTTTCCATGAGTTCTACATTGCGCCATGTGTGGTTGTCATTTCTTTTACTAGGTCAGTTTGCTGTCAGAATGAAATTCCTATCATGTACATGATATGAGGACGAAACTTACCAAAACATAACTTGATATGAAGATAACTTACTTATTATGAACAACCTGTAAAGGCAAGCTATCCTTAGCCAATCTTATACATATATTCATCTTTTATTCGGTTACAGACAAAATAACTTTGCTCGTGGTCTGGAGCATCAGCTGCCAGATGGTCTTCTTGTTACCACCGTACCATCAGAAACACAATGTCATGAAGAGATTTCTGAGCCTGTTCCTGACCCTAATTTTCTGACAGGTCAGTAAATCCATTTATTTATTCACTCACATCTGGTTCAATGCAATGTGCAGAAGAGCAGACCAAGAGATGTCGAATAGATTTAGAAACTGCATGCTTAACAGTAGTGTGAAATCCAGGTTACCAATGGAAGGTGTGGATGAAAATGATCCTACTAAAATGCGATTTTTCTATACTGTGGTTGTATTAATAGCTGCTGATTGCTACCATATTGGATTATTGTTTATTGGGTACGGTAAGCCTGTGTTAACACCCTTTAATGAGTTATCACATGTCAGTCTTATCTGTTAATGTCTTTTTTCTTGAGTGAAAAGCCTGATAAACCATTAAAAAGGTGATAATATTGAGTGATAACACATAAGCTGTAGATCGATAAAACCACCTCTGGGTAGTGATGTCTCAGACAGGTTTGGAAAGGAAATGTTACATTCAAATAGGCCCCATGAATTCTGATTCAGCTGCCTGGGATTTCTTCTTGTACTGTAAGGAATGGATTGTTGTTATGTCAATCAGTCTAAGTGTGAGACAGGAGTAACAGGTGAGGAATACTGTGATATAAAGCAAAAACAGGAGCTTTATTTGGTATGTGGTTTAAAGGGTTATAGATATTCTTTTAGGTCCTTTTTAATACACAGTGATATTCAAATGATCAACATTTATTCCATGAATTATAGTAGATATAAAACCTTTGATACGGTATATACATACCTATACTATCTATATACTATATATCATAAAAAACACTTTTAACCTCCCTAGAGGTAACCCCGAGTGTGACTCAGGGTAGAAAAAAGTTGCTAAAAGCGGTTACCCTCGGGGTAGGTGAACCTATGAGAGGTAATAGTAAATACAGCCTTACCTCATCTGTCGGCAGCCCGCGTTGTCCATCGCTGCGATCTTTGTCTTTTCTCTCTTCTTCCGGCCTGCTTCTGCATCTGATGAGTCACCGGGGAGTTCCCGGTGACGTTGGTGCGTGTGTACGTTGCCGGCGGGGCGGGGGCGGGAAATTCAAAATCCATTTGTATTACATTCAATACAAAATCACTGTATTGAATGTAATACATTGGATTGTAAAAGCAGTACATTGTTTTCAAGAACATTTATTTTACAGTATATATATTACCGTAGTATGAGTATAATATTAACTTAAAAAAAAAATTTAAAAATTTTTTTTATTTTAAATATATATATTTTTTAATTCATTCAATTTATTATTTTATTCAATTTATTATTTTTTTTTTACATGATTTTGTGTTTCAAACTTTATTCATTATATTATTCATTCATCATTATTCATATCAAAATAATATTGTATTCATACTATTATATTTTACTGAAAAATAAATTTTAATGAAAAACAATGTACTGCTTTTAGACATATAAAACCGGAACGAAATGAACCGCTAAGGAGGTTAATATAAAAATTGATCCCTCTATTTTTTTCCTTACATTCAGGCCCGTAATGAATCAATGGCTTTCTTTATGAGTCTGGGAAAACTAGACCATACTTTTGTAATGTGGGCTTTTCCAAAAGATGTCCTGCACAAAGGATTAAAATATTTTAGTTCAAAAATAGCTCTAACACATCAGAAAGCAGTAAAAACATATAAGCATCATGGTGACGTGTTGAACTCCAAAAACGCTTGTTTTCAAGCCTTGGTACTATGAAAGCCTCAAAATGAGCTCTTTGGAGCTCCACATGTCACCACTATGTCACTGTAATTTGCAATACTTTAGGTGTTTACTGCTTTTTGACGGTCTAACCAAGGAGCTATTCTTGTAATTCTCGAATGCCCGTTGAAAGTGTCACCTTTTGTAAAGTGCAAGACTTGGTAACCTTGTCGAAGCCAAACCACTAGTGACTATTATACAACTCATTTTATTGGGACAGTGGTGTGCACTCCAATCTGTTTTACATGAAAATTATTTTTTCAGAAAGAGGACTTCTAATGGCATAAATAACTACTGCTGTGAAAATCTCTGGATTACTTGTAAATAATGCAGGAAAACTGTTTTGTTATTTTCTTTTTAAATGAGCTTTTTGTTGGTATCATATTGTGTTTTCATACTTCAAACTTGCCCCTCCAAATAACTAAAAGCATTTTATCTACAAAGGTCACATAATCATATTGTGTTGCTAAACAATTCCAAATGTGTCTGCTTTTAATTTTTAATGCATTTACATATAAGAAAAAAGTAAATGTTAGGTATAGTGCATGAAATTCTCCTTTAGCTGAGGCAGATGTCTTGGCTACTGGCATTGTACAGTAGTGCTTTGATGGTGATATGCGTAAAGGTTTAGTCTTCATAGTTAGACAGTTCCGGCTGAAGACAATACTAATCAGCACAGTGACATTATCGAACCATTAAGTTTTTCTTTGACATGTTCTTATCCCTCTCTAACATATGCTGTGTAGTCAGCTCTCCGATATTGTATGAACCCTGTCTAATTAGCTGGTTTTATAGATAAATGGGATCTGTCATTACTCTCTGCTCACCTATCACGAGAGCTGTCCGCAATTCCCTTTTTTTAGCTTACACTGTAACCTTACACATGCCCACACATTATCTTCACTTTATGTAAATTGGTAACGTGACTTAAGTAGATGAGGCTGACCTTTGTTAATATGATAAAAGGATAGCAAGGTTGTTTTGACTCTGCTGGGTCTACTGTCTGTATCTCAGAAATTATGCAAGCCTCCGCCTTGCCAAATCTTGGCCAGATTGTGTTGTTGCTTCTACAATGCATATTCAAAGAACCATAGCAGCAATCAGCTCTTTGTAGGCTTAGCCTGCATCAGTCGCTGTGTTGTCATTTGGAATTGATGTATTTATGGACATGTGTTCAAAAAAACATCCCATGCCAGAATGCATGCTCCACTGCCAGTGTTGGCTGCTACCCAACAAATCTTTACAAGCTCCATGAATATTCAAATACAATATGTACTGTACACCAAAACATAATAACAAAGAACATCACCTTTCTTTAAAAAAAAAGTTATAAAAAGAATGTGATTGTATTTCCTATCCTAGTGTACAAAGCAGGTTTAAAAAGAAGATCTCTGGATCTTCTTTTTAAAGTGGAAGTGCTGGAGTTACAGAACAGAGCCTACAAAGACTTAAAGTTTATGTATGCCCCTATACCCCCTAAAAGCATAAACAGACAATAAAAATGCTTGTGATATTTGCACAGATAGCACTTTCACCACTTCATGGCCTATAGGTGGCAGAGGTTGAGCCAGGTCAGGAATATCAAAGCAAGCAGATATCTGTCTGCCTATGCCATCAAAATTGTATACCAGTGATTGACTTTTTTAAAAATCAATTTTGCACATACGAAATAAGGAATGAGCTATTGTCTATATTCCTATTGTAAAGACTTGCAACAGTCCTGTAAAAAAAGACAAGTGAATTATTATCCTCAATGAGTATGCAGGCAGCAATAAAAACATGACATACATTTTTGGCCGATGACAGGCTTTGCTACTCAAATTGTAGATGCTTTAGACAGAAAACTAACAATAAGACATTAAACACGTTTTGTTTCAATGCACCTGGAATATATTTTGCTGATTTAAACTAAGAGTTCAATTGGGTGTTAAAATAGAAAAACTAAAGAAAATTCTTTTTTATACAGAAAATATATTATTTACAGACAATATTTACTTTTTAGTCTACATTTTTTGTTTATTTCTCATTTTACTTTTTTTGTGCGTGAGGAACAATTTAATAACCCTATAGTTTATTATTTTTATGGGTCCCTTAGCTTTTCATACAAAGGAAACATACATGTGTACCAGCTGATTAACTTTACTATCAAGCTACCCAAATTGGCTGGCTCAGGCATGGGCATTTTATTCTTGCATAAGTTTGGACATATGAAGAGGATTCAAACCTTTTAGCACCCAGTCCAAATATTTTTAGCACCCAGTCCAAATATTATTAGCACCCCCAGATTTTTGTTGGGGGGGGGGCAGGCTGTAGTAGCGGAATCGGATATTAAATGGGTAAATTGGTAACCTGGGCTGGGTATTGTTGGGTGGGTCATCACAAAGTGATGGAGACATGTGTCTCACCTGGAAGAGGAGTGAAGAGGACTCTCCGCTGGTGCAGAGAAATGACATGAGATGCACTGTACATTTGAAGACAGATACATTCAATGCTTAACCTAACTACTATTTCACCTGTTTATCCAAGCAGATCTCTCCCATTCAGAAAGGTAGCAACGCCCCATATGTAGCTAAATATTATCATTTTCACCAAATGATCAATGATATAATCAGCTGTTTATCGAAGTAGATATCTCATCTTCTGAGTATAAGTAACTCCATAAATAATATAATTTTCAACAAATGATTGGGCACCCTGGGTTGGCAGCATTCAAAGTTCATGTTAGATGTGATAAACAATCTTTCATCCATTCTTCCTTAGATCATTTGGGATGAAGTTCAAACTCAGGATGACAAATTTCTATTTTAGTAGTTAGTTTCTTTGCCAAAAAATCAAACAGTGTAAGGCCAACCTTAAGGAAAACATGTATTGATCGTTTAATTCATGCAGATTATAATTATTAAACTGTTTAGCAAAATCCATGTTTTCATGTGATGACCTACCTCTCAATAAAAGTCATTGGCTTGAGGCTGTAAATAAACTGTATTGTTAGCAGAATTCTATGGCAATGGTAAATTTGTTCTTGCTATGTCTGCATTTCAGAAGGAGGATTTCCATTTATAGTAACATCTACTTTAAGAAGTGTTAGAATACAAGCACAAGTCAGTAAAAACAAATTGTAAATGTGACTTTTTTTAGTATTTTTCTAACTCTCTGCCAAGTTTGCCACTAAAAGACAAATTGTGAAATCATCAGCTCTGTATTTGTTACCTATTCCTTTCTCAGTATCCATACAGGCTCTAAAAAGTTAAGACAAGGCCAGTAACATTAAAAAATGCAGCTTTTGCTTGACTTCTGCCCCCTACCACCAACATAATACCTTTTCACTACTGATTGTCTGACAGTTGACTAAACTGTCATGGGCCTGTCCCCTCTGGAGGCATCATTAAACAGTCTGGGTTTAGAGTAATACTGTATTAGACAATGCTCACATGTCTTTAGGTGAGCAATGTTTAGTGCAACAGTTAGTTCACCGCCAATGACAACATTTTTTTTAATGTGCAGGGGATGGGGTGTTTGGGGAATGGATGTAGAGAGGTTGGAGTCTTTATTTTTTCTCATATCTTTAGTTAAATTTGCAGTTACACCCAGCAAAATAACTGAAAGGGAAGGGCATGCAGGGGAGAGAGTATGAACTTTGGTGTTAATATATTTGATTGACTGATCTTCTTTGAATAAGGATACAATTTGCAAGCACTAGTTTTCAGTTTCAATATATATATACAGGTCCCCAGTTAAGGACACAGGACATACAGACGACTCCTAGATACGAACGGGGCTTCCCTGCTCACTCGTGTGCAGGACAGAGGGCTGTTTGCATGACTTACAGAAGAAATCTTTTGCTGTACACAGCTGAGGTTGTGGGTGATCCTAAGAGCTGACCTGATCTGTAGCATCTTGTAGCTCTGTAATAACCAAGACAAACTCTGCAGTTGTTCTTTTTGCATATCAAAGCAGAGCTTGCTCCAGAAGTTATTAAATGTCTATGCTCCATAAAGTTTTTTTTTTGCTTTGTTTGTGATTAGATCACAGTGAGGATTTTATACAATAACTGACACCTTACTGTCTAATATTATGTTGAGACAAACATCTGTCCTAATTGCATTTAATAAAATATTGTACCTGTTCCAACTTACATACAAATTCAACTTAAGAACAAACCTACAGTCACTTTCTTGTATGTAAACCGGGGACCCAGAAAAGTCTGCAGGATAGGGTACAAAGAAGGAAAAAGGTGTGTGCCATAATCTGTGGGTATGCTGTGCATGCTTGCCATTTATAGCAAAAGTGACTTACTCCATATATATTACTTATACTTTGTTGATAGAATTAAAAAAATCTGAAGACTTATTATAGATGAGGTAGCATGGGACCATTTCTTCTTTCTCTAGTTTGTTGGCCTGTGAAATTGAAAAAATAGCTGTACATGTATTGTGTCTCCAGTTGAGGGTATCTAGGGTAGCATACAGACCACCTGTATCAATGTGAAATATAAAATGGGTGAATGTTGGTAATAGGTATAAATGTGCCTGCCTGTGAATATATACATTCTGTTGATATAGTTATACCAGCAACACTCGACACGATCAGAAAGTTATAGATAAAACAAGAAATACCATAAGTAAAACTTTATTTTGTAAATCTGGTAATCTCATCAAATAAGGCCAGTTTGGAGGACTGACAAAACTAATGGTTGAGTAAAGTTAATTCAAGGTACGCTTTATGTAATACTTTTAAAGCAAGAAAAGTAATACTGATGTTAGACAGCAAAGCACAGCATTTCACAAAGATACTACTACATGAAGAACACAATCTAAATACCTGGAATGTTACTGAAACTCTAAAGGTGCGTACACACTTCCAATTTTTATCGTTCCAATCGAACGACGAACGATCGATTGGGCAAAAAATCGTTCGTAAAAAAGCAACGAGTTCTTCATCCTGTTCCACTGCGGCACTTCATCCTGTTTAGCTCAAATTTACCTACCTGCCAGTCAAGTATAAATAACTTGAACTTCAAATAATTGAAATTTAACTCAAGGCTTGAGTCCTAAAATACATTTCCCAAGGTCAAAGTACTGCTTTGTATGTGGAAAGGAGGTAGTAGCGCCAAATAAGTATGCAGGTTGTCATTTGATAGTGACATGTTACTTCCCAATTTTGTGGGAATAATAATAATAATACTAATAATATAATAATAATAATACACTAATAATAATTATAATAATAATACACTAATAATATAATTTTAAACTACTAAACGAAAGGGCCTGATTTATTAAAGCTCTCCAAGACTTGAGAGAATACACTTTCATCAGCTCCAGCAAACCTGGAATGGATCTGGTCCAGGATTTAAAACATTTGCTAACAAATAGCAAATAAAATCCATTCCATGTTTGCTGGATCACCCAGCTTTACTGATGAAAGTGTATTCTCTATAGCCTTGGAGAGCTTTAATAAATCAGACCCAATGAAAAGTATCCAAGCTGAGCACAAGAAAAACTTATGCAATGTATGTTTTTTATAATTAAAGTATTACATTATAATACTGTACTTGGATTCTTTTTGTTTCAAGTATTTTGTTCTTATATGCATTCTTTTCTTTTTCCAACAATGCACACACACGTATCTCACTGATGTGTATTGAGATGGCATTACCTCAATCGGATTACTTGCTGAATTAATCATAATTCCAAAGGTATTTCACACACCAGTTTTCAGATGGATTATGCAATATCACAAATGTGCAGAGTGGCTCATTTCATAATTTTGATCAATTAAGACCTAAATTAATAGCTATGAGTTCCTAATCTTATTTGTGCTCAGAGGGGTAATTTCACAGTTCTTTGCATTTATGCTCACAATGATCATCATAAAGTTATCGAGGATCTCTCACCGGTCTATGCATCTTACACATGACTTCATACAGTGAATGAATCTCAGGTGGCTTCATAGCCTCAGTTACATAGTACAGCAGCACAGGGTGTATAATCTTGCAAATGTGATCGTCTTTATGTTCTCTTCAAAAAGGCCGTGAGAATCCTTACTAATAAAAGTAGATACCAGCTTCAGTTCAACAAAAAAAATATCCCCACCTATTTAACTACAGTTCTCTTTAAACTGTAAATGATTTCTGATTTACTTGTTATATTTTGGTAATTTATGTATCTGGCTGTACACAATACTCTAATACAAACTAAAGCCTGGGTAAACAAGGCACCTCTGTGCAGATCTTTCACAGAGTGTTAACAAATCAAAGCAGCTCAGTGGTTAGCCCTCTGGCCTTTTCAGCGCTGGGTCCCAGGTTCGAATCTCTGACTGGACACTATCTGCATGGAGTTTGCAGGTTCTCCCTGTGTTTGCTTGGGTACTCCGATTTCCTCCCATATTCAAAAACATGTGGCTTCCCCCCAAATTGTACTGTTGTGGGACATTAGATTTTGAGCTGCTTTAAGGGAAAGCTAGTGACAAGAGTTTGCACTTGTGAAGTGCTGTAATATGTACTGCAATAGTGTCAAACTCCAATACACAGAGGGCCAAAATTAAAAACATCGACAAAGTCGTAGGCCAACCCTGAAATTTTTTGAAAAAAAAAAATGGGGAAATTTTTCCTTCCCATTAGATATAAACCCTTTTTATGGAAACAAAGAGGTTTTGCTTCACATTCAATCTGGAACAAGGCTATAAAAGAGAAATAATTTTATTTAAGAAAAAAATGTATGTCTCTTTCTCTTTTTGTAGCCTTCTGAGTTCAATTTCAATGGTAACCTTTTTGCACAGGCTAACAATAATAATAACAGTATTCTTCCATGAAAATCCAACCATTCAAGTCTATGCCTTGGAGTAGCAAAGAAAAGTACAGCTGAGGGAGAGTGCTGGAAATGCCAGACGTGGCCAATCCAGAGCTAAATCTTATGAGTGGCCAACCGCTGATACTCCCTCTTCATTGAAATAGCGTCGCTACTAAAACATTCCAATGCGGGGCAGAGAACCCGCTGGTCCATAGATGGGAGTGATGCCAGGAACTGTAGTAGCGGCGCTATTTGAATGCAGCAGCGGGCCAGCTGCAATTGATATTTAGGATTTCTTTGGAGGCCAAAAAAAGAACATTAGGGGCCAAATGTCAAAATCTGTGCTCTGATTGCCCAAAAGCTGATCTCCTGATCTGAGCTTGGAAAGCTTGAATGCGACTCGGGATTGAATCTGATTTTGTCTATTTTACCTTCACTATTTATTACTCCTAATTTGTACTTGTAAGCTGCTATGTAAAGGGAATTATGCAGCACAAAAAAAGTTAGAATGGTTAGCACACTGCAAAGGACAATACAAAAGAATTTCTGTTTAGTGTAGAAGAACCTGAAAGTAAATGTGTTATCTATCTCATTAACAGTTGCATGATGTTGTGCTTTATCTTGTTAGTAGCGCCTCTGGTTTTTCAGTGTTCTCATTATACTGTCAGATGTAAGCTTCAGTTTCCATCTGGTTCTTCTATCTATCAGTGTCAGTTTGTGAGTACAGACAATTATTTGCAAGTGGCTAAATTGTTTTCGACCTGCAATGACTAGACCATTGTTGACTTTCTAGCCAACAGTAACAAAAGAGGATATTATCTGAAGCTACCCTATCAGAATATGGCAGTTTGGCAGAACACTCATTCTGTTGATGACTACTGAAACAAGGATACTGTCAACCAAATTTCAATGACAGAAAGAACCAAATAGATTGAGGCAACCTCCTGCCAGTGTTTCAGATAATGTGAGGGTTCCAAAAAACATTGTTGGTGGTAGTTTTATTTAATTCACTTAGTTTTTTGTAATCAAAGGCTAATTAAAAGTCAATATGGTATATGAAATTTGGCACGTGTAGACTGTGTCAGCATTAGATTTGATCAAGAACTGTTATGTAATTATAGCCATAAAACCCGACTTCAAGTCTGCTTAAAGTCTTTGGTATTTTTGCTTATCACAGACAACTTACCCCCATCCTGCTTCACGCAGTATGTGTAGTTAGGAGAATTAGTTCACCTGTCTGGCACAAACACTCGGTGGATGCTGGAGGATTGATGCTGGAAACAATCTTTTGTGATTGTTTCAGATGGACGAACAAGAGCTGTACACACAGTGCTGTTGTGTGCTATGGAGAGGACGAGTGAGCAGTGTCGTCCTCCAAAAGTGTGAACAGCAGTCATTCCCGATCGGTCATTCATTATTCTGCCACGGTGGACTGATAAACTACATTCGGTGACCACTATCAGATCTTTGCCCAAGACTGGCATGATCATTGGTCTCAGACAACTATTATCTCATGTGTGCTCGTAGCTTCAGGTTACATAGCATAGGTTCATTTATCTCATATCTCTAACTACAGCCCAGATTTTTCAAAATATACCTTATATGCAAAGACTGCTAAAAAAAATCTGGATTGTCTCCTTAACTAAAACCTGATAGGACAGCTAAGGTTTGTAGTTCCAAAAAAAACAGATTTTAGAGAACTTTGTATTTGGGTATTAAAGTAATTGTGTGCAGAAGAACTCATCATATAAAATATGCCAATGGTTAATATTTTTATTGCTACTTCCAGGGTTATAAATTAATTTCATGTACTGCTGCTCCTTCCTGAAAACATATAGAAACAGCATTGCTCCCTGGTATTGTAGTGACTCCACAGACACCTCTCCTGCTGCCTGTCCTTGGTCTAGGCATATGATATATTCAGATCAGTGAAAGCATTTTCAAGGAACTTACTACCAAAACCACAGAAATAGATGGCCAGGGGAAGGGGGTCATCTCCATGTTTTAATGAGATCTCATAATCCCTAGTTACGCCTCTGGCCAACAGTATACATGTGTTATTGTGTTTCAGGTAAAGTGAAAAGCAGTCAGATAGCCCAATTTGACCATTTATGACCAATTGTATCCTTCATGAAGATTTTAGGAATAAAAATACAAATACAATGCACAGTTAATGGGCAGCATGATGGCTCAGTGGTTAGCAGGACTTTATCTGCACGAAGTTTGCAGGTTTTCCCCATGTTTGTGTGGGTTTCCTTCGGGTACTCTGGTCTCTACCCACTTTAGCAAAAACATGTGGTTAGGTTAATTAGCTTCCCCCCAGACCTTAGACTGTGGTAATGACATATGACTATGGAAGGGATATAGGATTATGATTCCCTTTGAGGGACAGCTATTGACTGTACTATGGACTTTGTACAGTGCTGCGTAATTTGTTGGCGCTATTTAAATACTGTGTAATAATAACTTCATCCTCTCTTTCAGGTATGGTTAACTTCAGCGAAGTGACTGGCTATCCTTTAATTCAGCATTGGACAGTACGGTCTGTTATGTACCATGTACGACTGAACCAGCCAGTTGTTTCCCAAGGTAAGGAAATTCAATAGAATGTCAACGACTTAACAGAAACACGTTCACTATAAAAACTGAGCAAATATTGCTGAACATAAGATGCAGCACCTAGTTAGTACTAGTCAGCATTATGCTGACAGCTCATCAATAATCCCTTAGGAATGCATTGGTCGTCTAGTTTTAATGATGCCTTAAGTTCAACCACAGGTGACCTCATTGAGTTGTGGCTTGAAATGTTCAGTGAGTTCATCATACCTTGACCAGTGTGAACAGAGTTTTGGAAGAAGTAAAAAAATCATTTAGAAAGTATTCCTAAAGCCACAATAAATGAGTGAAAATGTCAGTGCCACTAATTGGTTCAGTTCTGCTTGCATATGTCCCGTAACCTGGCTAGCTAAGGCTTCTTGATGAGGACGTGAGCTATTTGATGAAATAATCCCACTCATTAAAATTGACCTTGTGTTCTTAGATGCAGAAAAACAAAAATGCCGCTAAGGGAAATAGGCTGATCAATTATAACATATTTATTTTAGAAGAAAATATGTTCCCTTTTTATTTCAACAAATAAAACATGATTGTGATGGCATTAATGAGCTGTTTGCACCAAAATACATGAAAAAACAAAAAGCATGCTAATTCATAAAAGGGTCTTGCTTTTGCTCTTTCCGTGAGCTAGGAACTCTAGAAGTATCAAAAATATAAAGAGTAAGATAACCTCTAATGACATGAGTAACTTTACAGTAATGGTTTATTTATGAATCTGAAATCACGTTACTCTCTACATGGTTTTAGGCAGTATTTTATTATTGCTACAGATTTTGGGTGGTAATTGGGACAGTGTATTTGGAATGATCCATCAAAGACAGATAACCTCAAAATACCAAAGAGAGATAAAAACAACTTTTGGCTGGTTGTGGTCTAATCTAATTCTCTACTGTTCTATATTGTCAGTTCAGAGAGTGTCCCAGCAGTTATCAGCATATATAATGATAAGAAAATATGTACTACAAAATTTATAGAGTGATGTACAGAAAATCTGTAAAAATGCATATAAAAATGCATGCAAAGAGGAATGATCATGTAGAAAGATAAGTGACCCACAGCAACCAATCAGAAGTCAACTTTGATCAGGCTAAAGCAGATATATCAAGGAATAATGATAGCCTTTAGGTATCACTGTGACTTATTAAATAAGCCATTTAGATTAGACTGATGTAGCAGGTATATTTCGAAGTGATGTACGAATGGCAGCTATGGGATTGTTTTTATTAGATCAATGGAAGCATTGCATCATTTTTGATGACGTGCCTTATGAGGATAGGGGTTCCTGACATTGAAATCAAGTTGGAAACAATGAAAAACATAGCCTGACCCCTAACCTTAACTTGAGACTGAATTGGAGACATATATTTTATTAGTGTTAAGATGTCAGATTGTATAAAAAGTAAATTATATATTTTTTAACATGCTAAATGTGGCTAACTACATTATCAAGCTACTCTACAGGCAAAAAAACAACTTAAGACAGCTTAGGACAACGTAACACATCAAACAAAATGCACATTCTTTACTTTTCATGTATCTGTATTAATGCAATCCATGGCTTCAGTAGGACTTGCTGTCCATTATTTGGATTTTGTTTTCTGGTGTACCTTGTACTATTTGTAAAAGATCTGATAAAACATTAGCAACTTTATAAATGTACAACATCGACTTAAAAATGTATAAACTTCAAATCAATTCTAAAATAGGGTTTACCCAAATCCTTGTAGCCTTCCTTAAAAACATCAGACCCTTAGCACTTTTACTCTATCCTGGTATATCCTTTAGTTTTTTTCTGTTTTCTTATCCTTTTGTATCTCGTTATTGATATGTTACAGTTGGAAAATGTCTTTTTCAAGCACTGGAAAAGTATTCTTTGAAAAATGTGCTAGTGCACAATGCAATGCAATATCTGTCGTGCTCTTGGCAGACTAAAGAATCTGTGACCCATGTGTTTGTACCTGATTCATGTACTAGTGTTGCTGTACAGAAGAATAGAGTTTTAGATCACATTTGTATTATCTGTTACAATAATATATTGGTCTTGTGGAAATGTGTTACATTCCAGTACACTAAATCACAGATCATTGCCAGAAAAAACCTCCAGATATTAAGAGTCCAAAAATCTATCCCATTTTTTTTTCTATTAGGCAGATACAATAGATTTGTTTACATACAAGCTCCAAAGAGTTGACTTTAAATTAAAAAGTAGAAAAAAATCAATTTTTTCATAAAACATTATTGCAGAATCCTGTCTAAAACTTTATTGCAGTTTACTTACAGTAATTGTGTTCCTATAAACACCCCTATAATAACACTTCCATATTATACACGTTTGTATCATAAAATCACTAAAAGAAGTGTCATTTTACCCCACTTTTCTTAACCCATGTACCTACATTTTTTTCTCAAGTCATCAAGGACAGCTAAGTGTGGTGGTCTGTGCTAATTAAAAATACCAAATCAGTTTTATTGTTCTAAAAAAAACAGTAGAAAGCACCCCAGATCATTAGTACGCAATATCCTTTTAAAATACCCAATACCACAAATGAAACTCCTATTGAAAGAAAAGTAATTTTCTTTAGGGCTCTATGCAGACTTCTGGTAAATGCAATTTGAAAATCTGCTATAAGCAGGAAATTTGAATTTTGGAATATTATGCACACATGGTATATAGAAGTAGCATGGTTGCATGATTACATTACAAAATAATCTAGTGTAGCAGCTATATGAGTTATAATTTTAATGTTTATCAAAATTTTTGTTACCCCATAATTGCATCGGTAACGTTTGTTGGACACCTAAAGGAAGACTTCCCATTTTGTGACTTTGACACCTTTTATCATGTGGGTATTTAAACCAATCCTAAAATGTGATATTGGAAGCAAATTGCCGCCTGATATATTCACAGCTACAATTTAATTGTGCAGACCACTGAACAAGAGAAAGAAAAGATGAATGGTTTTATGTTTCCTAAACTTTTAAGAATCTTTTGACTTTTCTCAACACCCCCGATTGCCTTCCTTCTGCTGTTTTCTGCATAAATACAGCCATAAATGTCCACAGGAGGTCAGAACAGAAAGCAGAATAATAAAAAAGCCAGCTTTTGTGCATTCTGTGTACTGACCTATGTGTCAACAGCAAGTGATCATAAAAGTAAAGCAAACACATTTCTCCAAAAGTCTGTGGAAATGTAAAATCTGAAAAGTGTAGGTATTGTGCAGGCAAATGCAAGGGAACTTTTTATGATTTCCCCATTCTGCCAGGTTTTCACAAGGGTCACTAGTATTGCGCATCCTGGGAACCTGCCCTGCATGTCTTGGGTGGTGCTCCATGGTGTGGATGTCATAACTGTCCCAAGTTTTTTATCTAAGTTTTAGCTAGTGCTGCTGGTCATATCTTAGATATAAAGACAGTTTGGACCCAATGTAGGCTCCACTAATCCTTTCTTAAGGTCTGCTGTGAAAACTTGTGCACTGTCTCTGTGAGGTCTGGTGAGACTGTGTACAATGGCCTGTGCATGATGCATTCCTGACCCCTGAACTCTGCATTACTCATTTAGTCTTGAACCAATGCTTTCTGTGTATTACACTCCCTAATCCAATGCATGTTTTGTGCTTCATATTACCCCCTGTGCACTGTGTATTAGGCATTCTTTAGTTCTGTTTTGTGTATTATTCATTCTTGACCCCTGTGCTCATTTCAGTAAACACTCCTAAGCCTTACTTTATGTGTTTAATGCACATCTGACCCCAGTATTCTGTGCTTTACATTTTTTAGCATTGCACTTTTAAGCACACCTGACCCATGCACCATGTTGTATACTTAATTCTCCTGACCACTGCCCTCTGTACATCATATAACTTACTCCTTATCACATTATTTTTTAAACATTTTTTTTCACATTACATATTACTTAACAAGGTGTGTATTGACTGGTTGCTAAGTATCCACTAATTTTTTAAAGATGTTCTTGTTTAAAGTAGCTTATGTGTAGAAAAGCATATGTGATGGAAGAAGATTTTTTAAATCACTGTTATCTTCATATGCTAAGAAATTACACAAACACACATTCCTCTTCTTTTTACATCTACCTAAAAAACCTGCATTTTATAATCCTCTGCAAGACTCTGGTTTTCTTCATGTTTGTTGTTTTCCTGAATATCTAATTGATTCTCCTCTTTTATGGTTTGCCCCTTTCAGTCTTTACTCATGCTCTCCATGCACTGGATGGAGCGACATCACGTCTGGAGTTTATGCCACTATTAGAACAGTTTGGAAACCATTACATTCAGGAGGCAGTGTATGGATTTGAGGAGACATGCTCGATATGGTACCCCAATCGGCAAGTTCAGAGGCTGCTATGGCTTGAATTTGAAGACATAAGTAAAGGTAAGAAATTAAAAAGTCTGCCAGTTCTTAAAAGGTAACTTGAACTACCATCTCTTGTCTGTACTACTGTAACATCCTCCACTCTGGTATTCGACTAACCCAACTCTCTCCTCAACAATCTAATATGAATGCTGCAGCCAGACTCCTCTATCCTTCCCATTGGTCCTCTTCTGCTGCATCTCCTAGTAGTTTTCTTCATTGGCTTCCATTTCACCTTAGAATCAAATCCAAGCTCCTGTGCTTTGCCTTCAAATATCCCCACAGTTCTTGTCCCACCTACCTTTCTAACCTGGTGGAAAAATGCTCCCCTAGCTGCTCTCTTTGCTCCTCCAATGAGCTATTAATGACTTCCTCACTCACAACCTCATCACACGCACAACTACAAGACTTTTCTAGATCCGCTCCAACTCTCTGGAATGGTCTTCCACGTCCTTATCGGCTTGCTCACATTTTTTCAAACTTGCCAACCTATGTTCTTCTGACTCCTAAAACTGTCACAACTTCCCAATATTCCATATCTCCCCTCCTATTGTGTGATATTTCCCCACCTTCTAGATTGTAAGGTCGTCAGGGCATGGTCCTCCCCTCCTCCTGTGTCACTGTATGTATTCATCTGTCATGTGCAACCACCAGTGTGGTTTTCCTTCAGCTAATCCTGTCCACATATCCACATTTCTAACTTACTATGGCTTGTTCTGTACTGTGTATCTGTATGGCAAAAACCATCTCGGTAAAGAGGGGGCTTTGCATTCTCATGTCATAACTTCCTCTTTATTAGTGAGCGGGTGAGCTCCTGTGAGCTGGTCTCTCTCAACTCCCTATTGCCCATACAGTAATCCTATATTTATTTGTCCAAAAGTATTGTTGTCTGTATAGGAAACACTCCAAATGTGCTCAAGGTACTCCAACCATAATTATAATCATAGTTACAATAGAATAGCACATGAGTTATAGCGGTGCGGTTTATAGACAGTCTTGGCAGGATCATAAGGATGCTGTATTGGCAAGAGCTTCACCACCAGTCAAAGCATCTTCAACAAAAGCATGTAGAAATGAATGGGACCAGGAACATGCCCATGAACCACCCTGAGGACAAGAAGGACAGTTTGATAAATGCTGAAAAATCTTTGTTTCCTTTAAAACCCTTAAGAATTATGTAATGTTTATTTTGCAGAATTTAGGAACAATTTCAGACATCCTCTTACCTTCTCTTACATATCTTTTTGTAAGTTCATGTTGTGTTTAATTGGCCTGTGTTGCTACCCTTAAATTTCTTAGCAGGTTATATTGTATTATGTTCCTTAAAAACCTGTGCAGACCCTACATTTTGTAAATGATTCCTGACTCATCTTCAGATATTTATTCATTTAATGGCATAAAAAATGACAATTCTTGACAACTCTTAGATGTCAGGAGCAATCCAGCCTGATGGATTTGTTCATTCAATTATCTTTAATCTTAAAGCACATATGGACATGGCTGGACAGCTCATGATCATGCACAGCCCTACATATGTGAGGCTACAACTAGTGACATATGCACAATATCTTTATGATTACAATTGTCTGCCAGGCAATGCAACCAAGTATATCATTGCTGTATGTATGAAGTCATGGATTTATACAGGAGAAGCTCATTTGCTGTAAATAGTTTGTTTAGCAACTATCTAACATCTTTATTTAGCTTAACTCTAGCTGGCTTATCCAGGAACAGCTAAGCAGCGAATAACTGTCACAAAACAGATTCTTTTTGAGGTTGATCCATCTGTATTTTGATATTAATTCAAACCAATGAATAATGAGTTTGTTTATAAAACAAGAAGGATGTGTAAAATAATGAAAAGCAAAAGACAGTGAATGAGATATGTAATTCTGACTGACCGAAAACAAAAATTACCAGTAGAATCATAATAATTATCTTTAAAGTGCATTTATTTGGACAGTAAAATACCATAACAGAAGGCTCTGGTTCCTAGGCAAGTAATATTGTTTTTTCCATTGAAGCTCTCCTATTTGTTGAGAGATATTAAATGGTTAGGTTTATGCTGGGGTATTAATTGTTGCTTTTGTTCTTCTCAAAGGCTTCTGAAGATACATATCTCTTTGTTCACTTATTCTTATCTAAATTGACTAACAGCAAGTAGGCCAGGGATAATTGCAATCTTAACAGTGGTCTTAGCCTGCAGATATCTAGCAGGATAAAACAGGAAAACAAAGACATTTCAGGTCAGAGATGCTAAATCTTTATCTGTTCATAGTTACAGAAAAAATATAACTTATTTGCTAAATGTATACATAAAAGAAGATCACAAATACTGAATCTGAAGTTTCCAAATATTCTTGCTGGCTGTGTTTTCCTTGCTGGAGAGAAAGCTGTTCCTGAGGACCACAAAAATCTGCTTGCTTCTACTTCCCATATCAATCAGCAGATCACTAATTACTAGGGGGGTATCTCTGACAAAAGGAAGCAAAATTCTGCTCCTTCCAGTGTTAGTTGGCTATGTATGGGGTTTTCCTGGCATTAGAAATACAAGTAGTCCTCCAGGTAAAGATGTACGACATTAGGATGACTCCTAGATATGAACGGTGCTTCCCTGCTCCCTAGTGTGCAGGGCGGAGGTTTGATGGGGGGAGGGGGCAGTTTGCATGACTTGCAGAAGAAATCATTTGCTAAACACAGCTGGCATTGTGGGTGATTTTAAGCGATGATCTTTTCTGTAACATCTTGAAACTCTTTAATGACCAAGGCAAACTCTGCAGTTCTTTCTTTTTGCATATCAAAGCACAGCTTGCTCCAGAAGTTAATGAATGTCTAGGCTCCATAAAGTTTTTTTTTTTTTTTTGCTATGTTTGTGATTAACTTACTGTGAGGATTTTTTTTTTACAGTAACTGACACCACGCTGCCTAATAATATATTCAGACAAACATCTGTCCTAATTGCATTTATTAAAATAATGTACCTGTTTTGACTTACATACAAATTCAACTTAAGAACAAACCTTCAGTCCCTATCTCGTATGTAACCCGGGGACTACCTGTAAACAGGAATCAAAGTGAATACTGAAAAGGTGGAATGGATGGTGCAGTTGTATTAGAATCACGTCTGTATTTGGAGTGCTTTTGTAGTTGGTGCAGGTGGTAATAAATTCGTGGCCATCATCATGAACAGCGAAACAACAACCTTTTTACAACAGCCTTTCTCTGCCTTTTTTATTGGGGGAAACCTTGAAATAACTTTTATGTCTTATGGATCCTCTGCTATAATGACTTTATATTAACTCACAATACTTTAACATGCCATCAATAGGATGAATGCCTTCTAAATTGCCAGCAATTTGAAAAAATGTCATCTTACAGATAGCTAAAAAAATCATTTATGTCACCTAAATTGACCCGAGAGGCACAGACTGCTCATTACTCAAGGAACCCCAGACAACCTCCCTCTGGTGGAACCGTAGGGCTCTACGGAAATCTAGTTGAGAACCACTGTTCTACAATCTGTCCATACAAAGGGCAGACCTCAGTAAGGGGCCTTGGACGAATGTGTATTTTACCTTTTATTTCATAGGTTAACCATCAAAATGCAGTCTAAAGCACTTCTCTTGGTAACTCTATGAATCATATTATAGGAGTCATTCTGGGAACACTGTCACACAGGATTGTCTGCTCTTACTTCTATCTCAAATGCCCTATCTTATTAATCCTGATATCAGATGATGTGACACCATTGACAATGCTCTGTCTACATCTATTGTAAACATTCTTCTGGATAAACCTCTGAGGGTACAATGTGTACACTGCTGTATAAGAACTATAAGGCATCTTCCTGTGCATATTAAACAGCTGTCTGCAAGACATATCTGCTCCTTATTAGCAGTGGCAGTAAATTCACCTGGAACATGTGAGAGAACTGATTTAGGTAGTCTGACAAACTGAACTGCTCTCATTTATTTCAGGAACTTTCCCGCAAGCGGGAGGAAGCATTGCGGAGAAATATGATGAAGCTGTAACACTGAATGACATGACAGTTAAATGCATGCTTGGTAGTAAAATTGTGCTTATACATTAAATGCAGTGATTGGCAAAATGTCTTGTAGTGCCAGCATTGCAGAGGCTTGCATTGTAATAATATACATCATATACACATACATCTGCTTTATAGAACAGACAAAACACAGAATTAAGTATTAAATGTATAATGGGCATAGCTTTTTCTCTACATTTGCCTTTTTTTAAAATTGACTGTTTGAAATAGGAAATAACCTTTGCAGCTAAAGTTCTGTCTCCATTTGCATCCCAAAGAATACAGTAGTGATTAAATATATTCTAGTTTAATATACCTACATACACCCAACCACTTGTTTTTTTTTGGCCTGTCCTCTTTATTGGAGTTAAGATTCTGGTGCAGGGCCGGGGGATATGGCTGTAGATCTGGCAACGAAGGCATGAAAAATTTTTTAGACCCAATAATATTTTTGTATTAGAGAGATTTGTATAGAGAGAGATTGAGGCTGTCAATGCTGAGCTCTCTTTCTTAAAATGCTCTTTATTTGCTGTTATTTTCACCCTTTTGATTCAGTAATTTAGAGTGACTATGTCATGAGAAAGTATGCATGGTTTCCATTGCTGGCTGGTAATTTAATATTCAGGGGACCTGCAACAGCTGGGGAGTCAGAAACCTGCAATAAACCTGCTGTAAAACTATAAAAAATGTCAAAATATTAGTATATTGAAGGCTAATGAGCCCTGATTTATTGAAGCTCTCCAAGGCTGGAGAAGACACCCTTTCATCAGTGAAGCAGAGTGATTCAGCAAACATGGAATGGATCTGCTCCAAGATTGAAAACAAATGGCAAATGACTTTGAAAAAATCTATTCCAGGTTTGCTGGATCACCCAACATCACTGATGAAAGTGTATCCTCTCCAGCCTTGGACAGCTTTATTAAATTAGGCCCATGATCCTAAATGAGTGATCAGTAATGGCTGCCCCATAGTTTTCTCCTGACAAAATCACTGTCAAAGTCTCTCTCTCTCTGGAGCGATGTATGCAAATAATGCCTTTTCAATGACTTTCCTTGTATCTAACAAGTAAAAATGTATAAATATCACCAATAGCATCCTTATCATTTTTCTTATTAGTGGTATATTTTTAGGGTTATGCAGTGGGAATGAGTGGAAGATTTTGGTGCACATATTTTTACCCAAAATTACTGATTCCACTTTTACCAACATTTTTTTACATTAGTCTTAGCTGTAAGACTTCAGCAATAGGTTATAAAGCTTTGTTTCCAAACAAACACTCCCTATGACAGTGAAGAAGTCTGACATGGCATTGATTAGAAACAAATCCAAGCAACACGGATGCATTGTCCTATAGTTAGGAACTCCTAGCTTTGAAGAAGTTTTTTGTATATGCCTAACTCCAAGCTAACCATAAGCCTAATTTTGGGGGTATGTACACACACCAGATGATTCTGACACGTGTACAGCGGTCCTCCACAGCAGATTGATGAACAACTGTTTGGGAACCACTATGAACCCCCTAACCTTTCCCAGGTTACCCTTTTCCCAAAGTATCTCTCTAATACAGAAGTTATGGCTCTAAAATTATTTTCATGCCTTGGATGCCAGATCTGCAGCCATATCTCCTAGCCCTTTACCAGTATCTTGTTCTACCTACCCTTTACACTGAACAGAACGGTGAGGTGTGTACAGCACTCTTCTCAGTCACATCCATCAGACATCTGTGTGAGGTTTTTTATAAATAAAGTATTGTGATCTCAATAGTGATCAATGGTGGCTTTGTTGATAAAAGCTTTCAATGAACTAATTGGTTCGCTGCTTCTCCTTAACTGTTCAATCACAGGCTCGGGGTATTAGCAACATTTAGTTGTATGATATAACTGCAATGGAGAAAACTCAGGTCTCCAGGTTGGCCATACTTGGTGTCTTAGATGTCAAAGTCTCTTGAATGGATAGACAAAATTACAGATTTGTAGCAGGTAAAACATCCCCAATACTATATCTCTTTCATCTGTAAAATTAGATTCTTTTTCTGCTTATGAGCTAACAGAATGCCTCCTTTAACCCAGTCACCTGATCACATTTGCACACAAACATTTTACCTGTACACCCCAAGAGAATTGTAAATGATTATTTATTAAAGAAATTCAAAGTTAAAGATATCAGCAAAAGTAATCACAATGGGCTTGGTTTATTAAAGCTCTCCAAGGCTGGAGAGGATACGCTTTTATCAGTGAAGCTGGATGATCCAGCAAACCTGGAATAGATCTGGTCCAGGATTGATAACATTTGCTTACAAATAGCAAAGGACTTTTAAGGTATTCATTCCAAGTTTGCTGGGTTGCCCAGCTTCTCTGATAAAAGTGTATCCTCTCCAGTCTTGGGGAGCTTTTTTAAATCAGGCTCAGTTGGTAATACTAATAATATCCAGCATCCCTTGGCTCAAACCCTGCAAATATCCTATCTCACCCTCTCATCCTACATCACAGTGGGACTTCTAGCCGAATGACTCCTGATCGCAGAAGACAAAGAGCTGAGCAACATACAAGCCTAGGTGACACTGAAGACAAGTAAATGAGTGGTCAGTCTCCAGAAGGGATGAGGGTGTGTTAACTGCTACTTAGGAATGCTCACTACAGGTTTGTCCTGTTTGTGACATAGAAAAAAAATATATAAACATATACAGAATAAGGCTATGTACACACGTCAGAGGATTCATGGATCCAAACGACGAACAATTGTAATACAAGTTAAGGGGAGAGAGCGCAGCAGGGTGCCACTCCATCGTTCTCCCCCCTCCCCATAGAGGAGAACGGTGCTGTATGTAAAGAGCTTGTTCATGCATATTACAGTCTTTTGTCGTTGGCAAGGATTGTGAAAGAAAAAATCTAACATGTGTACGTATTCTAAGCCTAAAGTAGGTCAGGCAGACATAGTACAAGATAAATCAATATAGGGTAGGGCAGGAAGCACACAGACAATAACAAGCAGCAGATATCAGGCCAAGGATAAACACACTCACCTATCTGCACCATACAGAGGCTTCCAAGTTGTCAAAATGAATGGCTTATAATGGCACCATAAACTTAAACAAAGTATAAAGCCAACACATTCACAGTTCCATCATAAATTGGTGATTTGTTATGGAACCTAAAATAACTGCTTTATTTTTCTAAGGATATACACAAGTCCAAAGATATAGGCCTGACTGCAAAAATATACTCTGGCCAGACAAAGTAAAGAAGATGCAGGAGGTTAAGCCAAAGTGATGGCCGACGTGAGGCCCCTTTTACACCTACAACTACAAAAAAATAGTATGCCACTTACAAGGTGAAGTTGTCCTTCAAAACTTAATTTATTTTTTATAAGGCTAATTTAAAAAGTGCCTGGTAATTTTGCAAACATATTTACCAAAATCACTCTGCCTATCACAGTGAATGAGTGAAACTCCAGTGAAATAAAAACAATCATATTGTACATCAAGTGCAGCAAACTTATCCTCCAATTGATTACAGTTGTTTTAAAGTGAGTCCAATCTATAGGCCAGGACAGAAAATACTATTGCATTTTACCTTTGTAATGGTGTATTGATTTTCTACTAAAATGTAATTAAAGCTGAAAACTGATGTTTATGATGTATGATGATTCTATTATCCTTTGTTATCTATCTACAGTAATCGGTGTGGACAATTTTATCTATGGTCTGTTGCTCGTTTGTCTGTATGTATATATGGCCAACATACGCTAAGCACAATAGTCATACAGTGCGCCAGATATGCCTAAGAGGAAGAACTGCAAATACACACCCCGGAAATATTTATAAGCCCCTCTGTTTCAGTTAATGAACGCATTTAGGTAGATGTGCAGTACTTCAAGTGTTGCATAAAAGCAGCTCATTTATTGGGAACATGCTGCCTTTGCATAGTACTGCATAGTGCAGTAAAACCCACTTAAATGTGCATTCTTCAGGTAATTGCTGAAACTGGTATAAAATAAGGAACATGCAGAAAAAGATTTAGTTTGAACTTAGTACTTTTTAATACTTTATTCTTTGTTTTTGTACTAAAAAATTACAAAACAAGAATTTTGTTTCAACATGCAAAGTGTTACTTTCTGCAGACTTCTGGTAATTTTTGCCTGAGTGCTGTTAAAGTGTCAGATCTGCCTAAGTCCTGGTATCCAGCAGTGAGACATCTCACATATTACAGTTCTCAACACAGACAGATCCTAAAAAAAGCTTCCCATATTGTACATCTGTCTTCTACTCATTTGTGACTATAGCATCAGCAGAATATTTGCATGTGCAACTTTCTATTGCTTAAAGTTGCTAAAATGCTCAGCAAATACAGTGTAGCCAGAAAAGTTTAATTAGTCCATCTTTTCCACGTCTATTCTTATGTGCCATTTCCAGGTCTAGTGGTCTGTCTTATGTGCCAAGAGCATACGTACACTGCATATATTTCAACAATTATAAATGTGCTGATAGACATCTACAAATAAAACAAAAATAGGTGAAAAGCAATGTTTGTACCATTGCTGTAGGGAGCAAAAACTCATTGTTACAAGCCAGGAATCCTCTCTAAATACTCTGAATTACCTTATACTCTCCTGGTGGATAAAAGCTAAAAAAACTATTTTTTGTTTTAAATGTACATATGTTTGCACTGTTTTGTTTAATATTCTTTTCCTACTAAAAAAAGAAAGAGAAAAAAGCTTTGAATTACGCATGACAGTATCTCAATGGTCAATAAATTTGTATCTGTTTTCACCACTTATCATCATCACTACCCAAATTCAAGCCTCAATAGTGATTACTTATTTGCAACACTTGCCAGGGCAAGGAAAAATTAGAATGGTTTTCAGTACATTTTGTTTTAATTTTAAGGTTTGTGTTAAAACATGTAATATATATTGAATCAAATTTTTTGGATTAGTAATTAACACAATATAATCCTGACAATGGTCCAGCTCCCACCCACTATATCCAAATCCTAAATCTGGTTTCATTATGTTATATATATTGAAGGGCCATCTGATCAAATGTTGTTTCAGATATTCGTATAAACACATATCTCTTTTCTGCAGGAAATACCCCATCGGATGAGTCTGAGGAACGAGAGAGAGAGCCCAAGGTCCTGACTTTCCCTGAATACATTAGCAGTCTTCTAGACACAAGTACGAGACGCCTTGTACAAGGTCTACGAATGGAGTGCCAGAGCCGAGGTCGTTGCTCATCCTACTGTCAGTTGTGTCACGTAACCTCCAGTCCTGATGCTCCCCCAGAACCTGTTCTTCTGGAGGTCACAAAAGCAGCACCCATATATGAGCTAGTCACAAATAACAATGTCACCCAACAGGTAGGTAATTTGCAATGAAAGATATGGAATACAGTCTGGTAATATATTCCGTATGTTGTTCAAACTATATTTTTCTTTTTTAGTTCTGATAAGTTTGTAAAGTTTAAAAAAAAAGTGTAAAAACACACAATAACATCCACTTTATGTCCATATTGACTAGGTCCACTCAGTTGGGTACTTACACATGGCCTTTGCCAGTAAGAAACAATTTGCTGCCATCTTGGTCTTGAGGATTAATACACAGACTCAGTTTCAACAAGATTTTGTTCACTTCAACAATGCTATTTTTCCTCATACAAATCAATAGAAATGCAAAAGCAGATTGATGCGGCTTAGGAGCTTAAAGGCAGGTCAGATGGAGATCAACTAAAGGTCAAATACAAGTCATTGTCTTTTTGAATAAACTTAGAAGCATCCCACGCTGATGTCAAATGCAAGTGGAGTGCATCCGACACGATAAGGATAAGGATTTCCTTATTGACCACAAGGCCTTAGATTTCAGATTGGATCTCTTTACTGCACAAACAGAAGAACAGAACAGAAGTGAGAACAGGAGCTGTGTTACAGGCAAGAGGATCTCTCATACAAAGCCTTGCTGACACATAGATTTAGCTGTAACATTGTCATTTAACAGACTAGCTGTATGGCATATGGAAATAATGATGACGGTCCCATTTACCTATTTACAGGATGATGCTTCCTACATTTCACAGCCCAACATTGCCACTTGGCTTGGGGTAGGGGTATGGCATCATAAAGAAATCTGGCTGCACACAGCTGTAAAGCATATTTCCATAATGTTACAGCCTGGGCATGCCTACCACCCAACCTTGCACAGTTTATAATTTGTCCCTGTCCACTGCCCAACAGGTAGGTCTACACATTAAACCTAGATGACACCTGCCACAATTTATGAGATGACAGGGCCTATTCTATAGAAGGCTTCACAGTTCTCACTATCAGGAGAACCTAACAATCCCGTTTTATTCCCTATACAAACTACATAACCCCATCTATTTTAAACCACAGGTAAAACCTTGACATTGACAATGCTGAACTGAAAAAGCAGCTCCAATGTTACAGACTTCATGATCTGCCGGTCATGGAATTTACATGCCAGTGATCCCTACTAAAGCAGTGGCAATTTAGCAAATCTGGCATTTAGAGTGTTCTGTTCTTGTTAGTTTTTGAAAACATTTTTTTATATGATAGAATTATAAACACCTTTGATTTGATGATATACTGCTAACTTCAAAAGACAGATTAACACTAAATAAAACAGAACCTATTTCTACTAAGCATGTGAATAAAAAACACTGAGCAAAATTAAATAACCACACACTGAGGAGCTATTGCCAACAGCAAGTAACAAGTACAATAACAAGCTATGATATGATTACCATTTGCAGTGACAAATGTCTTTGCTTATGAAGTCTGATTAGTTCTCTGATTAATGTAATATTTTTTTTTCTTTATCTGCATGAAAATCACTGTGACAGAATAGATTGACATGTTTTGTCTGTAACTGTTTGATTCTGTATGGAAATATTTGGTCATGTATTCACATCTGTGTGCAACTGTATGGTGTCATGTCTATGAGTAACTGCTGAATGCTGTATTTTAATGTTTGCAACTGAATGCCGCTGCAGTAAAGGCCTGGCAGAGCATTAAAAAGGAGGAAACCCAGCATCTGGTGATGTCCATGAGTTCATGACTACAGGCTGTCATTGCCAGCAAAGGGTTTTCAACCAAATATTAGAAATGAACACTTTATTTTCAGCTTTTTAATTTGTCCAATTACCTGAAATGAAGTGATTGTGTAAAAATCACTATATTTTACACAAGTGATTGTGTAAAAAAAAAAAAAAAAATATATATATATATATATATATATATATATAGAGAGAGAGAGAGAGAGAGATTATATTTTATGTCCAAATAATCATGCATTAGGGAATATAAGAAAAACCCTGGATTTTTTACATGGTTCACGGAAATTTAAGGAATAGCTTGTCAGTACACATTAAAAAAAGTGTGAAGTTAAAACAATAGTTTAAAACCACATGCATTATAAAACAGAAATATGTAAACGAGGTCTAAGATTTTATGCTAAAATATACGTTTATTTATACCTGACAAGCTGTTTTGATACATAGTACAAACCAGGCCATATGTGGCAATGTGAATCACCATGGACCAAATACATAATGTGTGTGTGTGTGTGTGTGTGTATATATATATATATATATATATTTATACACACACACTCCTATATGTATATCAAGAGGGACAAATTCATAATGTGCTACATATTTTCAATATATACATTCCAAAAAAGGCCAAATGAGGTTAACAACCTGTAGATATGTTTTTTACTCGCTGATATGTACAGAATAAAATAACAGTATTTTTTTATCAAAAGTCTAATGTATCTGATTGCCAAGAAAGACTGGTGGCTACAATGTTCTCGTAATACACAGTGGTGCGTCAACAATGTACAGGGTACATGTTGCAGAAGAGAATTTCTGGTACTTACACCTAGACTTGGGGGTTGTCATTTAAAGATGTTTTTATGAAATATGTATTTTTACCGAAGACAGTTGCATAAAAACTTGAAGACAGCTGACAACCCCTATGGACAGCTTACCAGGAAATATTATATTACACACATTATTCATATTCTAGGAATGCTACTTAATTAGCAGTCTTAAAATATGTTACTTGTATTTATCATATATGACACAAGCAATTATAGGGCTGGTTAGCACTTCACAAGTGTTGTGTGACATTTAGGGGCTGCTTTAGTATAAGCGTAAAGATTGCTCACTTTGAAAAGACAATGTGCTCTTGGCACTTAGTGAGATGAACTTAAAAAGTAGATGGAAACAAAATTTCTGCTGGTACCTGATTGGATTATTGAAAATAACACAAATTTATCTTTAACATTTTATACTCCTTTACTAATTCAAACTCAATTATTATTATTATATTATAAAATGCCAACATATTACGCAGCACTTTCATCATTCACAACCAATGAAAAGCTTTAGCAAATGTGTACCAAAAATCCCACATTTTTCTAATTGTTATAGTATTGAAAATTTTGCAATTATTTTCTTTGTAGAAAAACTTAACCTTTTTTTGTGGGATGTTTATAAATTTATGAACAGTTGGTAGCTGTGTCCCTATGGTTTATGCCATCGTCCCATGTGCTTCCCAGCTCCAAGTGAGGCACAACATTATGTTACATTCCTTCCCAACAACAGATATCAGGTGATGAAAAATTGTACTACATTTATATGGCTATCTAGGCTTTAGCAATCCCTATATACAAAGGCAAAATGTTTAAACAAGCCAATCTATCCAAAACCTGTATTTGGTAGATTCCAAACAGTCAATTATATTTCTTGATTACTGCAGTGGTGATTAATTTGCCCATTAGTATTGGTTTCCCCTGAGATAAATTGGCAGCTATTTACCAATTCAATGGCTGCATTAACCATGATCTGACAACTGAGGACACATTTGGCTTGTAACTATGTAGAGTAGTCACCATATAATGATGAGGTTGTATATAAGCTGGCCACATGCACATACATCTAGATACCAGAAATGTTGGAGACTTTGTTTTAAGACTGCCCAACTAAATTTCTTTACATTCCTTAATGAAAAAAATTCATAAATATCTCCCTTGGATGGTATATGCTAAATGGTAGCAGTGGTACCCTAATCTAGAAATTTCAATCACATTCATGAACACATTTTAGTTGTATGAAGAATACCAACTAAATAGTTAATATAGTTGGCCTGACGGTTGGTAGGCACATAATGAGTCTGATTTATTAAAGCTCTCTAGGACCGGAGAAGATAGACTATCATGGGGGAACCTGGATGATTCAGCAAAACCTAGAATTGATTTCATAAAATAATTTCCTATTATTCTGTAAATAATTTAAATCCTTTATCAAATCCATTCCATGTTTGCTGGATCACCCAGGTTCAGCCATGATATCTTTTATCTTCTCCAGTCTTGGAGGGCTTTATTAAACCCTATGCCTATTTTTTGAATCGTATATCAATCAGACCAAAGGTGGCCAAATAAGGCAAGTTCTTTAATAGGGTTGGCTTTCACGTTATTGTGATTTAAAGAGAGACTGGAAATTGTGGGCAAACCAATATGAGCCAGCCTTAGACACTATGTAGCTTGTCTACAAATACAGATTGGCTGTTAACAATAGTAACGCCTTAGACTGACATTCTTCTCAACAAATACACATTTGTTTGTTTGTTCAGTGCCCCTGTGTTCATGCCTGTGTGATCCAATGTTATGTCATATATGTCATAGCCATAGGGGGTAAGTGTTCAGCCATCTGTCTGTCTTTCTGTTACTGCAGGGTTCTGTGCTCAGCTGTCTGTCTGTCTGTCTCTCAGTTGCTGCAGGAAGCTGTGCTCAGCTCTCTCTGGTGTTCAGGCCAAGGAGACGTGATTGAAGATTGGTGTCGATGCGATTCCTCTGCCTTTGGTGTGGATGGACTTCCAACCTGCGCCCCTTTACCACAATCTGTGTAAGACTCTTTGCTTTTCATTCTGTCTACATCTGGTTCTGTCAGGTCATATATATCACTTGGGCTTGTTTAATAAGTGCAAACAGCAATACTACTTAATTGTTTATACAAGCATTGAAGTTCAAGGTTTACCAGGTATAGTGTACGGCCAAACAAAAGTTTTTTTTTGGTTTTTTTTTTTGGGTAAAGCTGTGGGATTTGGACTTCTGTCTGTATCATTCCTGTGTGAGAAAACCTTTTGTTGGTGGAAAATGATATTCGTACATGTAACATTTTTTTTAACAGAAGCTTCCCTAAGATTTCAAAATTTTTAATGTCTCTGGGCAGAGAAAATATAGTCATGAGAAAAAAATAAGTAAACTTGCCATAAAAACTATTGCCTTTTTCAGCATATTTGATGTAATAAATATTTTTTAAGATTTTTCAAAACAAACAAAAACAAATAACAGACAACAGAAAAACAAAGCTGACATTATCCATGAAAAGTTACAAAAAAGGGGGGTTGAGAAGAGAAAAGAAAAAAAATCATAGGTATCTATATAAATATAAATAACCAGTGCAACAAAAACAAATAACAAAAACAAAGACAAATACAATAAATGTACTAGAAACCTGCAGTGTAGTTAGGAAAAAATAATTGGTTATCATAACTCAAGGAGCTTGCGATCTAAGTCTGGAGTGGCATGATGGTCTAGCCAAGTTGTCCATACCTTATAAAATTTTTGCATAGAGTCATTGGCTACAGCAGACATTTTTTCTAGCACCATTGTGTCCGACAATCTAGACATTACTGCCTGAAAACTGAGAGAGGGTTTCGGTCAAGCTGCCGCTATCACCTGACGTGTGGCTAGAAAAATGAAGGATAACAGTTTGCGCAGTAGGGTCCTGCTTGTGGAGCAGGGCTGTCCAAGGGTCCCTTCTGATGGTCACGTGCAAAACTGATCTAATATAATTGAAAATTCTTATCCAGAGTTTTTTGACCACCGGACAATCCCACCATATATGGCGGAAAGAGCCGGGGACATTTCAACCTCTGAAACACTGTGGATTGCTCCCATTAACAAATTTGGTAAGTCTTACCGGGGTTAAATGCCACCTAAACAATACTTTATACGCGTTTTCCTGCCTTTTTCAGCATATTTGAAACAGTGCTTACAGATAAAGAGGTTATACTTGAAAATATTGAGCACAAAAATATTCCAGGCCAGCATATGCAGATCAAGAGATGACTGTTTAATCCCGAAAGGAGCCTTCAAGAACCCCAAAATGACACTAAAGAATTCTCAGGTAACGTTGAGAAAAAATGCATGGACCTAAAATTGAAAAGAGATTTAGGTTACATGGGAGATATTCTTGGAAAATCCTTTGCTGTCCGTTAGAGCAAGACTACAGTTTGCCTATCATCATAAAAGTAAAGACCAGTCCTTCTGGAACACATGGACAGCAATTTTGGTGCAAATCAACTCCATTTTGAATTTTAGAGAATTTTAGAGGAAGGACCTCCTACTAACTAAGAAACATAGTGGTGTTAGGATCTAGGTTTACTTTGGTGCTTTATAGCATAGGTGTCTTCAACCATCAAGTCAGCTATCAATTTTGCCATGTTCCATAATGTTCCTGATAAGAATGTGAAGCCATCTGTCTAAACAATGAAGATCAACCAGAAATGGAATTTTCAACAAGCTTTTGATGATCTTAAGCAGACAAAAAGTACAAATCTACCAATAACTGATTGATTGAATTTCATTGAAATCCTGTGGGAGAATAAACCAGGAAGGTCATGGACGTAAACACAAATATCTTGCAACTGAAAAAAATATTGCATGTATTAGAGTGGCCGCAAACTTGAGACAATGGGCCTGATTTATTAAAGCTCTCCAAGGCTGCAGAGGATACACTTTCATCAGTGAACCAGGGTGATCCAGCAAATCTGGATTTATTAAATAAGGTCCAATGTCAGAGAGTGGTGAACAGTTATTCATAATGCCTACAAAAAGTAAGTTCAGTAGGACTCCTTTTCAGGCCCAAATGTGGCAGCACCCATGATAATTCTACCTGAAAAATTTTATTTTTGTTGTCTTGAATAGGGCATTTCAGATGCACTTAAAAAAAGGTCCAAAGTGATTTTGTCTTGTATTTGGTCTTGTTTTCTTTCCAATTCTTATGAATCCATTTATTGATGTTTCCTCTCCCTTCACCTGCTCCCTGATAGCACTGTCATCCTCTGTCCCCTCAGGGTTGTACCATATCACAACTTTCATCTTTCTAACAGATCATTGTTTGCAGCTATCTTATCTTTTATATGATGCAATAAACCATGTTTTATTGATTGTTATGTTTCCACAGACCTCTGTCTCATGTTCTGTGTCACACATCTCTGAGCTTTGTGGGATAAGAGCAATAATCTTTCTTTTTATTAAGTTATGGATCACAGCCTGGCAAACCTCTTTTCTTAGCTGTATGTGTCTGCCTGTTCTATCTCTGTGTGTTTTGTGTGCCATAATGCTGCCTTGTGTGTATTCCTGGGAATTTGGGCTGTGTAGTATTCTATTACCAGTTCCAAGAGGTCAAACGGTTATGTAATGAAAAAAGCAAATGATTATTGAGAATACGTTTTCCATCAGTGCAAATTATAAGTTGAAAGTATGTAATCCATTGTTTTACAGTTCGTTTTATATAACACAATAAAAGTGCCAAGTTACTCAGTATTCATATGTTAAACTATAATAAAAAAAAGATTTCAACCCAAAAAGATCTTGCAACTGTATTAGACAGATTTACAAATAGTGTCGGGGGTAAAAAAAAACAAACCGATTTATTGAAAAATAGGCAGATAAATAAAGACTGACAATCACACATTGCGTTTCAGTCTTGTGATGAGAAGAAAACATGGTTAGTGATTCAACGCTGTGAAAACATTACCATATTTTCAATATGTAGCTCTCTGACAACAAGTAACCTTGTGCTACATAGTTACATAGTCAGTTAGGTTGCAAAAAGACATAAGTCCATGAAGTTCAACCACTAGGAAAATAAACATATCTCAGATAAAAAACCAATGAACATAGCGGATCCAGAGGAAGGCAAAAAAAAACAGGTAAAAGAAATTGGATCACCAGTCTCTGTTATCTTTACTTTAAGACTTTATTACCCAGTTAAATTATGTGCTTCTAGAAAAGCATCCAGATTTTTCCTAAAGCTACTTGCCCTTGGTTTTATTAAAATCCACTTTTGCTGGAATGTGAGGTCTTTATTTAGGAAGCACAGTTATTTAGTAATCTTCATACCGTGCTCTTCAGTTGCTGTCCTTTCCATACTTTCCATATAGCAGGTGGGTGACTGTTCTACTGCTGCCCCATTGTGCTGTCTTACTTTTTATTAGCACACTCCTTGGGATCTTGATTTGAAAGGACAACACAGACAACTTACCTTCAACTGTTATATTTACTTGGGCAATACACTGCTAGAGGTGTTCTTTGTCCTTCTGGTCTTTACCTACAACTTCTGAAAATACCTACTAAAAGCCCAAAAAATTTCATTTTACAAAATAGAAGTTGCCACTTTTCCACAGACCAGCATAACTCCTATGAAGCTGGATATATATATATTGTATATTTCAGGAGTCAAAGCAGGGTTTTTAAGTTATTATTGACATATTGATTATGAATATTTTATTAGGGATCACTAAACTAATACCTTTACTTTTGGAACATTTGTTTCCAGTACAAAAAAAATGATTGCTAATGTGTGTTTAATTTTTTTTAAATTATGGATTTACTATAGAAAGCAGAACCCATTATACGTACCCCCTGGGGTAAATGTACCTCTAGCTGAGATCCAGTTCTATAGTTAGCTTAGAGACCTTGGACATCTCAATACCAGAGCAAACAAAGCTTTCATGGCAACGTACTGTCTTTGTAAAACAAAAGCATCCATTTTTAGCCAATGCAGCTGAAAAAAAATACATTTTTGATTTGTTAGGAAAATGTTATAACTACATTGTGAATGAAAATAAAATTATTGATTTAGGTTTAGCAGCACTGAATAAGTTTGGGTCAACCATTATATTGTATATATTTATTTAACTTATATAAATTCCATTGATTGCAAAGCTCTCTGCTCTTAGCTGGCATGGTGCAAGTCCATTTGGCCTTTTAATTAACCTATCTCTGCCAGGGAAACTTTATTTTGATGTCTGCAATATATGTTTAGTTAAAGGATGAGCCTTATTCTGCAACAACTTAGTCAACTGGACGGGATTCTGCCAAATGTGTTGCCACAAACTAGGAAGCACAGGGTTGTCCAGAATTTAATGTCACTGCAATGCTGGGTACAGTATTAACAAAACAAAACCAAGAACTCTAGTTCATGTTAGGATGAAAGTCTCTGAGCAACATTCTTCCCCCAAAAATCTCAGTTCTGGTAGAGTGTGTTCTCTCAAAGTTCACCAAACTTAAACTCATCTATCAAACTGCAATAAAACTTTATATTCATAATTCCAGAAAAACAAGGACAGCAAGCTTTTCACCACTCCAGCACATGTGTCATTGCATTAGTGGTTAGTACATTGCATTAGGATTGTGTATGGTTGCTCCAAATGCACCTAAATGCATGCTGTTGTAGTGAAACCTTTACCCATTATGAATAAATCAGGTAACAGTAATTGATGATCTTTGCCCATTAGACTAAAAAAGCCATCAATCGTCTATAAACAAAAATTCAGTTTAGTAGTTTTAGTTTTTTAGGATAGGAATTGAATAATATTCCCAAAACACTATAATAAATATATAAAAGGTATGGTTACCTTTGCTAACTTTCCCCTTAATCTATTGCTCCAATGCTAAGTTGCCATGGGCCATAAGCTTTGACTGTCTCCTGGGTCCCAACCAGCCTGCTATCCCTTGCTTGTGATCAAGTGATTTAGCCCCAGGCTATTCAAGCTACATGTACATGTTTTGTTGAACATGCTACATAACAGAATTGCTTGTCAAGTTAGGTCAGTGTCATCTTGTGCTAGAAGTGAATCATTGCTTTTTGTTCATTCAGTCAGGCTGCAAGTCTCTCTTTCCCTTTCTCTCAGGCTACACCTGTCTATGCTTCAGGAGCCCAGCAGCTCCCTCCTGGTTCTGGAGTGGCAGCATTTAGAGTCTCCCATTGGAGCAAGAATAGTGGACTACATCATTAGCCAGGAGAAAAACGCTGACAAAATGGACCATTCCAAAATGGAAACTGGTAATCTCCTATAGAATAAAAGAACACTTTCTCTTTCCTCTTCTTCCTAATATGTGGATAGGTGTTACGTAGTTCACAGAGCTGGGGACAATGATAGGAAAGAATAGTCAGTGGAGATACTTTCAATGGTATATTAAAAAAACAAAGGGAAGCAAGTAGAAAGTCATTGTTAGGATTTACAATTTTTATACTTTAAAGCCCAACTAAACCCAGAATAGAACAAGGCAAATTCTAAAAGCAATCACATTGATAAGTGTATACAAATTGTGTATGTAAACAAAGTGGTGGGCAGAACATCTGTTTCATGGGCCAAATGTGCTTGCCCACAATAGATGACAAGCTACATGTCCCAGCATCCCTGCATTACTGTATAACTATGTATCCACATAAGTAGAAAGGCAATGTGGTCACAGTAGATAGGTAAGCAATTGTAAGATCTCAAACTGTTAACAAGGAATTAAAAGGTGTTAATGCAAAAATAACCCATGGTTTACTGAAAATACAATAATCAACTTTTAGAAAAGTTAGAAAGTTTGAAAGCATTGACATAAAGTCAAATGCATGGATGCTAAAAATATTTTATTATTTTTGTTATTATATTATTATTATTATTATTATTATTAATAATAATAATAATAATATTAATAATAAACAGGATTTATATAGTGCCAACATATTACGCAGCGCTGTACATTAAATAGGAGTTGCAAATGAAAGATGAATACAGACAGGGACAGAGGAGGAAAGGACCCTGTCCCGAAGAGCTTACAACCTAGGAGATGGGGAAAGTTGTGGGAAGAAGTGACGGTTTCAAAAGACAGAAGAAGACGGGTAGGCAAATTTGAAAAAATGGGTTTTGAGAGCTTTTAAATGAGCAGAAAGTAGGAGCAAGCTGAATAAATGAGGAAGACCATTCCAGAGAGTTGGGATACACCAAAGTTATAAGAATTGCATGCAAGTAAACCAAAAATCTCCATAACTTTTGCTTTTCGATTCTTTGCATATAGAAAATGTGCTGAGTTTTGTTGAGGACATCATCTCAGGAGCCAAATCTCCATGTATAATGCCTGCCCAAGTACCTGACAAGCATTCTTCAATGATATCGATTGTGGTCCGTTGCCTGGAGTCCGACACTTCCTACACGTAAGCTACGTCCTCTCCTGCTGCCACCTGTCCTTTTAATCAGGCCAATAATGGAGTCAAACTCTGCAGGTTAAAGTGCTTGAATTCTATTTTCATTTAAATTGCCAATCTTTAACATTAGTAAAGGAAATCAGTGAAGTGAAATATTTTGGAGTATTGTGGGAAAAAAAGGTTAATAGATTTTGCTATTAATAGTCCCTGTTTTATTTAACGGGTGACATACTGTTGCCTTGGGACTCAAGGGCCTGTTAATAACCCCAGTTTGGTAAATTAATCTTTTCATACTGCTACTGTTTAATCATCTTGGTAATATCTATTCAAGTTGAGGTCTTACTTTGGGCAAGGTATGATAAGCTTTACACTCTGCCTCAGGCCTACTCAATTTAAACTGTAGTTGATAACATAATTTACAGCTTCCATCATAGGCAGCTTTAAAGCCCCCCTCAACCCTTGTTTACTCAATATTGTTTCATGACATAATTATTTACCCAAGATACTGTTTTAGAGTCAACATAACAGTTTGTTGTTCCATGACCTTACCAGGTTCACGCTTTGGGGAGTTGATAATACAGGACGAAGGTCGGAGCCAAGCCACGTCACTGTCCGAATGCCCTGTCCTGAGGTGGATGATGTAAAGTCACAAGGTAAAAGTTGTGTTGTTATCATTAATACAGTGACAGATTCTTTATTACATCTTTTCTGTTATCCTAAGGTGATCCCGATGAAGTAATATATATTAGGTAGATTAGATTTGGCACCACTTATTAGAATAACCATGGAGTATATTGATGAAACTGGACTTATTTAAACCCTAGATTTCTAGATTGTTTATTCGCTATTGATATGTACCAGGAAAAAGCCAGCTATGAATAAAATAAATCTTTGGCCAATATACCAGTAGACATGTTTTATGCAAACCAAGGACAACATGTCAGGGGAAAAACCATATACCAAAACAACTCTGAATTCTGCATCATATAAAAGTGTGCTTGATAAAATTGCGTGGCCAACTGTCTAAAGGTTTACCAAGAAGGTCTTCAAAAGGAAGAAATGGAGGGTTATGGACTGGACTAGTCAAAGCCTTTTTTTGAATCCCATTGAAATGGTGTGGGGGATTGGAAACTGCAGATCATGGAAGGAAACCTACAAACATATCTGAATAAAATGCATAGTAGAATAATAAATGCATTTCACTGAGAAAATGCTATGGTCTGATGGGCAGATATGAACATGTCTACGAGATTTTATTTCTGCTAAACCTAGCATTACCAGCTTCAGAAACTAAGACTGGACTTACTTTTTTCCACAGTAATCGATTACATCTGTTGATATTTATACTAAATAAATTCATAAATACGTTACATTTTTAGGTTTTCATTTAGATATACCACAATAAATCTTAACTTCCAAGACTTCAATGGCTTTTAGACCCTAATGTGTTCCTGTTTTCAGTGTGCATTCATTTGTTCCTGATCCATGCATTATTAATGCAGAAAACATTGTATTATACACATTTCGCCTCCCAGAGATAGAAGGTCAACATGATACCTAGGGACATGACTGTAATGCTTTTTTTGTACACTTATGCAGCAGATTACATTAAAGTCTGTACTCTTGCTTCTTGTTTATGATTCCAAGATTGTCCTCAGAGTGGGTCCAAGTTTGCAGTACGGCATACTGAGCAGAAGTAGGGATTTTGTACTAAGGATAAAGATGAGCCGCCCACCAACTTCTACATATTTCATTACAAAGTGCTTTGGCTGGTAAATAAATTATTAGGTAGTAGATGTTAAGAGTGAAAACATATAAAATGCATCTCAAAAAATAGAAAATGTCGGGAGTAAAAGAGGAGATTGACATGGAACTCCAGCACTTCAGCATCTGGACAGATTTTTGTGTATTTGTCTGCATAGATCATGTATGGGACGACTCCAGAAAAAGAAGTTATATTCTTTTTATAGCAGTTGGGAATCCAATTATAAAATAAATCTCAATTTAAAATCAAGCTTATGAAAAACGGATATTTTAGTTTTAAACAATTGCTTTTTTAATCTAAAGATGAAAGAAACCAACACAATTCTCTGTCTCCAAACAGATTTACTGTTTTCATATTTTCTCTGGGCACCCCACAGCTGATCTTTTTGACATTACTGATTTACCTGTATAGAAAGAACTATTTTAGAAGAGCAGGACTTTGCTGGATTACTAGTGATTTGAAGGCAGAGCAGAAAAACTTAAGAAGAGGTGGAGTCATTTATGGAAGGACAAATAGTGGATGGAATGATAAATCCTAAAAAAATAATGTAGATGCAGGGAGATTCTTGCACCATAGATGCGATGTCCTCTCCAGCAAGGGGAACAGTAGGCAACAAAGTAGTGATATCGCCAAATATCACTTCAAATTTCATACAGTAGGCGGACTGGAGTGCGTACATTCTCCACTATATTCTCCACTATATTTTGATAAGCCTGGCTGACAGCCTTCACAGACTGTTCATTGCTGATTATTTTTTTTTTTGGTACACTTTTTATACACTGCCTTGAAGAAAGTCTGTTTAATATGCTGGACTGTGTATTTTTTTAAAGGTTTAATAACATTTTTTTGAAAGCAAATTTCATACAGTAGAATGCTCCTATTCTATATACAGATGAGCAGTTCTGTTGCCATAATAGGTTGAATTAGGTTTTGAAACATGACTTCAGCTGATTTTGGAGTTTTCTTTGAGATACCTAAAACATACTGGTAGGTTACTCGGCTTCTTCCTATAATTGACTTTATACTTTAGACTTGATGCTAGGGACATAAAACTATGTTATGGTAATACCATTATAATGTAAATTCCCTTGAGATACAGTTATTATTACACTGGGGAACACATTTTTTGTTGAGTTAGATCTGTATATATACTATATATAGATATACTGTTTATTTACATTTCTTTTGTTCATACAAAGGATTTATATTGACATTTTTTTTCACAGTAAAACATTTGAAAATTAATTGTTAAGCGGTTATTGGAAAAATTTACGCTTATAGCTTTTCCTGGAGTGTTCAGTGATAGGACAATCCCGCCGGATGCTCCAACAATAGTCAGCCATAATATGTACATCCCATATAGCTTGATACCGTCTTTCCATGACCTTTAAATCTTGGTAGAATCTTTCATCTTGCTCATCACTGACTGCACCAAGGTTTTCCGGGAAGTTAGAAAGATGGGTATGCAGAAAATGCACCTTGATTCTCATATTGCAACCAAGCATTTTGTAGCTCTCCAAGAGTTTCTGGACAATTTCTGTGTAAATATTTGCTTGTGTATTGCCAAGAAATGCCTTGACAATGGCTTTGAATGATAACCAAGCATTCTTTTCGACTTCTGACATTGTCCTGATGAAATGTTCATCTTTGACGAGCTGCCGAATCTGTGCACCATCAAACACACCGACCTTTATTTTTTTCAAATGACAGGCTAGGAAATTCCAAATAGAGGTTCTTGGTCTCCTTCAGTTGGCAAAGTGGCTCATGTAGAATGTTTGGATCACCTGGTTTTAGGGCAGATCTTGGAGGTCAATTCCTTTCCACCCAATGCCTCTCACAAGCTCTCTTGTCCCATATGCACAGATAACAGGGATACTTGGTCTATCCGCGTTGCTTACCAAGAAGGAAGTATACCATTATAAGGTCAACACCAATTACCTAATTGTGTTGTTGATATTGCAACAACTCAATGACTCTCTTTATGTCTGCATATTCTTCACAAAGAGAAACTGAATGGCCAATTGGGACTGACCCAAATATATTGCCATTGTGAAGGAGGACACACTTTAAGCTCCGCTTTGAGCTATCGATGAATAATCGCCATTTAGTTATAGATTGGAATTCCCAATTCCTCCATTGAACCAGGTATGTTATGGCAATACACAAAGCCACTGTCAGTTCTAAAGTACTGCAGAAATGCAATTTCTCTGGTTCGAAAGTATGATACCCTAGTTCCTTTTTGAAGTAAGTTTTTCCCACGTAGTCTTGATGCTAGGAGTTCTGAAGCCTTCTTCGATAGTCCCAAATTACGTGCCAAATCACTCAACTCATCCTGATCAAATCCCGTACGAACAGAGTCCTCTTCAATTTCAAACTCTTCATCATTGTTGTCACCTAGTTCCTCACCATAATCATTTTCTTCAAGAGAGGTTAGTGTAACGAAAACCGGCACTGGGATTTCATCTGAATGAGCCACTGGGCGTATAGCCGATGGTAGTCTAGGATGCTCTATGTTACAATTATTTTTCTTGTTATATCCTGAAGTTTTCACTATACAAAAGTAACAGTCACTGAAATGATCTTCTGGCTCTCGCCAAACTATAGGTATACCAAATGGCATCTTATCACATGTTCCCTTTGTCCACATCTGTGAACCCTCGACACACTGTTTGCACACCTTATGAGGGGCCCAAGACTTATCTTGATCACCAAGTTTAACTTTAAAATATGCCAAATAGGATTGCTCTACAAATGTGGTGATGTTCCCCCTTTGACTGGGAATGGTCAAACTGCCACAGATAAAACTAAATAATCAGGGTTGTTTAAGCACTTACGAAGAGAAACAGCAAAGCCAGACATGTTCTGAAAGAGAGGAAATACGTGTGTAAGTAGAAAAGTAAATTTTGCTTATTCACAATGTAGAGCAGTGCACAACTTCTGAGCACACTGTCTTGCGTGTAAATGAAAAGCCTATACAAATCCACACTACAGTAATCGCATAAATATTAGCGGTAGAGAAAAAACCTGACATGATAGAAGAAAACTAACTACACTTTCAGAATCAGCAGACCTATTTTAGTATAAATAAGCTTAAAAATTGAAGTCAACAAAAAATTTGTTCAAAATTGTTCCCCACTGTTATTAATAAAAAGAACAAGCCTTTGCCTTGTACCCACTGCAACTAACCACATCCCTTTTTAAATTTTTTGGACCTGCACTAAAAAAAAGACAAATGTAAGATGATCAATTGGTACTACATACTACATACATTCATTGTGTAAATACTGTCAAAATATATTATTTAGAAAAGATCACATACAGTTACAGTATAATACATGAAAGGAATAAACACTTTTACAAGATATTCATTTGCTTTATAAAGTTTTCCTTAAAACTCCCTAAAATTAGATAATCTTTACTATACCCGGCACCATATCTGCAGGAAATGTAAGCCATAGGACTCCTGGGTCTTAATGGTAGCTTCCAGCTACTGATTGTGTAATGAGCCCCCAATGACTGATTCATATTCAGCAACTTATCATACAAGGGGCCTTTGAAAACGACAAGCTTGATTACTTATCCTAGATATGTTTCTGCCTCATGAAATCCCAGAATGCCTTAAATTGTTCTAGTAACTGCAAGCGGATTGCTTGGCAATTCTAATTAATTAAATGTTATAAATTGCTTGAATGTTCTTCCTCCAGTTGCATGACCTTAACTGCTATATTTTGTATATTCAGTGATATTTGTTACAGTGATTCCTGCAGTTTAGCTTCTTTGGCAACCAATTAAATATAATTAAGACCGAAGTTAATAAACTGTTAAAGATGATAGAGAACGTTTAGAATGCGTTATTGTTTTGTTTCAGTGCCTCTCCTCTATATTTTATGTTGCACTTTTAATTTCTGCTGTTAAAAAAATTAATGAGTTTGAGAAAAGTAGCAAGTATTAAGAGATGATCCGAGTCACTGTAGACTCCTTTGTGGTCATAATGGAGATGGAGATGAGTTGTGAAGCATGGGCTATTAAGAATGCAATGTGTATTATACTTTCTTAGCTGATAACTTTACTTTCCCACAGAGGTTGCTGACAAAATCTACAACCTTTTTAATGGCTATACCAGTGGTAAAGAGCAACAGACAGCTTACAACACACTGCTGGAACTTGGCTCCCCCAGCCTGCACAGAGTACGTTTTCACTACAACCAGCACTTCCAAAGTTTTGGGGAGTTCACCTGGCGTTGTGAGGATGAGCTTGGTCCAAGGTACCCCTTGTTCTTATTGTATTCTGTTCATGTTTATCTAAGTGTAAATATATTATTTTATTAGTTTCTCGGGAAGTGGATGGCTGAAACATCCAAAAATTGAACTGTCATTATTGGCAAACCAACCTTGTTGCTGTGGGCTAATTTTGCGTATAGACATTGGGGATCATTCTTTGGATCCAGCTGTCCACAGATCATGTGCATCAGATCAGTGAATAGTATTCTGACTAAAGACTTAATTTGATGCCTGCTCAGGAGATTGGCTAGGCTTGGCTTTTTCATGTGAACATCCAACTTCAGAATTCCAGCTTTCTCCTCCATAATCAGGAAAAAAAATAAATGAGATGTCAATATGTGTATTTGTACAATAAATATTTATAAGGATGATCAATTAGTGGCCAGATTGTACATGCACTGATGGCCATCAACAGTAGATACCTCAAATGTGTACGTTTATTGAAGCTACAAATATCTGTTGACTCCTTTTGTGGTTGTCCTGGGTTTTACCAATAGCAAGAGAACACAGAAAGATCCATCTGTCCATTTCACCCTTATGCTCGTCCTAAAATCAACTCATTGTTCCTTATGCATGTCCTAAAATCAGCTCATTGTTCCATGTCTATGGGCACCCACCTTACTGCCAAGCAGCATGTTCCCCTAAATTAAGAGAGGAAAAAGTGGATGAGTAGGAGGTGCCCTACTACAGGGACTACAATGGCCATGTTAGCAGTTGGTTTTTTGGTGATGTAGCTGTTGCCACCTGTATTGACCCAAGATCATCATGAATGATCATCTCCAGCATTAAATCCAGCATCTGTACAGTGTTATAGTGTGTTTGAATCTACAGAAGCACATACAATTTACTGCTGTATTGATGAAATAATTTATTTTGGTTTGGCCTTACCGACTTGCTTTTCAAAATTTAATTTTCCTCTCTATTGGCCTTAAGCAGACCACAGACATTATAGGGCAATACACATTAAGACACAGTTCTAATTTGTTCAGACCTATACAACTGGAATGTAACCAGAGTAAAGGGCATAAAACAATTATATATTTTAATATCATAGCAGGAACCTTGAAATGCATTAAAGCTCAACAGTCTTTCAAGCTTACCAGTAGTAACACAACTTGGGGCACTTCTGTATGGAAATCTTAACTTTGCCTGGTAATTCATTTGTCCCTCATTTGTATATCCCTTAAGCCTTAACAGTAGTAAAAAAAATCAGGTAGTGTATATAGCCTGGGGCTACCTGGACTGAGCGAGGACAACCCAAAGGCAAGAGAGGCATCAGCCTATTGAACTTGGATAGAGCTCCTTAATAACTGACTGCTGTGCTCTATAAAACTAATCTTTAAAACTAAAGATCAACCCTACTGACTACACTGGGAGGTCGGTTCTCCCTGTGTAATTAGTTTCCCATGGACAAAAACATGCTTTCTGACATTTCTGTTCTGGCCCAGTTTAGATATTTGTTATTTATGTAAAAGGAATATAGCATTGTTTTTTATTGTGGCTATTTCTCTGGAGTCAAAGCTTTTCAATGAGCAGTCTCTGCTTTCATGATCTACATATACTGCACAGAGATTGAATGCCATATACAATATTTACACACTACACAAAAAACAGTTCTGCTAGAATATGTGGCCTGCTATTGCTGATCTGATCTAAAAAATGTTAGTTATCTGGTCAAGGTGGCAATCCACTTGGTTTATTATATTGTAAATCAATAATCCAGAAAAATAAACTGATTTCTGACTTCATTTGCTGCATATTTATTCATTTATTCAGAAAATACTGAGCCAGAAGCAGCTATCATTTATAGAAAGAGGGCAGCAAAGGTAGCTTGTGCTTAGGTACTACCAGTTCGTATTTTTTTATTACTATGAAATGGAGGGGTAAGCAATGCACATTATTTCCCAGTGTTATCAATAAAAACTTGTCATTAAGCATTTTTCTTGCTTTTTTATTGCTGAAAACAACATTTCATCCTTTGTCATCTCCAATAGCAGATAAAACTGATATTAGAACATACATTGTGTATAATCAAGTAATTAACAGTATTTATATCCTGTTTTTTCCATCTTTTTAGGAAAGCTGGCTTAGTGCTTTCACAGCTGGACGCCTTGAGCCCCCGGTGCAGCTATCTGTTAGCAGAACCACGAATTAGCCTGAGACGGTCTTCCTTGCGTTATTTGGCCTGCCGATACAATGAGCCAAAACCTCATGCATTAAACTGGACAGAACTGAGTAGAGACCTTCGAAAGAACTGTGAGGAACAAATACTGATTGTTTTAAGCAATGACTATGGAGACAGCAAAGAATACTGAAGGTCACTGGTACTTCAACCAGTACCAGGACTCAGGAACAGACTAGCTTGAAATAAAAAAAAAAGTTTGATTTAGACACTGTATAAAATGAGATTGCTGAAGCTCCCACTGATGAATTACAAGCAGAAGATAATCGTCTGCCACCACTTAGCTCGTAAAATCAAGGTTTTTGGCAAGATATCTGGTGGAAATCTACATCATGGTGCACAACACAAAAACAAACCATTATAAATGAACCCCATCATCCTTCTGTATTGTCCTTTTTCATGGCTTACAGTATTTATATTCAAGGAAATGTTTATCTTATTATTTTATGAGGTCAGTGCAATGTAAAAATGGTTAGGAATGTCAGGAAGATACACAACTTGTCATTGCACATTACAGATGTAGAAATAATCCGTGCTTTAGATGGATGAGTATTGTAGGATGTAGAAGAAATTTACATATCTTCCCTTTTGACTAGAAGAGTTGTCTGCACTATTAATATATTCAGTTAGTTCAGTAATTGCCCCATGCTTTTTCTCACTTGTCTTTAGTCTAAATAAGCTTGAGATTCATTCACACAGTGCCTAATTCCCGTTGGGTAGGGGGTAAATATCAATGTCTTCCTGCTGCAAAATGGGTAAAAGTTACCAGCGGTTCTGCCCTTGGAAGAAAATCTCAATGCTAAGGTTCACAAAAAAATTAATGGCATGGAATAGCCAAGCTGTTAAAAAAGAGAGCCTTTAAATGTTCTTTAAAAAAAAAACTAAGAATATGAACCATATTCTAGTGTGCCACCCTAAAAAAAAAATTTAAGAGGTCCACTACTCAGTAGTATTGTGGAATCAAGTTTAATACTTTACTTAGATATAGTGTACTTGGTGTGGTAGATTATTCTGTCAGCGATTGGAAGATAAAAATGTGTCAGATAATATGTCAAAATTATAATATTTTATAATCTAGAATGCATTTAACTTGACATTTGCATTTTTAATTAGAAGAGTGCCTGGCTAGATCTGGCAAATTAAAGCCTGATCGTTGCCCAAAACTTAGCCCTACGCTAAAGGTTGCTTGTGAATGATCAGATTGCACACTGCAATGCAAATTTATTATTTACAGAAAACTTAAAATATACATACACTATTTAAAATATATGTTTTCTAACCCTAATGATAAAACATATACCAATATCTCCTTCCCTGAATGTAGCCTAGGACTCTCCCTTTTAATTCTTTCTTGTGCCACTGACATTCATTGTGGAAAGTCAAGCCATTTTAGGGCTATATACCCTAATCATTTTTTCATTGAAACTTCTGGAAACCTGGCTTTTAAATTATTTATCCCAGACTGTACCCAGTGCCCATCAATCCGAAAAACTTACCTCCATACAATGTCGTAAAATAAACTGAAGAAATTTGCCAGTTAAAGCATCAAAGGGCTCACCAGTTCCCAGCAAATCTGATCCAGATCTGCACATGAATCATTGTTATGTGTACTGGCAAAGCTTTAGTCCTTTTTGTGTAATACAGAAAAATACAGGTAAAACTGTGGGGTCTATTTAGTAAGACAAAGCAAAAACCAGTGATGCTGTGCGGAAACAGCAAGCAAAAGAAATTAAATCATTGAAAGATGAATTTGAATTTATTGCCACGAGGTGCTTCATTTTTCCAATGATGAGGCTTTTGAAGTAAGCATGCATTTATTTCATAAAACAGCTTCATACAATCATGATGCCTCAAGATGAAAGTAAAGCTTAAGAATAATCAAATAGCTGGATGATTTTTAAGAGTTTGCACTGTGATAACTATAATCGTCTAGTTCATGTTCTAGAGGGACTTGGACTCAATCGAGAAACTGTTTCTAACAAAGTTTATGTTAGGCCAAAGCTATTTTTTATTTCTTTTTGTTTGATTTGGATAGATTGAGTCCTTTCCCAAATTTTTTGCTGCTTTTGCATAGAGAATGTTTTGTTGCAGGGAAAATTTACCCCATGGGCCAGTTGATGATAAGATATGTTGGTCGTCTGTGTTCCCTAAGTGGGAATTTCCCAATTCAGATATCAATAATACAGGAACATACAATCAGTGACATTTGCTGGACATTTCATCACAGTCTGGCAGACAGTAGTCTTCCAGCACAAACTTCCTTTCCTACTCTGAGAGGTCATTGGACTGAATACTGTGAGAACCCCAGAGAAAGATGATGCTGGGATATGTGAAAAGGTATGTACCTGCCATGATAAGTCTCGTAGATTCTCTTCTTGCTTTTTGTGTCTACAGAAAAGACGGTGAAGGGAATTTTTCCCAATGGAACACTTCCCAAAGGTGTTCACTATTTCCCCATTTATTATATATATAATAAAATATGTAATCAAAAAGTAAAGTTTTTTACTTGGCAGCTCTGAGACATAGATAAGTGCTCCAATGAAACACATTTATTAAAAAACTGCATTTAATAGGTCAGGTGGGGGGATCAGTCACCCTTCCCTTCTGCACTGATCGTAACTTGCACTTTGTTTTGTGAACCATATTTTACCATAAAATTGTAAAACTCTTATCTTGTAACTGCATGGATGTCAAGAGCAAAAATGCAATATAGCATTGCCTTGAGCTCTGTATTGGAAAATCCTTTGCATTCTAAGTACAATAAGATTGCTGTGGATTTTTTAGCTGCATAACATTTTCAACAAAAAGCTGACAACACTGTTCTGTTTGAATCCAACCTTTATTCAAATTATTAAATGTTGAGAAAATAACAATGCTTTCTAAGGCCACTTTCAACTAGCTCCTTATATTAACCATTCACATATTTTCATTTTCCTCTTTTGATAAGTTAAAGGATAACTGTTACCTATAAATCAAAGTACAGTTATTCTTTGCCTTCCATTTGTAATAAGAAAATTGTAAATTGAACTTTCTATATTGAATGTGCCATTAGAATTATATGCATACAATGACATGCTGCATCCCCAGGCATGGTTTTCCAACTGGTGGTATATTGGGCAGAATGAAAGACCTATTTTAGGCTCCAGGTTTTAGAAGACTGCTAGGCTTGGAGGACTGGAGTTGGAGAGGCAATGGGCTTTAGTAAGAACCTAATGGCACATCCAGATAGGAAGTACCATTTACATTTTCTTCTTTATTTACAATTACTTGATGGACTTTAGAGAGTATAAACTGCAGCCGAAGATGCCTCTCTCTCAAAATTATAAAATACCATTTTAGCCTACTTTAAAAATTGTTTAGTATTAACAAACACTATTAATGTTTAGTGAATCTGGCACACTGCTGTGGTAAATGTTGTGTACAAATATCTACAGGATGTGAGAACCTGGTAGATTGGACCTGGAAGGAACCATAGGATGAATTTGACATTGTTGCTTTGAGCAGAAATGTAGAGGAGCAATTTCAAGTGCCATTGCTTTTTTGGAAGACAATTAGTAGAACTACTCATATCTAAGTAAGTTTTGTGTGTCTGCTGGAAGACACTTGGAACAACTTTTAAAGCAGAGGATAAATAGTTTTCAGTGTACAAAAAACACTATATACGAATGCTGATAGTTTATAGTTATGTGTTTTCTCTGTCCCAGCTAGATAGATCTGAATAGTTATTGTGTGTTGGTAAGTCACAAAGATGACAAGGATGGAATTTTAAAAGCTGAAATGAAAATTCTGAGACTAAAGTGCAAGTCATATCTAATGCAAAGTATAGAATGACAGTTTTTCATCAGATATCAGTGCAGGACTGTGATGCAGGTGCTTAGGGGTATAGAATCTGATAATATATGTTAGTAATTTATGGTGGTTACGTTAATGTTAGGGCTTAGGATCACTTTTAGGGATCAGGAAATAAAGAATCTTAGGTTTAAAGGCTACAGTAAGCTTATGTGCTGGGGTTAGGCTAAGCATTAAAAGTAAATCTATTATGAACCTTTTTAAAATAAAACTAAGGTAGGGCTGCAAATGGAGTTTCCACTAAGCCGAATGGAGATGGAAGCCTACTGAAAGTGACTTTATTATTAAGGGTTTATTTTAGCTATTTGTTTCCACTGGCCATTGAACCCAAGCTTTTCTTGCTAGTGATCTCATGCCTGCAATGTTGGCAGGCTTGCATACATTATCTATATTGCTTTCATTACAAATTTTTGTAGTGTGATTTTCAGGTTTAAAAAAAATAAGTGGTAAAAGCATTTGCCAATTGACTCCATCCTAAGGTTGCCTTCACAACTATGGGAATCTATTTTGCAATGTATGTTTTCATGCATTTTGCACATTTTTTGACATTGATTTTTTTTTTCTTTGAAACTACGTGCTCAGCATCAAGGATAGGAAGTGAGCCTGTCATTTTTCGATTGTAGCTAACCCTAACCTACTTAAACCTATAGGTGGGTCTCTGTAACAATGCATTTTCTTTGGGCCCATTGACTCACAATCACTGATAAAAAAATTGCCATTTGAAATGCTTATATGTAAAACAATCACAGACCTCCAGCAGGAAGTCACCTTACTAGAACCCTTGGAACTTGAACTCTTGAATCCTTGGACTAAAATTCACACTCATATATATTCAGTTCAGAACATTTTTTATAAATGTTGGTTAAAGCATGAAAGGTCTTACAGAGCCTGCCTATTGACATTGAAATGCCTACATAACTTTTCTTACAAGCAGCTATATGCTTTAATGTATTTAGAATCCATGTTTTTGCTGCTTGACAACTCCAACGTGGGACAACCATTGATCTTTTGAGACCATGTATAATATTTTACTGGGATCTTTTTACCATGATAGATGACAACTCTGTAAAAGAAAAACAATTTGCAAGATTGCAAGATAACACTGTTATGCAATGAGTCTTTTATTTGAATAATTTATTGGAAAGAAGTGTCAAGCTGCAAAAAGTTGAGTGTAGAGTGAGAAGTAATAGCTGCATGTATTCCTTTTTAAGATTATATGTACATGAGCATGTATCTGCTTCTGAATTGCTGTTCTTGATATTAATCAAGTAGAATAAAAAGGCGACCAAAGGTAGCTCAAGGTCTCTAAGAGGAAGCTTGATGAAACTCAGGACCACTTAAATAACTCAGAAGCAGCTAGTACCTTGCTAATCCTAACCATGCCAGTTATCAGTCAGAACCAGAATAAACACAACACATAAACATACTGCATTTTAATTGTCTGTGCACACAAGCTCTCAAACTGCGTACAAAATATGTTAGAACAAACTTGATTGGTTGGCATGGGCCGTAGTATTTTCCATCTATGGAAGGAGAGATTATTCAAATGTCTTCTAATGAACTAAAAAAATAAAACATTTCTGTTGGAATATTTGAGAAAACATTTTGTTTAATATTTATAGGTTTCAATTACTAGAACTTTTTTGACATATAAATAATGGTAATACATAAAGAGCATGTGTAATAAATCATTCTTGCCAAGTATATTAAGTTTTGAAGTGCTGAGAATAGTTCTAATAAACAGGCTGATTCCTTAAATTGGAAAGGAGGAAAATTAGAAAACAAATTTTGCCTAGCAGTCATAAAAATGATTCAGGATTCTTGTTTATATGTTCTATTAAATGAAAGATGAAACCTGATTGGTTGCTGATAGCGATAATGGCATCTCACTTTCTTTTTGTAGTATTGGGAACTGACTCCATAGACACTTGATGAAATGATGACCTCCAAAACGAAGGCCCAGACAGCTGTTTTTCCTAGGACATTGTCAAATTTCCAGTCACATTTCTACTAGTTCCCCAACCCTTTACTAGTGGCTTTTACAAGAAAAGCAATGATATCTAACTCCTCCTGCCACAGTCTATTATAGGTAAAATGTAAAATGGCTGCCCAGAAATCATGTAGGCATCTAAAAAGCCAACAGGGAGTTTTAAAATCCATTTGACTGCACTGAACTTTTATAGGGTGACAATTCAGGTGCCAATAGTAATTTTGGTGTAAGATGTATATATTTGTATTTCAAATTGCATCTATCTATATGATCTATCCATAATGTCCAGCTTCATTTGATGATTCTAAAACTTTTCAATTGCACTAGATACAAGTATATTATTTAGGCTGATAAAAAAGTTGATATTTATTTTCTTACAAGTATTCGAACTTTCCTCCAAAGTGTCAGATTCACTTATAAAACTGGCACATAGAGCCGCCCATCTCTCTATTATTCACTGATTCTGTCCATCACATTGTTGGATCAGCAGGGAGTCATGATTCTTAGAATAAGTCAATCCTTGAGGTTTTATAATAAAGGTTTGCTTTAATGAATCCATCAAAGGTAGGCAAATAGTAATACCTGGGTTTTTAAGATATGTGTACTATCAAGTTGTTGGAGTGGGAAAATTACATTTGCACAATGAAAGAAAGAAAAAAAAATTCCCTACAAATCCAATTTTAATTGCAGAGCCTCCTGTTTTTCCAGATTCAATGGGCCTATCTGAGCATTGGTCTATCTAAAGGAGTAAAACTCCAGACCACCAGATAGAAAACACTAAGACCTTACACCGTAGGGTGGTGGATCACTCTATCTACAGAAGTTTTAAAATTACACTTTAATAGGGAGTACACAGTTCTTTAATTGCATTGTTCTGTGAATAACCGCAAAACATTTTTAAGCATTTGTTCAATTATTTGCATTTTTTTGTTCATTTATATACAATGGCATGTTAGTTTTAGTACTGGTCAAATTTATGATTATTCTCAATATAAATGCTTTTCCAATTTGCTACCAATAATCCAGCAACAACTCTAAAATGAAATATTATTACAAAACTTCACAAAAGGATAAGCAATGTTCCATCTTCTGTTCATCTTTGATGAATTGGCCTTAAATGGTACACAATGATCTCTGCCAGTAGAGGTGCTACATGTCCAGATTATATTGTTTTATCCATTATGTAGAGATATCCTACATGAAAACATAATTTTCTTGTTATATTTGTTTAATTCATATAGGAAACTGAATGATTTATTCCCAAAGGTATCTATGCATGCTTAAGTTGATGTAATATCTCGTGAAATATTCTGTGTGCACAATTTTTGGAATACAAAGACTTTGACAGCCCACATCACTGTAATATTCAAACAATGACAACTTACTGTAAGATGAATATGAATTTTCTGCTCAAACTCCTGCTTAAAATTTCAGATATAGAGTATTACGGTTGACATCCTGCTATGGATCGGAGAACCTGTCGGCAAAGACCCATGCCGTGTGACAGAATTTAAAAGACTCTCTCTCCTAGAAAAATATGGTAATGGGGCTGGCAGCAACAAGCTTAGACTTTTTTTTAAACCTGTGTAATTGTTAGATTTCTTTTTTTATATTTCACATTCTAATAGGACAGCTGATAAGATGGTGGTGGAAACCTACACATATGGATATTAAAGAGGAACTACAGGCAAACACAGAATCATGAGTTAAAGTAAGTCTGTTACGACTTAGTAAACTGTCAGCATGCAGAAATAAAGGTAGATTCGCTCATCATGCAGAGATCCAAGTATTGCAAATAGCAAATTCATTTCCTAAAGTTGGAACTCTGGCCCATACCTTACCAAATTGTTTTTGGTCCATTTCTGTAATGATTGGTCTCTCTGACCAATAGAGAGCCACCAAAGAAGAAAACTAAATTGATCATCATCTTGAGTTCCAGGATATGAGAAACTTCTCTTATGCACCTTAAGGTGCCTTCTTTTCTTATATGCTGATAGAATTAGTTTTAATAATTACTTGAATTAATTTAAGTGGCATTAGGCTGATAGTAATGGTTGATCCCTTTGCCCACCCTTTTGGATGCAGTATTTCATAGAAAAGTATCCACATCTAATTTTGAACCATCATAACCTGTAGATACTAAGATTTCAAATATTGCAATCACTACAGCTTTTAAGGAATAAGTTTTAAACTTTCAAAGAAACTCCTGGAGCTCAAATTTAGAACACAACAATAACATAACCTTAAACAATGTAATTTTACTGGTGATTTTTGTCATGACTGAAGTTCCCCTTTAATTTCTGCTGTAGGCAGATCTATGTCTGATCAATAACTTTGCCATTAAGAGGCGCTTTGTGACGCTTTTTACAGTTCTACATTGTTTAAACTGTTTACTAACTGTTAGTGTATTATATAATTTATATAATCTTGATTGTTTTATGTATACTCTATAAAAGTGTACGATATTCCCTGTATATTTGCTAAATTGTAAATAAATAATCGGAATACTTCATGCTCTCATGGATATTTAAAATGATGAAGTATCCGAATCTCTGGTGGATTTTCTTGTTCAGAAGCAATAAACGGCATCTCTGTTTACGAGTGTTTGCTGGAAATTTAAGACGTTCGAGCTCTGGAGTCGGGTAATGAAACAAAGGAGGAGATTTCTTAATGAAGGTTCAATGACAGAATATCCAGTTGGGGCTTCTTACATACTACGTCACATACTAAAAAAATTACAAGGGCCAATATATCATACTTATGCTTTCTTTATCACTCCTAGTGCCATGGCACATTACCACAATGGTTCGCCATTATTAGAGCAGCCTTTTTAAACCTTTTAACATGGTGAAACCCTTAAATAACTTTTAGGTCTTAGGGACCCCCTGGTATAAGAACTAAATCCACAATTCACAGTGTGTTGGTCAGTGGGAATAATGACTCCTTTATTCCTGACCATTCGAAAGAATGTTACCCATACAGATAGCCAAAGATCATTGGTGTAAGTTAAAATGACCTGGGAGGCACAAATTGCACTCTGTTCAAGGAAAAAAATTTCTGGGAAATAAAACATCTCAGTTACTTTTTTCACTACTCAAGAGAATATGATTGATGGCTACTCAACAAATGCCCAGAAATGTTTCCAACAACAAATAAAAAATTAAATTTATATTACTGCCAAGAAAATGGGAAACAATTTTCCCTGCTGGAAAGAAACTGATTAATGTTCAGTTAGAGAGGAACAGAGATTATAGATTAGTACCATTCACCAGATCCTCCTTTAGCAGGCGTATCTAGAGAGAGAAGAACAGAAACTTCCAACCAACCCCTTTTTACTATATAAAACACACTTTACAAAAAAAAAAAAGAAAGAAAAATACATCTTCATAAAAAAAGAGATATTAACACGGTTCTTGTTATCTAGTTATAATGGCTTCTTGTCCATTTTGAATATTTTTATCTCTGACTGGTAATTGGACTTTTTGTAGCAAGCTTTGTTTTTTAATACATGTTATGTGGACAGTCTGTGGGGATATGTTAAACCATGGGGTGAATTATTCTGAGCAAAAGTTTTGCAGTTGCATCACAGGTCATGAAGAAAATCTGGCTTTAGTGGCAATACTTTAAAATGAAATAATTTTAGTACATACATAAACAGATGCCCATTGACTGCCTACAGATTTATTTATTTTTTTACATCTATTGCATTATTGCAAGCTTAATTGTAGCAAACCCCCTAAAATAACTTTATAGGAGATCTGTGCACATTCATTTACAAAACATTATGACTATGTTAGATGAATAATTCCTTGTCATCAATGGAATATTCCCCAATGCACAAGCTTTGCACTGATAACTTTGCATTTCATCAAAGAGAATTGTTTATTTGCACAAAAACTAATTGATTATGTTACCTGGATTGACCATCAGCAGTACAAAGAAAAGCCAGCAGTGGCTTTTATTATTGATAATGAATTGTCTATGTAATCGTCCAGTTTTAGTTCTTTAAAGCTGACATACCACTGAAAGATTTATGTAAAGTGGCATGGTGGGACTCATTCTAATGTTCATGGCCTGGATGTAAAGCTCCTTTGGTTTTAGTAGTTTAAGTCACACACCTGAAATAAGCATGTAGATAACAGTGTTACAGTTAGCTGAACATCTGAGCTGCATCCTCATTCTGTATCAGTGATTCAGAAGAACGTTTTGCTGAAGTACAGTCCACCAAGTGGTTGCAAGCAGCTTTGTTATTACTGCACTTAGAAAGACCTGCAAGTTCTCTATTACCTTCAATGGAAGACCCTATCTCCATACTGTGGGCTGCAATAACACCTTTAAAGTGTAACTATCCTTTCCTTTCCTCCCTTCATCATTGGCGCCAACATCTTAATCCAGTCTTTTTCTGGGTTTAGGTCTTAGAACATCTTGATTGGCAAGTGCATGCACACAAAAGTATTCATATCTGGATTTGCTGGATCACCCAGGTTCACCTATGATAGTCTATCTTCTCAAGTCTTTTGAATGGAATTGTTTTAGTGATTATTGCATAAGAATTTCTAAAACTTTGTAGAGATTTCTTCTTTCTGGGTCAAGGACTTCCTCATTGTTGTCTTAGAGGAGATAAGATCTGGAAGCAAATATACAATTTATCAGTAATATTTTCAACTAATGCTTGGGTTATAGGGCACAGTCAGGTATCGAACCTGGGGTATCTGTGGTGGCTGGTAGTGGACCATTGCACCAAGCCACCTGAAGTTCTGAGTAGCTCTGCACCTGATTCCTTAGTTAAACCTTGCCTGACACTGTTCTTGGATGAACTCTGAACTCTTGTGCACCTCCCAGCTACTTCCTATAAAAAGGTTGTATGGAGCTTCCTGTGTGCCAGATTACTGTGCTCCTGCCAATATTTAACACTGATCCTGTTTGCTGACTACCTGTGAACTGATCTTTGGCTGCTGATTTACCAACTATTCTTCCGATTATGCTTCTTGGATCATATTGCTATCGTGTGAACCAACCCATGCCTGCCTTCACTGTGACCTTGCTTGCTGTTCCAGCTACGGGACTCTGAGACTGACCCTTGATCGTGACAGGTACCTTTAAAAATGTTCATGATGTCCTTTGACAACATTTTCTGTGGTATAATTGCATGAACTCCTACCCTTCGTTCACCTTTGGTATTGTCCAACAGAACAGTAGGAATAGGACTATATATTCTGTAATAGGCTACCATGCCAGAAGAAGGTATTTTAGCTTCAGGTGAACATTGGCTGACATATTACCTTTTCTGCTGACTTTGATGCACATGGTACATGATGCACTCTATACCCCCTTCTGTCTGTAAATAAACTTTATAATAGGATAAAACATGATTTCTAAACCTCGTATTAGCTATTATTGGGAGGTACAGATGAAAATTTGGGTGGCAAGATTTATCCACTGGAGATTTTTTTTTAATAAAGTGACCCATGCATCAAATAAAGTAGAACTTGGGACCCAAGTAAAAACTTCTAAAGGTTAAAGGTCTCTATGGCTAGGTACACTCTTCCAGCTCATTCCTGGCTTCTGTAAGATGCACAGATGTTATATCACCAATGGCCATGCACCAAAGAGGATAGATTCAAGATATATCAGATGTGCAAGGCAGGGTGTCAGCTGGAACCTGGACCCATTATTACAATAAGTGAACACTGTGTAAGGTAAGTATGCCATATTGTGCATATTTCCACATAGTTCCACTTGAAATTAAACTAAAATCATAAATCCTAATCTGCACACTCAGTTAGTGGCTCAGGAGGTAATAAAACTGTGAGCCATCATTTTAACATGCAACAATAGCAGTTTACATATTTATCACATCAGATTCCCTTTTCATAAAAACTGTGATTTTGTGGCAAATGTGATACTGTATGCCTTGAAGGGAAATTCACCAACTCTGCAAATGGTATTTTTTACTTAACATGTTTACAAATGAGTCCCATGAGAAATGTCCATATGCTAATCTAGATTATTCTAGCTCATCACAACTGGGGCTTTAACATTTACAGTGCATGGTTATCAAACACTACACCAGATAGATAGCAACAGTGAAGTTGTTTACCTTTGTATTTGATTGTATGTATTGTTTCATTTTCTAGAGAAAAAAAAATAAAACTGAATAAATATTATGGTGCACCTTTTTAAAATTGTTTTTAAAACCGTGCACAAAGTGAAACTGTGGCCAAGCTAGAGACATCAAGTATTCACATTGTTGTTAAGCAGTAAACTAGCTTACAAAATAATATTACCCTCTATGGCTGCAGGCAGTGTGGAGCAATTTATCTTCAAACTCACAGTAGTAACATGGAAGTCATTCAAGTTTTTCTCCAGTGCAGTTGCTGCCGCTTCCCCTTCCAGTAGTGATTAAACTGTTTTTCATCGTTCTACAAAAGGTCAGTGAGGGCTAGTTTTAAAGCTCATTTCTTGCTTGTTATGACTAAATAAAAAGTGGCGTATTCAAAACCTGGCCACAAATAAAAGCAAAAGGTGATTATTTTGAACTAGGTACTATTGAAACAAGAACACTAAAATAAACCATAAAAATATGCAAAAGAACACTCAAAAGCATATAAACATTCTCTCACCTGTAGAGAAATACAGATATTTGACAATTCTATAATGCTCTGTGTGAGCTGCCACATTAAACAAAAGAAGCCTTGATATTGATAGTTTTATAAGATGTAACTGGAACAAAAATGGAAAATTTGGTTGACATATCATTTTTTTTTAAATATTGGCACAATGTACATAAACATGTTAATCTAGAAAGGCTTAATGATTTTTATGCATAGTTTATTACACTTTTCCTAAATGGTCTTTCCTAAATGCTACACAGTAAAATGCAATGTACTTTTGCACAGCATTGCAACTGTGAGTACTTGGTCCTAAAAAGCCACATAGAATATTTTGTTTGCCCAATGAAGCACTTCTGGGCCCTAAGCTGGAATATGGACATGGGAGCCTTCTTTTGTAGAATCTAATGGGTGCTGATGGTCTTGAAGCTTTAGATCTATGGATCCTACTTCCAGTTTTTGATAGGGCCATACCTATTTGGGACAAGTTTGCGTCCGGATCACCTCTTAACGTCAGAGTACTCAATTTTACATAAAGATGTCCCTTTCAGTATGCACCTCCCTTGGAGTCCCTCCCTTCACATCTGGAGTTCCCCATCCCTTTCACATCAGACTTATGACTTTACATTAGAACTTTCTCTTTTATATCAAATTCCCAAACATTACATCTGGGTCCCTGGATACGTTTTTTCCCTTTATTTGAGACACCCCCTTCACATTAGAGCCCCATGTCATGTCTTAATTTCAGAATCTCTGCCTTGCTATTAGAGTTCCACCTTTGGAACAGCCACAAAGTGGTCATGAGAAGGGCCCCTAGAGGCCCCCTTCAGGAAAGGGCCTTGTCTAGATCAAAACCTCAGCAGACCTTGTTCTTGCACCTTTGCGTTGCCTTTCTATGGCCAAAGCACAGGTTTACTTTAAACTATGTGGGTGTCCGAGACCACTGGGTGCTTGGCTAAAATAGCTCCACTGGGTGACTTGTTGTGTGGGTTATAGATGCAGTATGACCTATGTATGCTAGCTTTCTTTGTATTTTAAATATGCTTACTAAATATTATTAACCGTATATGGAATTACTGGACGTTGATATGCTGTCTAAAACTAATACTGTTATGCCAAATAGATTTTACACAATTTACTGTTCCTCTGTAACAATCCTAAGTTTATTCTTCATAGTTTGAATAAAAAAAAAATAACATTTATTAGTAGTGGGGAAAAAAAACACTTAAAAAACTGAACTTCAGAAGCTGTGTTTTAAAAGAAAGGTAGGCAGATGGCAAAGCACTAGTTTTGCCAGCATTGCCTGTGGTTTCCTTGCAGTTGATCATTCCCTAGTATTGACTTACCATGCCTTTTTCCACACGGTGTCCCTGTGTTAAAGTGGTCCTTTTTGTAGAGGTAGGGCTTGTCATCCTTGAGTCCACAGCAAGGACAACAGTGAGCGGTATATCTCCCAACTTGAGAGAAAAGGACAACTAAGTTAGGAGATAGCCAGTACTGTGCCATGGTGAAAATTGGGCATTGTTAATTTGCCATGGATATTGGCCATGACTTAATAGTCTGAGTCTACTCATTTAAACAATTAATTGTTCTGGAAAACACGTGTTGCCGTCTCACTTGGATGGGTCCCAAATTCCCACTTACTCTGTGCTAGTGTTCACCTGTCTACAATTCAAAAAGAAACATTCACAAAAAGAGCCTTTTCCTATTCTAGCACTTCAGTACATTTAAGGTTACTTGGTTTTCCTTCCACTTCTCCACTCACTAGTGCACATTTTTGGACAAATGACACTTTCTCAGCTGCCCCTGCTTGGTCCTTACACACAATGATCCATACCATAAGAACATTAATTAACATTGCATCAAGAAATGCATACATGTGATAAAAAGTATGTGCTGTACTTATGTTCTTCTAACCATGTCTGATTACTTGTGATACCCACTACAAAATAGGTCTTGTTTATATGATATGGCAATAACAGCCCCAGAAGCCCTGCTTTAGTTCCTGTACTTTTGCCCATTTTCTGGGATTCATAGTTTCAATGACAGCTACCACATCTGCTGCACCTTGCTATGGAGTTCCCACCTAAGACTGGACAGCTTGGCTAGCATAGGTATCAGTCACACATGGTGGAGTCTTAGATTAGTAAGGATCTAAGGGGCAAAGTGCATGCGGATGATCTTACCTTACCACAGGCCCTCTGACAGGAACCACTTCAATGATACTGTGGTCTTGTGTGTTTTTCTACCTATCTAATCTATCTAAATGCAAATGATAAATGTACATGTGTCGATGACCAGTAAGATTAAAGCATGACGCAACATTAGTGGGAGTAAAACATGCTTGTGTCGGCAATCAGTATAGAGAAATCGAAGCCCGTGTAGTGGGAAATAATAATAAACAGGATTTATATAGCGCTAACATATTACGAAAATCTGTAAATTAAATAGGGGTTGCAAATGACAGACAGATATAGACTCTGACACAGGAGGAGAAGAGGACCCTGCCCAGAAAAGAATATAATCTAGGAGGTGGGTGAGATATCACACAATAACAGGGGAGATATGGAGTGGTGGGAAGTAGTGAGGGTTTTAAGAGACAGAAGTTTAAAAAAAATGGGTTTTGAGCACTCTTTTAAATGAGCAGAAAGTAGAAGCAAGTCGAATAGAACGAGGAAGACCATTCCAGAGAGTCGGGGCAACTCTAGAAATATCTTGGAGCCATGCATGTGATGAGGTTATGAGTAAGGAAGTCATTAGTAGGTCATTGGAGGAGTGAAGAGAGCGGCTGGGGGAGTATTTTTCTTACCAGGTCAGAAATGTAAGTGGTACAAGAACTGTGGAGGGATTTGAAGGCAAAACACAGGAGCTTGAATTTGATTCTAAGGTGAAATGGAAGCCAATGAAGAGAACTACAAAGAGAGGCAGCAGAGGAGGAGCGGTGGGAAGGATGGATGAGTCTGGCTGCAGCTTTCATAATAGATTGTAGAGGAGAGAGTCAGGTTAGTGGAATACCAGAGAGGAAGATGTTACAATAGTCCAGACAAAAGTTGATGAGAGTGTGTACAAGGAGTTTGGTTGTCTCTGGGCATGGGTAGGATCGGATTTTGGAGATGTTGAGCAGGTGAATATTACAGGACCTGGAAATGTTCTAAATATGAGAGAGCAGTGGCTTTGACACATCTAGTTGTGTCACTTCTAAGATGAAAGAGCTGTGCCCCACCCTTCCCATAGTATTCACATACAGTGCACATTTACAATTCTCTCAATGTAGAGGAGGAATGCCATGCACATACCTTATACCTGTATAACAGCATCTACGCACAGTATACACACAAGCTTCTTCAAACCCCCACACCTTTTGGTTTTGCCTCTGCGTCCTAATGGCCTCTTTGGCAAAGCACCACTCTTGGAGCATGTTTTCTAATACACACTGGAATGTTTCCACAACAAAAGCCATTTTGCAGAAGGCCAGCTTATCTCTGAGACTGAGGTGTCTAAAATGGCTCTCTGTCAAACCATATTTATGGAAGGCACAAGTATGTGCCAGTCTATGAAGCTCTGTCTCAGAGATATATAATACACCTGGTCTTCAGTCAGCAGCATCCAAAGCAGGCAATGGTGATGGTAAAATATCAAATACAGTAGTAGTGGCACATGTCCTGAACCGGTATCACACTGGAATTGAAATTCTGGGAAAATAATGAAGTAACATTATCTAATCTCACTTCGTGCACAGGAGTGTCTAGTTAGGCTTATATACCAAAAAGTGTTCCCCTATTTTTTTTGGGATAAATCATACATTTTCTAGAGTACTGTTTAGGAACAATTAACAATTTTATAAGCTCATAATAATATAGTAAATCTTCACTTTTTGAGTTTAGGTCCACTTTAGTACCCACTAAAGAGGTCAGTTGGGTTTGGATAATGGTGATTAGATTCCTGCCTAAAGACTCAATATACGGGATCTCTGCTACAGAGTGGAGACAAAGAATATTTTAGTAAACTAAGATAAATAATATATCTACAGTGTTAAACACTTTTGGAACGCTTTTTGGAATATCAAATCTGGCATATATTGTATTTTGTGGGACACTAGAAGATAACTCAGACACTCAAATTAAAAAAGCATTAAAACATAACCAATAAAACGTATATGCATGTAAAACATAAAAAATATATACAGTAATACCCTCTTATTTATTCATATATTATAATATAATCTTATAAAATACCATGGACAGCAGAGATACTGACATGTTGCTACTCCAATATATAAATCCATTATACACAACATACTGTACTCATGCAAATGTTGGGACAAACACTGAGAGACATAAACAATGATTTCTGCCTTTGATTACTATGCATTAGTTTATATCGCTTAGGCAGACAATGGAATGCTGAACCGTGAATAGAGGCTCTCTGGAACTTCGGTCCAAATTTGGTAGACATCAAAATGAGGTCAGGATAATAGGATTCCCCGACGTGAATGTGCAAAAATGTTTTATATTTCCACTTCAAATTTCATCCAGATCATTGACATTATACACTGACTTATCCATAACCAGAATATGTTCTGTAACCAAAGGCCACAAATGGTCCCAGATGGTTTTAATTAAGTTGACCATGACATCTTCCACATAAGTTCCTCATGTAGTTGGTGGATTGCGCATGTCCCCAAGTGCCAGTGGTGAATGTCCAGGCCAATTTGTTCTTTGAGATCTGTTCTCTTCTGCCTCCGGATCACGACAGGTACACTCATCTTCTTCGCATTCTGCCCCAAAGGGAACCACCTGACCCTGCAAAAATAGATTTCTTTGTCATTCCCCTAATATTCCACTGGTTTATTATATGGCTGTACAGGCAAAAGATGAGTATTAAATGTTGAACATATGAATTTTAACCATATGTGTTTTGACTCAAAAAGTAAATGGAAATGGCAAGCTTAATCATGAAATTTCAATGTTGTGCATATTTAAGCCTTTTTCCTTCTAAGTTTTTAGAAACACCTCTTTTTTTTTTTTTTTTTTTTTTTTTTTTTTTTGGCCTTTAATATAAGTCCGAGAAGATGCAAGTCGCCATCTTACCATTTTATTATTGATAAAAGGAAAATTATAATGTTGCATATTGTAGCCCTTGTCAAAAAATAAAGGAACCTGTGGATAAATGTATTCATTCTACCACAAATATAGAAATTCAGTTGTATATTACTACTATTTCTCCCTTGAAGTTAAAATTGAACTTGAAAGGGCAGCGAGATATTTCAAATAAAAGTCAATATAAAACAGTTTCACATTTCAAGTGACAATACTATATTCAGAGTCTTAAATGAACTCAAATTCAGCAGTGGATTTCAAATCATATTTTCTCAATAACTTTGATTTACAGAAAAACAACATGCTTGTTTTATTTCACTTGGGACAGGTGTAGGGGGATCTGAAATTAGTTTGAAAAATGTATTTTCACACACATTTTCCATATTTTCACTAATGTTTTGTGAAAATAATTTTGCTTACTACTAATACCAGCAATATGGATGAGAGACTTATATAACTGCCCACTACCTTTTGTGTTTCACACTCCAAAAACACAGAAAGCAAAAGAAGTTTAATAAACCTACCTTAAAAAACTAAAAATGTTTTGGCTTTTTATTTAGTACTCAAATAGATAAAAGGGTGTTTTTTTATTTGCTTGGAGTTCATCTTTTATCTGCTATTAATAGTATAAAGCTACCCCCACCCTACTTTGTAGAAATAAAGTAGAAGTTAAGCTCAGTGGGCTTGTTTTTCTTCTATGTCAACAGACATAGAATATATTGAAGTTGGATCTATGCTGCTTTTTTTGGGTGTATTTTCTTACTTTGGCAAGGCAGCAAGTGTAATTGTTGGTGCTGTTGATATAGAAAAAAATATATTTTCATTTTTCATCAGTTAAATGGCAATTTGAAAGAGTGCAGTTGTGTTCAAGCTCATTGTTTGGAAAGATATGTCTGGCCGGTGGAATTGTTTCCTTACCTTGTTTGAGGACAGGGTAGAGGCACAGCAGTCTCCTCCGTCATACTGACAATACGCACGGTTATTAATTGTGTCACACCAGCCATCTGCTGGAAAGGGCTACACAGGAACACAGAGTCAGTCAACACAATACACAGAGGAAATCAATAGAACGTACATAACCTTTACAGCTTTGACTGGAAGGGTATAGAGAGAACAATATTTTTTTTTTCTGGCTTGCAGAAAATTGCTGAGATGAAATGCTTTGTCTGTTAGATACATTTCCAGTGTGTAGGTGGATAAATGTGAAATGCTCTGAGCAGACTAAGAACTGTAGCATCTGCTGTGTTTCCTTCCATTAAATGAATAGAATAATGCGGCCTACATATTGTGATAGACAATAGGAAGAACCAGAGTAGACAATGAAACTTGGCTGCGAATGGCATGACTATAGATATTAGTTTAATCAACTCATCTATGAGAATTAAAGCTGGGTAATATCATGTTTCCAGGGTTTCTGTCTTCTTTCCTTTTTTTTTTTTTTTTTTCCTATCATTTCCTTGCTGAACACACTTCCTTTCACATACGTTTTTAATACATCATCAATGTTCCTGCCCTATAAATCCTTCCCAATCCTCGTCCACCATATCGTTACCTTTCATTCCTTTCCCAACCCTTGCCCACGTTAACATTTTCTTTCCTGGCTTATCTGCTCCTTACAAATGATTTTCCAATTCATCATTACCTTTCTTGTCTTACATTACCTTTTTCCACTTTAATATTACATTTATCAGTTCACCTTTTCAATTCCAATCCATTCTCACCCTTTTCTTTCCGGTTTTACCTTTCCCTTTATATGCAATTCTGTCCTGCCTTTTCTTTTCACTTCCCAAACCTTTTCCACCATATCTACTTATTTCCTGCCCCACCCTTTTATTTCCATTATCTCACAATCTTCTCTACCCTACCTTTCATTTCACACTTTTTAACCCCCTTTTCTGTATAACCTTTACAGACCTATACAAACTATCATTTACTTAGCTATGCTATCCTGTGCGTGTTGTGTGAAAAACAAGCACAGTGACTAAATACTATACATTACACAATGGGTCTGCAGGCTGGAGAGGATACTATCATCAATGAAGATGGGTGATCTAGCAAACCTGGAATAGATCTGGCCCAGGATTCAAAACATTTGATAGCAAATTACTTTGAAGAAATCTATTCCAGGTTTGCTGGATCACCCAGCTTTATTGATGAAAGTGTATCCTCTCCAGCCTTGGAAAGCTTTATTAAATCATGTTCCATATAGTAATAATTGACAACCTTTAGGCAAACATTAATTTCTAATATTGGTGGTGAATAACCTAGAGATACTTAGCTGAGTGAAGCTCTTATGAAAATATTACTGATCATTGCATCAGAAAGCCACTACTTAAAACAAGGACTATAGATAATATATTGATATAAGTAAATGAACAAGCTCTCGTTTAATTTGAATGTTTATACCATTTACATCTGCAATACGTTCCATACCAGTTCAAACTTCACACAATGTGCAACTATTAGAAAGCATTTACCTCCCTTGCCATTTGGGGGCTTCATTTTCTTGTTTTTAATTGCATGAAAACATTTCCAAAACTCGTTGTACCTACCTGAATAAAATGTCTCATGAGATGTGATATGATTTTCATACAAATTATAATAAAAAGACAGACAACACAAATGTTTTCATTGTCATGTCTTCATTGAACAATGTATTTCAACAAACAAGATCCTTGATGAAAACTGTATGTAAAAGATACATACAAGATTTTAAAAAAGTGCTTAGAGGTTTCATATCAATTAAATTATGATAGCATTGTGGTTTAAAGGCATACATAGTTAGCTTTTTCTTCTCAATAAAGACTTGAGCATATAAAACTTATTTAGATATATACTTAGATTTATGGGATGCAAGTTGGAAAATTCTTAGTTGGAATCCTGCAAACTATTACTTTATATACTTGAGTATAAACCAAGATTTGTTTTTGCCTCAAAATGCCATTAGAAAATGAAGCTTGGTTTATACATGGGTCACCCCAGAAGATGGTCTCCTTTTTATCCTGTAAAAAGGAGAGATAGAATTTATGAACTGAGCCCATGTGATTTTATTTTTTCCCTCCTAAATACATTTTAAAAATTACACACCATAAATGTGTTTATTAACATTATTGTATTTGCAATTTCTATTTATTGCTGTTTTGCGAGTAAGTGGTGATAGCCGCATTTTGTGCCCTAGGCTTGTACATGAGTCAAAGAATTTTCCTATATTTTAAAGGAAAAATAAGTACCTTGATTTATATTCAGATCAGGTATAATCAAGTATAAATGAAGTTAAGATGGGGGTGTGACTTTCAGTGTTCCAGTATGTACTATTCAATGGCATTCATAAAGTGGGGCACAATCTTTTTTGCATGAGGGAGCAGCATTGTAGTAGAATTCAGCCGGTAAAACAATAGGTCTGTGGGAAGCACTTGAAACTTAATTTTTAAGGGCTGTCAGGAATAGCTTTATTAATTTCCACTATTTGAAATTGTACCTATACTCCAATTCCTTGTTCACCGGCAAAGTAAATAAAAAGCTCAGTGTAAGCTTCAAGTTGGTCAGTAGCACTAAGGACCTTACCCTGAAATGAGAGCACTTGGGTCTGGTAGGCACACTGCTTGGCTATGGCAGGAAAACAGGCCAGCAGGGGACCACAGAGAAGGTAAGAGACAGCTAAAGAGGGGATGCCTTTAAAATACCTGTTAGCTTATCTTGAATGAACAAAGAGTAGGTTCATTTGTAAATGGCTATGGTTCCAGTATATGATCTTGAAAAAAAGGTTGACTATCATTGCTGGGTAAATGTTGCAAGTAAAGGTTCCTGGCTTTATACGCAGACAGTCATATAATTTATTTATTGAACAGCTCTAATATATCAACCACAGTACCGTTAATATACAGCATTGCAAAATATTTCAATGCACAGAAATTGTTCAGAAATCATAGATTGTAAACAAGCAAATGATGTCTGAACAGAAAATGTATTAGCTGATGAAATTACCGGCTTTTAAATTAGCATAGGCCATCTAAGTAGCCGAAGCCATTATTGGCATAGAGATATTGCAAGTCTACAATAAAAAAAAGATCATGCTCGTACTTCGATTTGCCATTACGGTGTTTAAAAAAACTTATAACCAGCTCTACAAATAAAATATGTTTACCAAAAGCTATAGCATGTTAATGGGGAATTACAACACACACACCAGTTGCTGATGTTAAAGAGCAACTCCTAGCTAACAGGAAAATACACAGAAAACTGGCAAAGTTTTTTTACCAAACAGTGCAAATAGCAAATTGCAGATGAGATGCAGGTATGTGATTGCTTTAAACTATCATGTAATCAAAGATTTATTTACAGCAGAGGCCGTGTCATTCCTTTGTGCATTCTATTACAACATATGGTATGGGATAACTCATTTGCAACTTTAGGAGTAGGGGAAACCGTTTTGTCACCTTGGTGCACAGTACCATCAATAGACCACGACACATTTTAAAAATTCTATGTGCATTGCTAAGGTTAGGGTGAGGAATACCAGGCTTCATAAGTGTTCTTTTGGCCTATTAGTCACAAACTGCCACAAACACACTTCAGATGAGTGGGGGTTTCTATATTTGTGAAAGGTAAGCAAATCCATTTTACTGTCCATTTATTTGGAAATGGGTGTTCTACAAACTCACAGGTGTGATAGCAAAATTAATAACTTTACAAACTTTTAACCATATAGTGCTCGAATTAATTGAATGCATATAACATGTAAAATACATTATAAAAGTCACCCCTACCAAATTGTTGAGTTAATAGCAAATCGGATGTCCCTTGAATTGCTTGGGGGTCAGATGGACCTACGGGGACCACATTTTAGATCTGGTTAGACTGGACCCCAACTGGACTCAAGGGCCTATCAGCGCTTTCACATGGAATGAATCGCATGCTCTCCTTTCCCGGAAATAATAGGTATTTCCTTGTGGTTCCCAGAGCATAATGGCTTAGGAGGAATAACAAAAAAAGAAAGGTATGTGCTGGGGGAAGAGAGGTTTAAAGCAAACCTGTTGTCCCAATCCTCAATGGGCAAGCAAATAGGTTAATGATTGGGTAGACACATGGGGTGATGGTTAGCATTAAAGTTCATGTTGTTCCCTGTGACAGTGTAGTTACAACAATTAATAATATATATCAATGACTACAAGTATTCTTGTAGCCATGTCAACGGCTCATTTGTACTCTATGCATTGTAGGACCACTAAATTTAGTGGCAGCAAAAACATTCCAGATGACATTTATTATATTTATGGTAAAAAAAAATCTACAGTTAATGATGTGTAACTTGTAATTAACCCAAAATGATGCCTAGTATTTCGATGTACAAGTTTAAATACAGAAAGTTAATTCCAATTTTGCAGGAAGATGACTTTTCTGCTCTTAACGGTTACAACAATGCTTCCTCAGAATCCATAACTAACAATATGTCCTGGACAGGTGTTGGCACCCCAAGTCCCACTGCATGCCCTCAGCCCACCACAATTACTGCCTGGCATTTCGAACATAGTTAAAGGAAAGATGAGCAAGACATAAAGCTTCGTAATTACCGCTTAAAATATTTTAATGGGTCTCACATTTCCACAAAAAATTAAACATAAAGCAAGTAATATACTGCACCAGTCAAAATCAAATGATTCTCCATACCAAAAATCTCACATAATGGGCCCTATTTCAACAGAATTTATATTCCTTTAAAATATTGTGAGATTTCACTGGAAAAAAAGGTTGTGTTTAATTTCTTTTTCAAAGATCATTCGATCTCTTTGCAGAAGTAAATCACTCTCTGTGGAGCAGATTCACCAGGCACTAATGAGAGATATCACACCCTGATTTGGAAATAAATTGCCACCAAAGTCATTGACACTTAGTAAATCCCAGAACATGTGCTTATAAAGCCGTCAGTTCAGCTGACATATGGCTCCGTACTTTGAAAGCTGTACTACTGCCAGAAAGTCTCGTCTTTGTCAGCACAGAGGATTTTTTTTTCGTGTTCAGCAGCTTCAAAAGCACAGAAAAACAAAGGCTTTGTGGTGATCTCATTTTGCCAGAATTAACAAAACATAAATCCAGCAAGAAAATATTAAAAAGAAATACACTTGAGAAGTCAGATAGGACACGTGTCGACTTACAGTGAAAAGACAAAATATATGGATTTTACAAGCAGTTATTTTTCCTTCCATTGGCATAAAAAAAGTGTCCAGAATGTTAATTATTATCAGCTCAAACCACAAGAGTTCCTATATCTTTGTGCGCATCCATGATATAAAGTAGATGACACCTTTCGAAGACTTTGAGCCTATAGGTGACATACATTACATCTAGTATGTATGTGGTTGTCAAATTTATATATAAGTAGAATTCCTATCATGGTACCTTAAAACATTTTAGCAGGTGCTGAAGAGACACAGTTAAAATATGAACTGGTTCAGCTGGCTTTGTAAGTAGAAATCGGCATCACTGCATACCCAGACATGTAAAACTGACATGCATAGAAATGGAAAACTACAGTCATCACACATAGCTATGGTGTTCTTACCTCGCAAGATGGGATGCAGTGCAATGTGGCTGGATCTGGGTACCATTTCAGTGTCCCTGTACACATAATACTCTGTTGATGGAAATGACAAAATACATTAATCTCCCAGCATGCACAATAGATTACAAAGTCTACTCAGCTGACTATAAAAAAATATAGGAACTTTGGACATGACATGTGTTGCAACCAAATTTAGGATTAACATAAGGTGCAATTAGCTTGTGATTTGAGGAAGCAGTATTTTTTTTTTTTTTTTTTAATAATGAAGGGAGCAGACAAGATAGATGAAGAGATGTAAGATCAGTACAGCTATATTGTCATCTTTGATGACTCGAGCAAATGATTCTAGGAATGCAAGCAGTGATCTTTGAGCCAGAACAACAAAAGCTACAAAAACTGGCTATTTTCCAAACAATTGCAATTGAACTATTCTACTCTACTGCTCTATAAAAGATTGCTTGATTTTTTTTTTTTTTTTGTCAAAAAGTTTTGAGGCAGAAGTATTTTAAACCTTATCTAAAGCTGCAGTGTTAAATGTCAGCATATCAGAATGGTAATTTTAACAGTTAAGCTACTTGCTAGAATGACATTTTAAGCTTCATTCACAAAAGCCAGAAAGGTGCATCTCTAAACCCAGGTGAGTAAAGGCTCTTCCATATTGCACAGCTGGCACTGCAAACTGCACAGGTACACAATACCATGGGTAACCAGATTTGCACACGGTCTATCCATGCATCCATCGCATCCATTGTGCCAATGTTTAAACAGCTTTGCTTTTGAGAACCGTACAGTGATCTAGTGTAGCTGCAAAAAAACTGGCTCCCAACCTCTCCCCATTCATTTGAGTAGCCTTCCACCTACCACGGGGATGAAATGGCCCTTACAGAGTTCTACATCTGCAACTCATAGGCTGGCCCAAGCCTGATCACATGGACATCAATGAAGTGGTGCCCAGTGTTCAGTTCTCATGGATGGCTAGTATGTTCTAGATGCCAGGAACAAAAGGACCTATTTAATCAACTTACCTAATATACAGATGTGCTCATCTAATTGCTTTACTTTCATTCTGTCTTGCCAAAATACAGTAAAAGCTTCCTAAAAAGTATGTTTGCTACATTGCTGTGCCAGTGACACATACATGCTCACCTTAGTGTTTACCACCTCTTGGATTGTAACCAATTATAATATCAAAGGTGCTGGAAATAAGAGGTGTGTGTGTGTGTGTATGAAACTTGCAGGACAAATATAAGAAAGTAAGCCAGGTTTATTAACCTCCTTAGCCGTATGATTTTTTTTTTTTTTTTTTAGTATTTGTAAATGTCAAATCGGTACATTTAAAAATACTCATGTCGCATGCCCGCCTGGCATCTGCATCCTATGGCCGTGCACCCCCAACGTTCACACGCTGTGGATGCGAGGCCAGGGGACACCGATGCCAGCCGGGCATCACCAAGGTGCCAGATGCCGGAGGACCCTGCAGGATCGTGGGGCCAGGTAAGCCCTCAATTCCACACTTTGGGTTATCTTTATTTGTAATGAAATTTAACCCCCGAGCCACACTTGGGATTACTGCCAGGGGGGTTTAGGTTCTCCAAGATTGGAGAAGATAGATTATCATGGGAGAACCTGGAACATCCAGCAAACATGGAATTAATTTCTTAATAATTTGTTAATAGTTGGCAAATATTTACAATCCTGGATTAGATCCATTCCAGGATTGCTGGATCACCCAGGTTCCACCATGATAGTTTACCTTCTTCATTCTTGGAAAGCTTTAATAAATTGGACCCAGTGAGTGGATTTGCAAAAAAATGCTGTTTTTTTCACATTAGTGGAAAATACTAAGGGAAAGTAATGGGAATTATATTCTGTCTACCATGCTAGATTTATGAAAAAAATAATGTTTATAGGAAAAATGTTTCTAAAAGATGGAAGAGTGGTTATTGGTACTTTTCAGCCAAATAAAACCAAAATAAACAATTGGTAAATTCTAATAGCAATAGTATTGATTATTACAAGTGTAAAGATTACAAGTGTATAGATGCATGGGGATGGACAGAATATCTTTTTTTCATGCATGCTCAAATACTAAGTTATAGCTATTTCCTCTCGTCTAGTGGGGGCTTCTTTTAAATGTGACTATGTGACACCAAATGTAGGGGAACAACAGTTATCAGACTACATTTCCCAGAATTCATGCATTACAATGGGAACAGTTACTACAGACAAGCAGTTATTCAAATGGTTTTTGAATTTGTAAATTTAATTTCCAAGGGTAAAACCTATATTTTACACATTTGGGCTTTGCAAGCTTGCATTAATGTTCTCTAGGCTCAATGACGGTACTTGATTAGTTAGAAAGAAAAAGTAAAAAAGTTAAAGTGCAATGCATAGGAGAATTTGTTAGGCAAAAACAAAGTAAAGAATCTGCTTCAAGGCTCCAGATGTGTGGATAGGATGTTGCTTCCTTTTCCTGGTTGTTCTTAGGCCTGTTTTATTCAAGTGAATTAATTTCTGCAACAAGAAGTACTTTTTCTCATTACATCCTACTATACAGTTTTTTGACTCCTATCTTGCCTTGCTGTACCTGGTCCAAGGACCTAAAAAAATACAGTGTGGTGCACTTTGATGGTTCAGGCGGATACAAGAGATACAGCAGATACATTATTTCATTAAGAACTATCGTTCTTTGACAAGTCTTACTGGGCTCTTCATCTCTTTTTTGTTTTTCACATGATTTAAATAAGTCTTGACAGGGAGAAGTGGGTGAAAAGATGCTTCTGTACACATAATATAATCATGTTCTTTTAATATTTGACATAACTGCTGGGAGAAAAGTAAATTCCGAAGGGGATTGCCAAAAGCCATATCCTGTAGGTATTAGCAATTAAGACAATACAATATAATTGTTCAAATGAATACAGGAAAAAAGCTTTCTTTTTTGGTGGAAGTCAGCCAGATCTTGTTTAAACTGTTTCCTATAGCCTCAACCTTGCTGGCACATGGAATTTTGTCAAAAGTATCATTCATCAGAAACAGGAGTGTTATTAAACATTTTTATAGATATTTCAATTCGTGACATACTTCTATAAACAAAGAAGGAAAAATATTTAAAGCATCTTATTAAAAAATGAGTACCTACCTCAGAATATAATTACTCTGAAGCTAAAGCCTTTTATGAGCCCTGGTATAAATGTTAGCCAATTTTACTATATTTGTGTTTCCATAAATCAAAGTAAAATTATGGTAATTAAAATGTGAAACCTTTTTTAAGATATTTGCAATGGTACTACACATAGTATTTTGTTAAAATCTGCTAGAGGTGTTGGGGACAGGTGGGAACAAATCCCTAGTGAAAATGTGTTTAAAAGCATGTTGTTTCTAACCCAATCACATGTAAATGTGTGCAAAACATGGTTCCCAAACATTCCCTTCAGTTGAGAGGGAGTGGTTGGAAATGTCTGCGATACAAAGCGGCAGTTATTTGCAAGTCTGAAATAGGTCTAAGTGTTGATAAGATTTAAGGTTCACATCTACTTTAATAAAGAGCTCTGCCAAAAGTTTTACCAGATTCTGACTTCACAATTAATAAATCTCTATAGTTTATAGGTTTTACATACTATGGGCAACCTTGTATTTAATTCACTCAAGTAACCCATGTTGCCCCTTCTACAAAGGATTTTGCTTCCTAATAGCGTTACCAGCATCACTGCAATAGTTCATATTCAAATGAAATATAGTATCAGCACAGTCATTACCTGTGTCAAAATATTTACTGTCATTATACCTGCACTTTAGTAGGGTTCATCCAGTGCTCCACAGAATCGGCTGTCATATTGTCTGGTAAGATCACCGGGTCATTGGGTGGATAGACACAGGAAGCTGTGCAGTTAGCTCCTATGGACAGAAAACACACAAGAACAGTTTGCATTGCAGTGTGTTCTAGAAAGCAAAGCTGAAAATAAAATGATAGGCAAACAACACTGATTCATATCTGCAAAGGCGTGCAATTCCCATGTGTAAGCTTTGGCAACAACAACTTCTTTGCCACCCATTTACTATGCTAATAAAATAATGTAGGCACACATTACTAACTGTGAGTCAGATCTTAAAAATTATCTTAAAAGGATAATATTTATAAGTAGGGTTTGAATCTATTAAAAATATTATCTTTAAAAGTTTTTCTTACCAAGGGAATGTCCGTTGTCACAAGTGTAGTGGATGTCATTGATTTCTGGTGGTGCAGGACATGCTCCTATAAGTCCCTGACAGAGGCTCAGTTTTTCGGTCCAGGTCCCATCTTTACTGCACACAGTTGTCACCTAGTAATAGACATTGATATTAACATCAAACAATACCCTTCATTAGAAAAATTCCAAAAACATTAGGAAGGCCACCAAACACGACCACTTGAACATGAGCAGTTACTGATATCCATATATAAAAACCTAAACATTGCTAAGATCATTTAAAAGTGGCTCTCTGCATAAGAATGATAAGTACCTCCGTAGGTGCCACAGATTCATCTCTTTTCAAGAACTAAGACAGTTAAAGACTCTATAGCATCTGACAAATTTGTGGGTGTGTTAGATAGTGTTGCTGTTCAGATTAAAACATCCAATATTTGCATCAATTCTTGTAGAATCAAACACACATGGTTAATAGTTGGGTTGAAAAAAGTCCATCAAATTCAGCCACTAGGGAAGTAAACATCCCCCAAAAAAACCCTAAATACATCATTGATCCAGAGAAAGGCAAAACAATCCCTCTATAAAAACTGGTTCAGTTTGCTCCAACAGGAGAAACAAATTGCCTCCTGATTACTTGAGGCAATCATACGTATGTTCCCTGGATCAACATATATACAAAATTTGTCTTTGAGGTATACAGCATGCACTGTTAACATGGGGTGAACCAACTAGTTGCTGTCTACCTCATATTTAATATACATAGCAGTAGGCAGCATTTCCATTGGCTGGTGATTATCTTTGGGATAACTGCCTCTAATAACCACCAGCCAATGGGTGGTTTCATTCATTAAGGGCTTGAAATTTACCTTGCCTTTTGTTGAGGAAGAATCCACTCTTTCCAATGGCCCCTATGTCACTAGGACACAGTAGGGATGTAGGAGATGGGGGATGAAATTAGCAAGTGTAGAGGAGGACCATGAGGAGCTCAACACACCCTAAATTTGCCTAAATATGAAGATTTTAAATGAGACCTATGCCATTAAAAAAATAAATGTGCCCAGGTGTAGAAGAAACACATTGAACCTTAGGTTTTGATGTGTTTTTTTTTTTTAACACAACTACTTGCATACCAATAGTTAGGGTCATGATGCTGGTTGTCAGCATGGTCACACAAACTTTACTGCAACAACGTGTCAATGGTTATTCCAAATTTAAACAGAAGGCTAGGGGAGCCTATGATAGTTGTAGTGGACTTGTGGCCTGGCCGACAATGAGGAGAGGGGCAAACTGGGCTATTGCGAAGGGCTCTCAGCTTTTCCAGGGCTCAAGTTGCCAGAATAACAGTGGGTGAAAGAAGCTAGAATACAGTACCTATGAGAGCCCCACTTTATATTTGCCCAGGTCTCCATTTTGTTTATACTTGGGATTGCTCATATCTGGCAAGGGGAGATAACTGTGACACCATAAATTATAAGAAGGGTAAGACACTTCATATGCATTCATATTTGTACGTTTGAAAAGTATTTAGTGAATTTTCTTTAATTAATGCTGTCTTGGACAGCTTCACGTTTAAAGAATATCATAAGTAATGAACTTAGAAGTACATCACAATATTGCCATGTTGTCTATTCATAGATATCATTTATGAACTGGGACACTAGAGGTTGCTCTGTATAAACATCAATATCATTTCACATAACTCTTGGCTGCCTTTTGATGACAGGATGATAAAACAGCACTAAATTATCCCACAGTTCAGATATGTCAAGCAGTGGTGACACTTGAGTGCTAAAACTGTTATATTAAAATCATATCGTTCTGAATACATCCCTCCTGCTGATATTAAGTGGTCCATGTCACGGGAATAGCATCACTGAATGTGACAGTGGGACAGAAGAAGCATGCAGATCACATTCTTTGCCAGTCTCCCTCTGACCTTGATGACTTCATGGTTATTAAATCCCCTTTTTTTATACAACATCCATTCAATGTCAATAGTATTTACCAATAATTTGTATTTTCTGATTAAACCTGTCCCATTATAGCTGTAAATCTCAGCTTTCACACATTCTGAAAACTCTATCTATGTTCCTGTCAAGAGCAGATCAGATATAATGAGATTTTTCTTATTCCAGCAATATTTCAGTCTTTGAAATAAATATGAATATTCCACAATTATGAGTCGGTGGATCCTGCGAGGGTCGCTACACTGTGCTGTGAGATTACTCTATCCAATATTATTTTCATTGTTTGATGAATTATTATTTTTTTTTTAATCTTTATCTTGTAGTTACGTCTTACGGGTTGTAGTCTGAAAATGATTTATATTAATGTAAGTTTATATGCATTATAAAGTATATCTGTAAGGTCCTGGTCCAGCAACAGTACTCACCAGACACCAGTCCCCCAATCTCACCTATAGCAAGCCCCCCCTCAGCCTCAGGAGACTGGTTGCTTTTCCCTGCACACAGTTGCCCCCAGGACTTAGTGCACAAGTGATGATGTCTGTGGAAGGACTGGCGGAGGACCAGGAGCCCACAGAAAAAGCAGTACCAAGATTCCAACAAAGACAGGTCCAGAATACAGAGCAAGAGGTCATACACAGATAATCCATCCACCAGACAAGGCACACAAGGGCAGGACACAAGCAGGGTTGGGGTCACAGGCAAAAGGTTGATCCAGGCAGCAAAAACTCACAGGGTCAAGAACAGGAAAGGTCAGCAACAGAAAATCACATAAATACACACCAGCAGCAAGTCAGCTTAGTTTACCGCTACAACAGGCACTGTGGACTAAGAGCAGAGATGCTATAATGTCCCAGCAGCCAATAGCAGTGCAGGATAGAGTCAAGAACGGATCAGCCTCTAAGATCCCCCTCAGCTGTGCAAAGCAGAGTATGTGCTGGGGATGCCCATAAAATACATTAGGCTGCACAGCTAAAGGGAAGCAGGGGCTGCAGATATTTCAGCATAGGGGTTGGCCGGGTGATCTTGTAGGTGGTTTAATAAGGGAGGGTTTGGTGGCTGGTATAGTGATAGATTGAGGGTTTAGAAGTTTGAAGCGGTGTTAAAGAAATCAAAAGGGTTTGTGAGTGGGCTTGTGCAGGGCTGGGAGGAGGCATTGGATGCTGCAATGATTTTAAGGCCTGGAGGAGGGATAGATTTTACGGTTGTGAGAGCACAATGAGGGCTAACTTGGTGGTGGTGATAGTGGCAGATGGCTTGTGGCTGACAAGCTGGCATATTATCAGGAGGGAGGTTAGTGTGGTGGTAGTAGTGAGAGAGTTGGGGACCAATAGGTGAAGGGGGTGGGCACTGCCACACTGTTGGTGATGGATGCATGTGACTGACATGGTTGGGTTGAGACAAGAGAGTAGGGAAAGAATAGAAAAGCTGCAAACTGTGTCACGGTTTTTCTATATCCTTCTGTCCTGTGAGCACAACAGGAATTAAAAGGATATTTTTCCTTTGTGAAGGGTATCTTTTGGATAGTTCTCAAGTATGAACTCTTTCAGTAAAGTTATTTTATTTGTTCTTTTTTGGTCAGGTAAATACAGTTTCATTTAGTGTTGTTGTATTGCAGTCACAGAAACATTTAACATTCTTTTTTTTAATGCAATTAGTGAGGGTGGAGGGGTGGGGGTAGGTTTTAAGTTTTTGTTCTTGGGTTTGATATGCTTTGATCGTACTTATTCTTTCATTTGTCTAAGCAGAAACAAAGATCACTTTTTTCTACTAACATTGGGAATTAAACTAAGAAAGTGAATGCATTGATTGATAGTTTGTAAGTTTAATTGCATTTTGTCCTGTTTGAGCTCTCCTTTAAGTGGACCGAAATGTGAAATACCATTATTGGAGATACTAATCACCTGTGTTAAGTGATGTCGATGTAAAGATTGGCAGAGTGAAGTCAGCAAAGGGTGGGTGTTTAGCAAGACGACTTAGCCAAGCAGCGGTGTTCAGCACTAATCTCCAGCACAGTTGTCAGATGTCAATAGGGCACAATAAACCATGGACCGCAAATACACTTCAGGCCAGCATGCAAGGTTTATTAAAAACACTTTCACAACAGGACGCAGTTTCACTTCCTGAACCGAGAGACAAGAGATGTCCACAGGCCTCCCTCCTTTTCTGTGACTCGTCAATTTTTTATAGATTTTACTTCTATAGAGGGAATGATCTAATGGATTATGCTGTAACTTTTCTTTAGTCATGATGTAGATATAAATTCTTATAAAAGAACACCATTTAAATGGGTCGCTATTGGATTTCAAACACGTACCTACAAATCAATAACCTGCCAGAGGGAAACATAGGCCACACGTTGAAATGAGTGGAAAGCCGTTGTTTAATTGCCCCCATTATAATTTTCTGTAGTTGTTGTGACTGTCAGAGTCCAGAAATACTATAAGCACATGTGGATATGGTATTTTTGTATTATTTGCAGAAAAAATTCCAGGAACATTACCGTATATATAGTTTCAACTTTAGGGTCTGTTCACATTTTGTGTTGTCAAAAAGCATAAGGCTTAACATTGGGGCATGAATGTTTCCACGTCTTGAATAAATTTTAAGATCACTATGGTGCACGTAAAGTCAATTGCACATTTGCTGGTCATTTGGTATTCTTCACTGAAAACATTGAATAAAAAAGGTGCTAAATAAAGACAATGGAAAATACATCCTTAAGATATTGAAAACCTATTTTCTTTTCATCAGGCACAAAAGCGAGCAAAATGCAGCAAAATAAGTATAGATCTGACTAAAATTACCTATAACACAAAACAAGTAATTTAGGCTTAACTTGCATGTTTATACACTAAGCAGAAATCCCTGGCATCGACCTTATTCCAAGAAAACAATAGCATTCGCTCAAGAATATCCATCCAAATCAATCTGCTGAGGTTATAGTGTGTCCACAAATGTACAATTGCTTCCCAATAAAAGTAGGTTTTATTTATTAAAGAAGTTTACCTTGCAAAGAGTAATTTGATTAACTTGGTGAATGTGATGATAGTTCACAGTACAAAGAATATGCAATCACTTGCAATAAAGTTTAAAAAAAACTTTGCACATAATTGGATGGTTGAAGACAACAGAACTTAATCTCATTTACTAAACTAAATATGTCCTTAATTGAGATCTTTCATTTTGCAATGTTAACTATTTATATTCTTTTAGTAAATCAACCTCTATGCCTGTGCATAAGTGGATAAATTCCTCCTGGAGATACATACATGGTGGGACAGCTGATTCTACAGTTTTGTTTTGATGGAGTGTCAGTACTTTCCCTGGTATTCAGGGCATCTACAGTAGAACAGTAGAAAACACACCGGCATACCCTCCTTCACTCTATCTACTATTAAAAAAGGGAAAGGTTTGTCTCTAAGATTCTCCAAAGGAAGGTTCATGTTCTTCTAGGTCATCATAAAGGTCCTGATTGCCTCAGGCAAAGCCTAATTTACTTTACAAGTTGGGCCAGAAATGGCCACCCTAAGGTTGACCATATACCTTCCAACTTAATCAAAGTGATTGATAAAAGTATCAAGTGTAATAATTGAGACATGTGCTAAGAACTTTTAGTTGGTAGAGTCTATAATTATTATACATTATCTATATAGTGCCAACATATTAGGCAGCGCTGTACATTAAACAGGGGTTGCAAATGGCAGATTAATACAGACAGTGACACAGGATGAGACAACCCTGGCCCGAAGAGCTTACAATCTGGGAGGTGGGGGAAGTATCGCACAATAGGACAGGTGATGTGTAGTGGTGGGAAGTAGTGAGGGTTTCAAAAGACAGAAGAAGATGGGTAGGCAAGTTTAAAAAAAAAATGGGTTTTGAATGCTCTTTTAAATGAGCAGAAAGTAGGAGAAAGACGAGTAGGACGAGGAAGACCATTCCAGAGAGTTGGGGCGGCTCTAGAAAAGTCTTGGAGATTTGTGTGTGATGCGGTTATAAGTGAGGAAGTCATTAGTAGGCCATTGGAGGAGCAAAGAGAGCGGCTAGGGGAGTATTTTTTTTTACCAGATCAGAAATGTAACTGGGACAAGAACTGTGGGGCAGTTTGAAGGCAAATCGCAGGAGCTTGAATTTGATTCTAAGGTGAAATGGAAGCCAATGAAGAGAATCACAAAGAGATGCAGCAGAAGAACAGCGGTGGGAAGGATTATTAAAAAAATTATTGTTTGAGGATAGATTCTAACATGCTGAAAAAGTATCCTCATTATCTAGTTTCAAATGTTTTAGAGAGAACGTCACTCTGTTTGAATCAATGACTAAAAACCAGTACGTTAAAATACCTGGCTGTCGGTAAAATTCGAAGACTATCTATGGTAAGACAACAAAGGTATTAGGATAGACACAAGTCACAGCACTAGTAACTACAAGGTGCATAGAATGTCAGCTGACTGCTGAGTGCATGTCTTATATTGCATTCCCTTTTCAAAGACCCTCTGGATAGACCCTCAGGCGAGCTACAGCTGCCAGACCATCACTGCACAATCTGTGCATAAGAAAAGACATGTAGGATAAAGAAGAAGGATGAAGACCCAAAGCTGAATAACATTATACAGACGAGACAATTGGCTATAGTTACAGGTTCTAAAAACAAGAATAAGCAATGGTTAGGCTCATGTAAAAAGGAAACAGAAAAACAGAACCATGGGAGACTAAACCCTGAGTAGTAACCATGTTATGTCCATTTATCACTAAATCACATTAGGCATCTTTTTTGTCTATTGTGATGATAATGTAGGTCTTATTTGCAATACTCATTACATTTGTGATAATTAAAATAAGAAGTGATAGAAGTATAAATAGAAGTAGCAATCCTTGCAGAAATATTTTATGTGCAGCTTTAAGAAAAAGAGATTTGCAAAGGGAAAATTACTGAAGTGCAACTCGTTTATTAACCCAGTTTTTTAAGTTTTAAATAGCATGCAGGGTAATAGTTTTTCAATGCTGTTGGTGACCTCTTTGTGGGTGATGACATCATCTACTTATTGTTTTATGCTGGAGGAGCATAGAAAACTGTTATCACCAGCCTATCTATTCTTATTCAGGAAGGCAACAGAAAAGGGATTGGTCTGGGTCAAAGATTATACACAGGAAGGCTGCCCCACCAGAAGTGTATGGGTACCCTAAAAAGCTTTGTTTGTAACATTTACACAATAGCATAATAAAATATGCTTCTCATTTTCTTGTATTTATTTATATAATATATTTATGTATATGTTTATAGTGCAAATACAATTACTAACAGTTGGCATCTTCCACCATTTCCCACATCTAGACATATACTATAACTTATACATATGTTGCTGACATTTTGCTTGGCCAGCTGGCCACAAAGTAGCCATGGCAAACACTTTGTCAGTACTGGTAATATGATTTTTATTGCTGGCTGTGATGGTGGAGGGTGTGGACTGTGTGATAATTCTGGACATTACTGTATCCCTCCTCATACAAAGCCCCCATCAAAATGCATTGTGACTGCCAGAATCACCACTTTGTCGTGGTAATAAGATTAGTGTGAGTTCAGGCAGCAGTCCTGCTTTAACTCAGGGTCAAACATCATTGCAGTACACAGCAGTTGCACTGTTTTTGCTGAACACAACAAACAACATGTGAACTAAAAAAGATAAAACACCTTCTCCTAAAACAACACAGCCAGTGTGACATGTGCAGTCAAGGTCAATATCTATCATGTCTGACATTAACTCAAAATTGGCCTGCACATGCTAAGATCAAGATATGATATCCTTCCCCACCCCATTTTTTTCCTGGAACAAGAAAGTGTGTGCTCTAGTGTGTTTGAAGTCTTATAACTCTAAAGCTGACTTTTTCGTTACAATCTGATTGTACACACTCCATTGGCTTTTCCTAGTTTAAACCAGCACAAAAATGTAGATATAAGTCAACCTTACAGAAAAAGAGGGGTGCTGGAACAGGCTGGAGAAGGTTAAATAATATTAGATACAAAAAACAAGATATATACTGGAAATTGCCTCCTAAGTGTCATAGGCAGTGGCATCACCTACTTTCACTATGTAGACAATCCCTTTACCGTTTTTTCATCTAAAATGAGGACCTCTGAATATTGAGACAGCTTATAAAGTCTACTACAGAACTCACCTCATCCTCATCGAATTAATATACCTTAAATCTGTTGCATGGTTTGCAAATATTGGGTCATTTGTTACCATCTTAATGCTGCATATAGGTACTAAATATTGTTGCCCAAGATCACTCCTGATCATCTTTGGTGAAAATCTAGCTGCCCCCAATATCTTTTAATGGCTCTCTGTGGAAGATTACTGAAAAGTCCAACACCAACAACAGCTCTTGTTTATAATAGAAGCCTGTCTGTACAGTGCTTATTTGTTTCATCTGCCACCCAAAATGATCTCTAACCGTTTTCCTCTTCACTTTTGGCGGCAATAATAAAGGGTCTGTATGAGGCTTAGAAACGATGGTATTTTTTCAACTAAACAAACAAGTGGTGAAAAAAAAACTAAAGGGCACATATGCTGACTTGTGTGTTAGACTTTCTTTTTGCAAAATGGCACCTCTTGTAATCCAATTTAAAAGATTTAAATGACTGATTGTTTTAAAGCAGACAAGGGACACAAAGTTCAATTAAAAATCTCATTCCGCACATTGTGAACTAAGCACTTCTACCAAAGGTGTGAAAAACAAATTTATTCCAACACTCTCATCACTGTCACAGATAATCAACTTAATTAGGTGTTAATTATGTTTCACTGTTAAAATGAAATGTGACTATATCTGCACACAATCAAGATTAGCTATAATATGAGAGCATAAGACTACTGCTCTTCACTACAGCTATTTTTAAATTGTGCTGTACATGGAGGACTTGATCAGATCGTTTTGTTTTTTTCAAAATATGAAAAAGTAACAGTTTGTGCTGGATGAGCAATTTGGGAAAATAACACATTTTGTATTGTCCCATTTTCTGCACCTGCAAAATTGCAAAACCCAGGGGCCATTCAGCTCATCACTACTTAACGTAAACTGCTCACAAGACAGGCAAGAATATTAAGTTAGCTGTGAGGTTGGGGTTACAGTGTCATTGTAATAGAGCTGAGCTGTTTTTCTGACACAGAAAAAAACATTATTTGTAGATTGTAACAACACCTTGCAGTAAGCTTCAAGGTCAGGGTGGGCCCTTGTAATGTTATTACCAATTACAAAATCCCATAAACAATTTAAAATACAGATGGTGTCATAGCTGAGATGTAAAACGGAAGGCACTTCTTCCATAAGCTACCATAAAAAGTGGTAGAAATGGTCAGTCCATCCAAAACTTATGTTGTGTCAATTTATGGTAGATGCCAGCGGGTTCTGTTGGCCTCTCATGTCTCAGGGGTTCTGATGCAAAAAGTTTCCAGTAGTTGTTGGTTCTGGTCACCTTGAAGTCTAGGAGGATAGTTTACTAAGATAGGAAGAGAAGTGATGTTTCACACTCAATCGTGTTTAGGGGGTTTATTGTGTACGTGAGTTCACTTTATCACAGTTTATACTTCAACTACTCTATTTTGCCAAGGTATGCATTCTATTCTCTTGCCCTGCTATACAATTTAGGAATATATGCAAAAATAGTCTTATGTCCAATAGCCAAACATCTCCAGCATCACTTTTTCTCCCAAGCAATACCACTAGCTTCTTACAGAAAAGAATGACAGCACCCTGAAGTGGTGGCGTGTTTCACACTAAAAGTACTTAGTCATAAAGCTCATGACTAAGCCTTATGTCTAAGAAGTTTTGGAATGAACACATCAAGGTGCTGTCAAGTTTTCTAGAATGTTCTGTGTTGGAATATGCATAAACCACCTACTGAATATATCATACTGCTGACAACTCCTTGTTTGTGTTTTCTATACAATTTCAGAAGTTAGCAGATATTTAGGGACATATATAAAAGAGGTCAACAGCAGCCATTGAGAGAGAACTGAGGCCCATTCTTTAAAAAAAAAAAAAAAAAAAAAAAAAAGTGTTCCAAGAGAGCCATCCCAACAGCCACTGCCAATAAAGAAGCATGGGTTTTAAGACTGATGTAATTGTAAGAGTTTAAAAGGGGTCAATGTTATCATTGTCTAAAGTAGTAATTACTTAGTGAAGCAGGTGTGGCAGATTTCATTAGTGTATTGTTGGTGATAAGGCTGAATATATTCCTCAAGTCATAATCGCAGCTCTTTGTTTATTTAATGAATGTGTGGCCTATTAATCTGTTGTCATAGAACTAGTGGTACACTGCTGGCTTAGCACTTCATTTCTCAGGCTTCATATGCTGGCCAGGTATATCTCAGCAGCATCATACAATAGATAGGCCTAGCAACACAGACGCAGATATCTCTCTAGTTTGTGTCCACGGTGGAATAGACAAGCAGGAGGTCAAATGACTTCTCGTCCAATATTGGGAAATAAAGGGTTTACTGTAAGAAAAGGATCTGGTGCATATATATTTCTGTATGGCCAATAGTCATGGGCAACATCATAGGCATAAAAGATAAAAAAAAACACCTTTCACTGACACCTCAGAGCAGAAAGTAAATAGCTCTATTCCTATTGCAGGGATATGTACATTGGACCCTGTCTTTTGACAGGAAGAAAAGAGAGCTCAAAAGCTGTCTAACTTCTGCTAGGGACGTTATGGATAGGTTACACATTATTGCAATTAATAAAAGAACTGGAAACAAAAACTAGAGTGCCTATGGTCACCATAACCAGGTTTATCCGTGCTACATGTTAGTGTTTTATGGATAAAATCATAATTTTACCAGCATACTAACAATCTGTAAACTGAATTGAAATTACATTCTCTTAACAGACGAACATTAATGGGCATTTACTATCCTGCATACAAACTAAAGTGAACCAAAACATGGAACAAAAAGCTAAAAGAAATGTGATGTCATCAATTGCTTTTGAGCATTTGCTACAATAGCACTTACTGAAAATCAGCAAAAACAGCTCTAGGAGGTTTTATGTTCCACTACCAGTAAGAGTTTGTAAATTATAAGGTTTCCAAATGGTCCTTGCCATACTCCACTCCTATCAGAGGGATTATTGCTCCGACTACCTACATCCAATATTAACATGTGTGATTAGAAGGTGAAAAAACCTAGCCCAGGGCTGACATCATTAAAGAAAGCCATAAATATTGTGTTAATTTATTAAAAATAAAATTGATAAAAAGAAGAACACCAACCGTGTAAGATCCACAGTGCAAGGTACACTTGCTGTCCACCTCTAATCCACGGGTACAGTTGTACATTCCCTGTAGAATGATGGGTAAGGGCTCACATAGGATAGGAATGCAGCGACCAACAGCCCACAGACCGGTCTGGAGACAGTGTATTTTCAGAAACTTCCTGCAAAAGAAATTATACTTAAATCTCATCTTAAATCTCCAGCCAAAACATGGGTAAGGGTTATCTTTTTTAAGGTAATTTACCAACACTTCCTCTCCCAGTGAAAAGTGGGTGTGCAAAAGATTTATGTCTGCCTTTGTGACTCCCCTTCCCCAAGGCCTTATTTTTGTCTTGGGTTTAAAGGGACACAAATCGTCTAAATTATTAAAACTCTCCAAGACGATCACAGGAGAACCTGGGCAATCCAACAAACCTGGACTGTATTTCTTAAACATAATTTGCTATTAGTTGATAAACATACATTCCAGGCTTGTTGGATCACCCAGGTTCACCCATGATAGTCTATCTTCCCCAGTGTTGGAGCTTTAATAGATCAGTCCCAAAGTGTGTGAAAATCTTCTCAATGAGGTCATACAGGGCAATGTCCAATATGAACTAGCCAGAAGCTGCTATCCTTCCCTATTCTATCGAACCTAAAACAGCTCTGGTTAGAGTTAGGCTCTAAGACAATACATCAGTTAATATTGATTATTTTAAGTATTTATTTAAAAAACAATTATGTCCATGTTAAAAAAAAAAAAAAAACTGCAAGAACAAAAATAATCTAATCATAATAATCTTTTTTATGCACCAAAGAGTGAAGAGGAAATCAGTAGAATGGATATGGAATAACCAATCAGCCATATAAGACAATTAGTAGCTGATCAATGTGTAAAAAAATTCAATCACCAGGTTAAAAGCCTTTGTCAACTGCTACCCTAAAACATGTGATCCCCACAGCCACACTCTGACCTTATTACTCTTCTCTTCACCCTTGTCCCCTTATTACCTTTACTACAAATGCTGGGAAAAACTTTCAGATAGGGTCCACATAACTAAACACCCACCTATGTCTATGGACACCAAGACAAATGGCGATACCTTTTATTAACACATATAAAGACCCAGTAAGTGGGTTTACATTTTATTGTTGTTTTTTTTTCATTATTTGAAAATTTGGGTCAAGAACAATAGCTTATAGAATCCAGGAGGTATACATAAAGCTCCAATGCTGAAAATCAAGAAGTCAACACATTTAACTATATGTTATCAAGTCCTTGTATGTTAAAAAAGTTACATTCGTGCAAATGACAGAAATGAGAAAGTAATTAATAAATAAATAAAAAATGAAATATGACACATATGCATTTGGCTTGGGAGGTGGGTGAGATAAGTTATTTATGTTACTGTTTAAGTACGAGTGAGCAAAGTTCAGTTTTAGAAAAAAATCACTCCGTAAGTGTTAATGTGTTATCATCAGTCATAATTTCTAACAGTTGGAAGAGATGGAAGCAGGTTTAAAATATTAAACTTGGGTGAGGTACAGATGTGATAGTGAAAGGTGAGAAATGTTTAGCATAAAAACATAAATACATAATTGCTTTGAGAATAGAGAAATGCCATTGGTAAAATGGTAAATATACTAAGTCTCCTTTGAGATAGCCATTTGTTTCTCTAATACTAATAAAATGAGTTCCTTCTGCATACAAACACAAGTGAAGTCTCTTGTCTGCCATTAAACTGAATCTGTTTAAATAAATATTCTTCCTTTAATTTATCCCATCTGCACATTCTACATGATGCCATTCTGTCAACCTCTCCTACATGGGGTCTATAACAAGAAGTGACCATAAATATCCCTAAAGTTAGGGGAATTTCTATTTTGGACACTAGGCTGAAAAAAAAGTTTTGCACTTAATAATGTAGCGATAACTGATCTATTTCATTAGTCAGTTGAATAAGCGATTCTGTTTTTGCTCAATATTCACTTGTATATTATACAAGTCTGCAGAGAATCAAAAAATGAATGGATCATGATTAATTCAAGTCCTGTTTTAGTTGATTCTCTGCATGCTAAAAAAACTCTAATAGGAATATTTAATTCTAGTCAATTTATCTAGATAACATGAAGGTAAAAATGGGCTAATGCTTGGTCTGTTCACTTTTTGTCTAGTAAAATTCACCCTTGGAAATACATGTGTGCATGTTTCTGCACCAATTATTTTAACAAAATGTATCAAATTCGTTAGTTTAATTGTGCATGAGCCTCCACTTGCCATGTTCCATTGGTTGTAATTTAAGGTGATACTGTAAAGGTTTTTGGTCAGTTTTATTTTACATTTTTGTCAGTTTTTCCATTGTTAAATTTTTTTGTTGTTTTGTTCTTATATTCATTTTACTAGGAAATATTTACTACATGACAAAGAATTCCCAGAGCACAATGAGCTACCTACAATAGACACAACACAGCACATGTTGCTACCCATAGGCAGATGTCTCTCTGAAACCTTGGGTCATAGGTCTTATTCATTCTCCTCTGTGTAAAATCCCCACCTTAAAGCCAAACTAAAGCTCCACTTTTAGAAATTCACAATCAAGAAGATCATTATTGCAAAAGGGACAGGCATGTCTTTTCTGCAATATTCCCACTTAGCTGCCTGATCACTCCAGGTATCTGGCAAAAAGCTGGGATGGTCATGCACGACCTCAGCTTTGGTTGACAGTATACCTGGCAACCCTGGCTTCCCCTGCAAAAGCCGAGAATGAATAAACTTTTTCACCTACATGGGAGTTAAATTATTCTGGCACAGCCAATTAACATGACCGAAGAATGTCTTTGGGAAGTAAAGAACATGGAAGATGGCGGCACCCCACCAGGGAACGGGGACAGGTGAGTAACATGGATTTAAGCTACTAAGTTCTGTGAACAACAGCCTCTCATCAACAAAGCAAAGGGAAACATAAATTAGATGTATACTATACAATAGCTGACTAAGGAGTTACTAGACCAGAAAAGCTTTTACATTCCATTAAGTGCTTACAAAAATGAAAAAAAATGTGAACAATAACTAAAAAATCGCTTTAGAAGCAGAGTCAATGTAATAAAAGTTAAGAGGTAGTGTTGGTGTGAATGACTGAAAGAGTATTGAAAAGATAGTGATGAGAAAGAATGTAAGAAAAGCATGAAAGACATGAAAAAACAAAAATGTGACCAAAAAGGACACAAAGCATTTGCTAGTAGTATATATAGACAAGCACACAATAACTTTAACCTCCTAGGCCGTCGCTCAGGTGCTTCTGCTACATGGTAGCCTGGCTTACACCTGTATCTGCACGTTGATCCCACATCATGGTTACCCAGCTGGCAACGAGCTGTAATAAGCTTTGCATGCGGAATGGGTATTGGAGCATCACATTCTATCTTGCAGTAACCCTCAGGAAGAGACCAAAGTCCATCCCACATACAAGTCACCCACTGATTCATTCCTGAAAACAGGGAAAAGAGGTTAGCTTTTCATCTCTTTAAAAAAATACCCATTGTAAAAAATGTTCACTGTTTGTAGGACTTAAAGAACATTTTAGGAATATCTGCATTCTTCCATTCAGCCATTAGAGCATTTCAATATATTTTACTGTCACAATTAGATCATAAGTGGTGTAGGAAGAGGTGGTGAGGGGGGGAAGTGGCTTGCAGTAAGGTGTCTGCTTTTGCTATTGTTGATCAGAAATGCTTCTTCTGTGTTCACTGCTGGACACGGTTTCCAAGGACTCAAGGCTGAAGGTATGAAGATAGCAATTGATCCTTTTATTTAATTCACATTTAAGTAGCAGATGATTCAATTATCTGGGCAGTTCTAATTTAGGATTAGACAGAGCTACTGTTTACAGCAGCCCCAGTGTCACTTTAAATAACTACCTTGGAATTTTGCAGGTGGCAGACAGGTGAAATAACACTGTTTCCCCAATCCCGTCCCTTCAGGGCAAGAAAAACTGGCATGGAATACAAGTGATGGAGGAGGGACTCCACAATCCAATCTTTCACAAGTTACCATCAAATTCCATTTCCCAGAAGAACATTTAAGCACTGTATCCTGAATGAAATGAGAAAAGAGAGCATTATAACTAAAAAGGCAAACACTTAAGTAGTGTTACAATTTAAGTTTTTAGATGTTTAGTAGGATGTAGGTGTTCTACTATGATACATTCCATCTAAAGTGTATCAAAACCCAAAACTCTTTTTTTGGCATAATAAGGAATTAATGAAACTGGAATCAACTTTTAGTTGTCTGCACCCGTTTTGTGTGGTCTCACCAGAACACAATGTAATAGGACATTTAAAGTTGTAGACAACTAAGAGGAGATTTCACCTTCTTTTGCAGAGATCTCCACCCAATTGCCTTTTATCTCTGAGATTAACAAAAGGTTAAAGGAAATTTTCCTTGTGAGACAGATTTAGATGCACAGCACATACTCCATAGAGAGATATTGCTTATGCTATGGGTCAAGTAAATTTAACAAGACCACAGGTACCTGCACTTCAATCCTGTTGCTCCCTAAGACATTTTTTTTAGAAAAACAGAAATACTTACAGCAAGCTGTATTTTTTTACCATGCAAGATTAATAGTTAAAGTCTTACCTTTAGGACTTTACGCCCTGTCTTACTGACCGAGTAAAGAACATGGCCCTGGTCACATGTCACAGAGCACAGAGTTTCTCCATCCATATCTACAGAACAGTGGGTAGAACCATGAGCCACAAGTAGTGGATAACATGACCTAGTGGATTGATTGAAAATAACATTTACATTTAAAAATGACAATGCAAAGTGTAATGCATGAAACCATGAAAAATTAGGTGCCAAGCAGATTTCATCTTTCAACAGATATGACCACAAAAAAATAAATTCCAACTACACTTTTACAACTTTTTTATGTTTTTACGTTTTCCTTGCACATTGCTGTGTATTTTTTACAAAGTATATACCTTATAGAGTAATAATTTAGTTTTCTAGGTGAATAGCCCAAACTTCATTAGTAAATCAACTTTCTGTATACTACATCTTTAACACACTTTATTTTTAATTCTAAACAACTCTGCCTTGCATGGGAATGGTATTATTAGCAATGCTGCTTCATTCAACTATACTATTCAATAGCTGTATTTAGCATTACTAAGTATAGGTTTTTCCTACGTAGTATAAAATCCCAGATGTGTTGAAGAAAAAGTAAATCTTCAGGCTTTCATATTTTATTTTTGCATTGAAGACATTCTATAAAAAAGATTATTTATTTATATTATGGCTTCTTTGCACATCTAGGAAATATGCCTTCTTCAAAGTTATCTTAAAACAAAATTATTTTTTGCAACCTTATTTAATGTGTTCATGCAAATTGGCTAGTTTATTCGTCATATGGCTAGTTGTATCAGTTATATAAAGGAACTGTTGTTTATCCTTCCTGTGGAGAGAATTGACAGCATTGTTGAATAGAGGTCAGAAATTGGTTGCCCGCATTATCACCTCTGTATAGATTGTGTTTATTTCTTTCTTATAAAAATATTAGTCCAACTAAAACCCTCGCTGGGTATGACCCCAAAGCATTTTTCAGGAGTATTATCACCACTTACCTCCAAGAAATAGAAAGACAGAGAACCAAACTCTTTCTCAGTTCACTTCAGCTATGTAGTAGTAGTTTCACAGAAATCAGTCCTGTTGTATCAGTAAAGTGGTGTATTGTACACTAGTTTAGTACTATAAATATAGAAACCTGATTAGTTACTTGTTCCAAAACATGGAGCTAAATAGAAGTTAAATGTTGTACTTTGTCTAAGTACACCTTTTAGCAAAGATACTTCTAAGACTTACTGAATTTATGCTGTCTCTTTCTAATATTATCAAAAACATTATAACCAGCAAACAATTACAGATTCTTCTGAGATTTAAGACTTTTTAAAATAATTTTTCTCTGACACTAAAAAGTAGGGAATTCTACAGACTATCATCAAACCAAACCTGGCAAAGCTGATATGATTGCCTTTGTTAAGCATAGGAGAAAATATTACCTTTTATCAAAAATTCCTACAATTACATTGTGGAAGGGAATTCCTTTGCCTTAATCATTTATTTCACCACTTATAACTCGAACAAGGATGCCTTATACCCCCCAAAAATGTAGGCCCAAATTAGGCCAGCTCGGTACTTGACCATGTACTTGGAGGTTTAAATATCTTTTTTTATACTGTTCTTTCTCATAGTAACAGAAAAATTCTAAACTTAGTACATACACAAATATATACAATACCAAGTAGTGGCCTTAGCCCTTAATGATTTCTGTTCTGTGAAAAACAAATAACAGTAGACTGAGCTTTTACAATTCATTTCAAGTTTTTTACTCTTTATCAGGAGACTTTTTTAAAGCTACCAAGTTGATAGCATTATGCAACCAAAGCAACTGTGACACTAAAAATGTCACTTCAGTATCACATTATTATTCTGATTTATAGGTTCAAATCTCAGCCATGACACAGTCTGCATGGAGTTTGCAGGTTTCTGTAGGTATCCATTCCAAGAAAACACTGATAGGTAATTAGTTGCCACCAAAACTGGCCTTAGACACTGGTGGAGACAGTCATGTGATATTCTCCCCAAACATACTAGTAGCCTTATTACCGGTAGTTTTCCCCAAAAAATTGACCTTAGATCTCTTCTAAAGAACAGTTAGTAACACAATAGTGACACAATCTCTGTAAAGCAGTGTTATATGTCGGCACAATTTAAATTTATAATATTTGAATGAACCACTTGGCAAATATATGAACCCTTTGGCTGTGGAATATTATGAGATTTTTAGGAAGCAGATAAATAAAATGCTAGAATCTAGTAAAAGCAAAGCTTTAAGTTTTTACTTGACCTACTGTTAAAGACAACATTTTCAATTTTGTAAAATAAAGCCAAAAAAATGAATAATATCTAAAAATGTGTACGTACATTTGTGAATGTTAAAGAAACCCTAAAAAATGTTTTTTGTCTTAAAGAAATCGTTTTTCCTATGCAAATAAAAAGTTAACAGTTCACTGTTAGAGGCTGACCCAATAGGATGGAGTGAAATTTGAAGTCACCTGATTGGCTACTTGCTTAACATTCCATTACTCTAACATTACTCAAAGTAATAGTACATGTTGAGATTAGCTCTATAAAAAGTACTGCAGTGTTCAATGTACCATGTTTTGTACTAGAAATTTGAGCACATTGTACAAGCATATTAGAGCTATATGAACATTTAATTTCATTTACAATGTTGATTATTTTGTCATGTCATGTCATGATGAATAATATTTGATACCTGCAACTCTGTCCAAGGGGTGGTTGATTTCCTCCCATGGCTGAATGGCTGATATGAGCTGGAGACCTCAAAGTCACTCCAAATACTCCAATTTTCGAGGATGAAAAGTACAGTGTGAGTGACTTGGCTTTGTACATTGGGCTCTTTGGGCCATGTAAAGCACTTAAAACCACAGGATTCATCTGACATGAGAGCTCATGTGTTCCTAGAAAAAGTTAGTATAAGTTTAGTATAACTAAACAACATTTTTCTGACAAGAACACTGCGTGAGAACATGTTATCACAGTTATTGCTGACACCAACAATATTTTCAAATATTTTAAGAAGGGCATTCTTCCTGCCGATTACCAAGGCTAGGAGCCACTGACCAGCAACATATTAGGATCCTTTACTGACCGTCAGTGTAAGAGGGAATTTCTCCACTGGCTATCAGCAAAAGGGATCTTTTTTCCATTGAAGGTCGAGAAAGCACTACATTTGTGTAGGTGTCAACATTCTAAAGCTAGTAAAGGATTGAATCATGTTCACAAACTGAATCTTTACATAGCTTACTTTTTTTTTCAAAGCATGGGGAAAAACAACAACATTTTACAGACAATAAAATAAACATGTCATATAGAACAAAATACTAAACAGTAGGCATGCCATGCAGTTTGGTCAAGATGATAGGGTGACGTAGATGGGGAGGAAATGCATGTGTGAGAAACAACATTTTTTTCCCATTAAAGAAAAATTTTCATCTGCTCATGCCTGATATCGGGCATGTGTGACACAGGTATCCTGGGAGACTCTGCAAAAGGGGAGGCGTTTCACCCTTTTTTTCAAAAGCGTTGTTGCATTAAAAAAACGTTAATTTTACTTTACATAAAAGGGTAGACAACCCTTTTATATAAAGGAAAAATTTTGCGTTTAGGTCCGCTTTAGATAAGGCAACAGTGGGAGGGAAAGATATGGTAGACAAAAATTTGCTACACCATTTAGTAATTTGCATCACTTGCAGGGTCATCTCTGCAAAAATAGCCCAACTAGGGGTTAAAGAAAATTCACAATTATCCACTTTAAAATCATTGCAAAGGACAAGGGGCTGCACAATTGTGGAATAGGCTTCCTCAGGAAGTAGTTAAAGACTTCTATAGAATTTGCTTAAAAAAAATGCTAGATGCTTTTCTAGAAGCACAGAATATAACTGAGTATTAAAGTTTTAAAGTAAAAAAAACAGACTATTGATCTAGAAAAGATCTGATTGCCTCATGGCATAATGAACTTTTTTTTCCCCTTTGAGCAAATTTAATCATGCTTTATAAGAGTTTTTTGCCTTCTTCCTATGTCTATAGGATTTTTAACTGAGATACGTTTATTTCCATATGGGTTGAACTTGATGAACTTATGTCTTTTTTTCCTAACTATGTAACTATTTAACAACGTTGTAATAGTAGCCATTATTTGTAGTGTTGCATTTGTCAATAAATATACATTTGTCAAAAATGATGAGCAGTACTTTCATAATAATACATTGGATATATTCATAAAAGACTGGAGAAATCTGATGTTTTCTGACAGTGTTTATTTTGTAATGAGTTGCCTCCTATTTTATATATGTAATAATAATATGTTAAAGCTACTGCCAGAAATGCAATTTTTTATATATATTTATTTATATATTTGCCCCCTTCCAAATGAAATAGAAAAATCAGTGTGGGGACATATGACAGCCTAATATCTTAGTATGTAACTGTGCAAATATCAGGTCTGCGATTCTTCAAACTGTTGTTTCTTTAGTGAGAAGCTGTGATGGCAGACCCACAAACAAGTTTCACGTTGTTCGAGTTACGGGCCATCATGAAGTTTTTGTTTCTCCAGGGAAAGTCAGCAAAGGACATTCACACTGAGATGTCACAAACACTGGGGGAGAAGTGTCCTTCCTACAGGACTGTCAAAACCTGGATATCTTGTTTCAAGACTGGGCATTTCACCGTTGAAGATGAGCCCCCCAACCTCAAATGACCCGGCAACCTGAGATGCTGTCCATGAGCTGATTATTGAGGACTGGTGAATATCGGCAAAAAAGATAACCCAGATACTTGACATCTCACCGGAGGCGTGTCAGGTTATCACCTCTATTCTAGACATGCGCAAGCTTTCCGCAAAGTGGGTCCTGAAATGTTCGAACAGTGATCAGCAGAAGGAACAATATGATGCATCAAAAGCTATTTTGGCCCATTTTGAAGCTGCACAGGACTTTTTGGCTAGGTTAGTGACTGAGGCTGAAACCTGGCTCCACATCTTTGATCCTCAAACCAGGAGACAGTCAAGGGAATGGTCCCACAGCGGGTCCCCGCGGCCAAAAAAGTTTCTAACCCAGAAATCGGCAAAAAAAGTCATGGCGTCCGTTTTCTGGGACTAAGACGGTATTCTGTTGGTGAACTACCTACCTCAAGGCCTTAGTATCACCAGACAGTATTATGCTAACCTCCTGGACCAGCTGAAGGAGGCAATTAAGATGAAACGTCGTTGAAAGTTAACCAAAGGGATCCTTTTTTTGCAGGACAATGCACCTGCGCACACGTCCAATGTTGTGGCTGCAAAATTGAACACCCTGGGTTTCCAGCTGGTCCACTATCCCCCTTACTCACCTGACCTGGCCCCTTCAGACTATTATCTGTTCCCTGAATTTGAAGAAACACCTGAAGGGACAATGTTTTGAGGACATTTCTGACGCCAAAGATGCTGCTGAGAGCTGGTTTGTGGCCCGACCAAAACTTTTATTTGAACAGTCTAGAAAAGCTGCAACTACGCTGTACCAAGTGCATCAGTCTCAGGGGGGAATATGTTGAATACATTTATATATCCAAACATCTAAGAAGTATAAATAAGTTACACATAAACAAGCAAGAATTCTAACTATTCTTTACACTTTTACATTATTATTTTAGAGGTTTTACTGTTGCATCTTTGATATATTGCACCCCTACAGAAAAGATTCTATTTATAATTCTTCATTTTGATAAAAATTCTTCAACAAGCCTCTGAAACATTTTTGTCAGTTATACAATGCTTTCTGATACTGTGTGATTTATTGCATACACCTAATGATATTGATTAAATTTTATGCTGTAGGACAGCATGGCATGTAGAGAACAAAACATGATAAATAATTACTTTCTCTGAACAGTAAACAAAGAGAATATATGACATGTGGCTGGATAACAGGGCTGCCACCAGGATTTTTTAGCTGCACCGTAATGTGCTTGCAAAACCTTTATGATCAGTACAACCTTTGTTGAGGTAGACCCATTTTGCCTACGACTGTCGATTACTTGCATATATTTAATAATAAGCATCTCTGTAGGATTTGTCACTGATATGTTTGAACATACTGAAAAATGTCTGCTATTTAGTTGTCAACCTACATGCACAATTGTGTTTGAATTGTTCAAATAGCGATTCTATTACTGCACAGAACCCAGATACCCTGCTATTTTATATTAGCAAACATGTGCCTGCTCCAGCAGGGGAAGGGTTATTTATATTGCAAACAATGCTAGAAGTGTCTAAGCATAAAGTATGTGCAGTAGAGGATATGAAAGCAGGCAGTATATACCATAGAAAGAAGTGTGGAGGGTATGATGAAAGGCAGTATGTCAAGAAAAGGAGTGCAGAGGGTGTGACAGTAGGTGGTAAAGGAGGAATGCAGGGGTATAGGAGTGGGTGCTATGTGCAGAAGGAATATGTGAAAGGTATGACAGGTAGCAATATATGAAAGAAAGAAGTGTGGAAGAGAAATGTGGAGGGTATAAGAGCAAGCAGTATGTGCAGCAGAGACATGTGAAAGATATAATACAACAGTGTGTAAGGTAGAGTGTCAAGGGTATGACAGTGTGCAGTATTTGCAGAAGAGGAAAATGCAAGGTGTCAGATGGCATAGATGGCAGAAAGGCTGCTTTCTTAAAACTAAATTAAAGGAGATCTTTATTCTAATGTTTTTATTAGGTGGTTGCCAGGGGTGTCTCATATGGCATTATTATAAGGAAGTGAGGTGTCTGCTGGGAACGTACATATAGGAAAGAGAAATTGGTAGGCTGGAGGGGGACCTGATTAAACTGAAGTGAAGATTTCATGTAAAAGTGGCATTTATCTTTTATACTTTATAGGATAGGTTAGTATGTTCTTAGTGGACTAAATGCCAACTCAACACACATACCCCACCTCCTCATCCTAATCTAAAAGCACACACTTACCCCAGTATATTTAAATTGAGCACATGGTAATAAAAATGTTGCACTAGACCAATAAATGTCTGAACATGTAAAACAGGCTTTCTGGTAATTCTAGGGTTTAATAAAAGCTTTCCTAAACTAAGGAAACAATATTATTTTTATCCATGAGCAACTGACATTCTTTCCTGTCCTTTGCACAATCTTTAATATACCGTAAGTGCATTTCACAAACCTTTAGATAAATCTTAGACTAATCTGAACATGCTATCTAAGTTACCTGTAGGATATCTATTTTGAGTGCAAAGATGAGAAGAATGATTAAATTGACTTCTCTGTAGTTACCAGTTTGAATTTAGTGGCACCGTTTTGGCAAAACTTTCTTTACAAACTGTTTAGTGCAGAAAAAAAAATTGTTAGCACACCATGTTTATTACAAATCATGCTAATGGGAGTCTGTTTTTTGGCACAATAACCCTCATGAGTCATTTAAAGCCACTTTACCCATAAAAACTACCAAAACGCATTCATACTGCCTTCCTATTGCCTACATTGCATTTTGCCAAAACAATGAAATCTTACTGATATTGTCAGATGTTTTGCCAACATTTCTTCAAAGGAAAAAACTATCAATCACTCTGATTTCTAATTTTGAGATTTTCTGTTCCTTCATTTCTTTTTTTGCTGTCTGAACCATATCCAAAACCTTTAAGCCCATTTTACTAACCTTGCCAGTGATTTATACAGAATACCATATTAGCATAACATGTTTTTTGTGTCTTCTTTTTTATACATCCAAGGATTTTGTTTGCTTTTGCACCTGGTGGTGGTCATTTAATTGTGCTGCTCAGCTTATTGTTTACCTGTCCAATTCCTTCTCCATCCACATACTGCTCAACTGCATTCCACTAACTTTAATTTGACTTTTTAACCTATACTGAGATTGACAAGGATGACAAGCAGCAGTGTCGCATATAGGGTCTGATTTTATTAAAGCTCTCCAAAACTGCAGAAGGCAAACTATCATAAGAGAACCTGAGAGATCCAAGAAAATCCGGAATGTACCAGGTCCACAACTGAAAATATTTGCAAAGTAATAGCAAATTATTTTGAGGAAATCAATTCCAGGTTTGCTTGATCACCCAGAGATGGTCTCCCGAGATGGTCTAACTTCTCTAGTCTTGAAGAGCTTTGATAAATTCCTGTTACATAGATGTAATGCATTATATGTTTGTCCTTGAACTAACAGGGTTACCACATCAGATTTTGTAAGGCATAGCAAGCACAAACCATCTCCCATACTAAAATGGCATACATATTACATATTACATAGTACATGAGTAGTCTCATGTAGCAACTAAGGTTGTCCAGATGAGGACTTTGCAAGCAATCTTGTGTCTTGTAGCAACACTTGAGGGAAGAGAATGGATCTTTGTCACTAAAAGGTGTGATAAGACTTCTTCTTGTGCCTAATATGCTGTGCTGTGATAATTTTATTAGGTTTTGCAAAGGCACAGTTCACTTTAGGTCACATAAACTACCAATAAGTCCTTAGACTACAGAACCCAAAAAGCCATGCAAATATGGTGAGAATATACAAGACTTGGTGCATTTTGAACCCAGAATGCCATCAATGAAATGGAAAGGCAATAGCGTTAACCAACAAGCCACCGCAACCTAAGATTAGCCTCACTGTTTAAAACCAGTAACAAAAAAAAGCTGTACACAGAACTTAACAAAACAAACACAAAGGAATCCTGGAATCCAGTTATATTGAAATAAACATTTTTACAATCCAGAGTTTCAGAAACCACATCCCACTATAGTTATTGGATTAAAAAAATGAAAACAGACCGTTGCAAACATTTCAATTTATCAACAATGGTTTCAGTTTAAACAATCATAAAACAACTTTTTGGCAGTAATCCTTGACTTTGCAGGACTTTAAAAGGTATTTATATACTTGGCATGGCAGCTGCCCAGTCTGACTGTTCCCGGACGCCTGCCCCCCTAACAGTTTTCAAAGAAAACAGAAATAGTTCCTGAGTACAAAAAGAACAGAAGCCCTGGCCAATCATCCAGGTGAAGTTACAGACGAGTGTTTTTCTCTCCAAAAACTTGTCATTAAAGTGTCTTTTTCCGCAAGAGGCTGGAGTCTGGCTGCTCTATCCTCTTTCTAGACATGTATACTAGGGCAATTGAGGTGGAATACTAAGGATCAAATTTTTTGAAGAAATGATCTGGTTGGACTGTGCCTGCACATCTGACCTCTATTTAATGTGTATGGCCAACTGCTAAGGACGTCTGAATGTGTCTGCTAATATTGCAAATATACAAAAAGCTGCACTGATAGTTGCACAGTTCAATGCACAGGACCCTGTAGCTCATGTTAAAAGGAGGTATCCCAATAAGCTAAAACTACATAAAGACGATTACAAGAGGGAGGTGCAAAGTAAAATTTTTATTGATTTATTTTTTGTATTATAACATGCTGGAAATCTGTCTTTTATTAACCTACTTAGTGTCTAGGTCCCTGTTTGAGAAGTTTCTCCTCTCTTCCTGTTCGTGTGACAGCCTATCACACACAAATGACAATGAAACAAAGGAAATACAGGGACTTACCACAGCTACAGACGGCAAAAAAACCTTACAGGGATTCTCGCACTTTTCTATAGAGCCCTATTTAATGTACAGTGCTGCGTAATATGTTGGAGCTATATAAATCCTGTTTTTTAATAATATTAATAATAATAACCATACTATAGGTCATTTTAGTCCTGCTGGAATAAAATGGTTTTCCTCCTACTTTCCGTCCTGGTGGTCACACAAGAAATAAAACAGGATATAAAGATGTGAAAAGGAAAACTCTACCTGTTGGCTGCTTATACCGTATCCATATACAATGTTCATATATAGAATGTCTTATTTTCAACAGCAAAGCAGCAAAACTCGGGCTTTGATTTGTTGAATATAAACCATCATATAAAGAATTCTCCTAAACTCATTTAAAAATGTATAACTTTTACCACCCAACATTTAAGGAGATAAAACATACACCTTGAACTGCCTTTTCTGTCAATATTTATTCATCCTATCACTGAACTATGAGCATTTTATTTATTTATAAAATAAAATAAAACATACACATTAAAATATATAAAAGGGCTAAGGTAGTTAATGAGAACCAAATAGTGTTAGTTATTGGTTACAAGCTGGTAAATATGTACAATTTATTTAAATTTTTATTTAATATTTATATTTAGCACTGTTGAAAGCTGTCAAATAGGTCACCTGCAGCACTCCTGATACATGGAGAAGGATTTGGCTGTTAAACTAACAGACCAGCTTCACAAATTAAATCTGCAGAGCCCCTCTTACAGTATAATCTGGATTGTACATTGGTGCAGGACCAATTAAAAATGGTTACAGATTGAAGGTCCTTAAACTAAGTCCAATATTTTAGCATAGAAAGTATTGAACATAGAATTTAGCATAAAAAGTATCTACTGTACACACAGGCATGTGTAATCCGCTAACAATAATCTAGATGTAAAAATCTGGAATTTTAGTTCAATACATCCATTATCAAAGTCGTTTTTCCATATTGATAATTCCCAAGTCTGTTTATAATAGATACATCATCAATACACTAGCTGGTAGGTTGTGAAGCATGAACTGTATAATACTATTATTCGTAGACCTCACAAGCCAGTCATTCCCTACAGTATTCTCCAATACATCAAAGGAGAATCAAATGCAAATACAAGTCTGCTGAAACATGGCATTTCCAATGTATTCTTTATAATGCCCAGAAGTGTCATTCATAATAAGTATGAACCGTCATTCAGAAAACACAGGCTAACAAGCGTATACCATCCAGAGAGGATGTTACCTATTCCTTGGTGGAAATATAGCACACATTAGCAGGCAGTCTCTCAGAATATGAGACGTGATCTTCATGGACAGGAATGTAAAAGACGCCACTTGAACTGTCTCATCTGGAATTTGCCAGCATATTACAGCATATTACTTACAGACCTTTATTAAAAAAAATCTAAAAATTAAACCTGGGCAGAGTCTGAAAGCTGAAGGAGAATTAGTGTGGACTATATTCCAGCAAACAATATCCATCATAATGCTGCAAAAACACCTGTAATGGATGAAGTAGCACCAGGTGTTGGAAACACTACACTGACAATGTACAGGGAGGCCTGTAAAATTGAAAAATTGCATAGTTTAGTGGGTACTACCTTATTCTTGTGGTGGGAGTCCATGTCTAAGGTCACTCTGATGAAAGAACCTAGCATCATGTTTCCAAAGCACACTTTGCCTTTACAGGTTATAGATTTATGATTTAGTTGACTTTGAAATTTTGCGATAGTGTAAACTCCAGTTTGCTGAATCTGCCTACTAGTAAATTGCAAAGTTCCTGCATATGAAGTTCAGGTCCGCTCTAAAAAGACTACAGTAAGACCACTAAGAGCTTCTGCTTCCATTCAAGTAAGGTGGTGGTCAGGGGAGGTTTTAGACAAAATGGGATCTTAGGCAAAAATGATGGGGTGTGGGGCCCTAAATCTACAGCATTCTACCTCCCTGCACACCCTGATCTCTTGACAACTGGAGCCCTGGGTAAATGCCCAATGTGCCCTACTCTGAAACCAACGCTGGTTGTGGTGACCACTGAGAAGATTTCTCTATATGAATCTTCAACTGATGTATCTAGTCAAAATCTAAAGTATCATATTGTAGGGGCAAAAAAAAAACACCAAAAATCAAACAATGGTGTTCAAAGACATTAACAAATTGTTCTAACATTACTCATCTCAATGAAATTAACATTTTATTTTAACCAATTTAAAAGCTGCTTTAAAATTTTACTTTTGAGATCTGCAACCATTTTTTCTACAACACCATAGACAAGCAGACATGGTGATCACTAGTCCTAAAATGGCACTCTAATGGGATTAACAGGACAGAAAAAGTGCAAAGGATTTTTTGATAATTCAATCCACATCATAGACACGTGGTTCAGAGGCTAAGGTTCTTGCCCTTGCAGCACTAGGGTCCAGGTTTGAATAACAGCCAGAACAATATCTGCCTGGAATTTGTATGTTTTCCCAGTGTTTGAGTGGTTTTCCTCTGGGCTCTCTGGATTCTTGCCTCCCTAAAAACATAAAAATAGGTTATTGGCTTTCCCCAAAAAGTCACCCTAGACTGTATTATTGACATTATACTATTTTAGGGACTTTTAACTGTGAGCTCCTCTGAGGGACAGTTAAGCTCTGTAGATAGATCAGATTTATGTTGCTGGAAATGAAAATTTCAGAATGAACAAGCACTGTACTGTATATGCATCTCTATTCTGTTCTATGGAGAAGATAAGGTCCCCCACTGCACTCAACTCTTAGGGAAAATACAGTATTTGTCCCTTTTTTTCACTTGAGATGATTATGACCTATTTGCCTCCGGCGACAATCATTTAGCGTGGGTACGTAGCTTTAGTGACTTGACCATGCACTCTGTAATGCACTGCGTAATATGTTGCTGCTATATAAATACAAGATAACAATTACTCTGACCCCACATTTTCCATTTATTCTCAGAGGCCTTCCTTACAGTGAATAGGTAAACATCTGCTATGAGCATAAAAGGCACTTTTCTTTTCTCCTGTTTCTTTAAATCAGCTCTAGATTTGGCACCATCTTCACTATGTATTTGTAAACAAGTGGCTGGACTTACTACTCTTTTCATTGAACAGATGTCTCCCAATGTTAGCAATTTACTGACAATGACACAGTGTTTTGTTATTGCATTAATATCTGTAAACACCTTCACGAGTTGTTAAGTAATAACTAAACATGTGACAATTATCAAACCGAAATAGCTTCTCCAGATGGCATGACTTCATTATTCAAAAAAAAAATCACGGATCATGTTGTGTCACTTATGGCACGGCGCATACACTGTACCTGGAGGTTGCTAAGCAACCATTAGGCCTAGCTTTTCATTTCAGGGTTGTAACCTTGCACTATTTTTACAGATATATTTAGGGTCTATCCATCACATGGAAAACTTGACTTTTCTCCAAATCCCTCAAATAACTTTGAATCTTCCGTTTGTCAGTTACCACTGAGAAAGAGACGATGGTGCAGATCATTGCACT
>NC_092865.1:21131458-21174819 GCF_032062135.1 Pyxicephalus adspersus | reverse complement strand
GTAGCAGTTGTTTGTTTGTTTTTATAGCGAAATATATATATTTAAAAAAAAAATATTCATTGGTAATTTATTATAAATGATATTGTGTTACACTATAGGTCTCATTTGTTAAAGATGTGTTCCTGATAAAGCGGGATATATGTTTCTGCGAAACATGTCGAACAAGAATTATTGATTGAGACCACTTCGTAAAAATCAATATTTGTTGAATTTTTGGAAACAATTTTGTGATTTATGTACAATAAATGTTGGTTTCAACAAAGATATTTGTATAGTTAATTGTTTAATGCCTTAAAAGTCCCATGATTTGCTATTTTTATTTTCTGTCTGTTGTTTTGTTGGGATGTGGCATGGTGTAAGTTGCCAGTAGGGAAAACAATTTGTTCAGCTGGACAATGAAAAAAAAAACAAAAAAAAAAAATGCCAAAAGCCTTGCATTTATGAATACCAGCATTAGAGTGTTAGAGGATAACTGTACTTGAAAAACCGGTATGCTTTATATACATTTCTGTGGATTTACCCCCCCCCCTGGATAGTCATGAAGACTGGCAAATGCAGTTTTACTTGGAATATAAGTGAAAGGGTTTTTTTTTTATGTATCCCTGACAAGAGGGAAGCATGGAGGTAGCTAATGCTGTCCACATATTTAAGAAACACATTTTCTCCCCTATTTGCATTAATAGCTGTCTTTAGTGAAGGTCCCAGCAAGTTCCAACATTGTATTATTAACATTTAGCTTATCTGAAGTCTGCAGTCAGTTCAGGCCAGAAACTTTGATAAAAACAACAAACATCTTCTTTGCATATCTATTTAATGTCACTAAAATATTGCACATATGTATATACTGTAAAAATAGAATAACTGTCTCCACAAAAATGTACGTATATTATAGACTGCACCTTTGTAAAGCAATACTAAAGATAATAGGGGCATCAGGGATCCCTCTAGATGGACAATCTGATTCTCCTAGTTGGCTGTGGAAAATTATGGTAATGAGCAACCCATAACCCAATTATTGAAGGGGCTCTCTCCTTAAAGCTTTACATAAATAAATTGTCCTCACAAAAACTAAACAGACCATTCTGAAAACAGATTGGCCACAAAAAAAAAAACACCCAGTGTCTGCACCAAAAAGCATACTGTAACCAGGGGTGTAGTCGCCAAAAAAGAAAAGGATACGGTACATGCCCGCCCCACTACTCCCCTGCCTGTTCCCCCAGACACTTCCCCCAGAGTGATGTCATGATACCAGACCCCACCCACTCTCCCACTGCAGGTCTGAGCCTGCAATTGGAGAGTGGGCGGGTTGTATCCAGAGACACACCCCGCCCACAGCCCAGAGCCTGAGATTAGTACAGGGGACATGGTCCGCAGCTCTGTCCAGTGCGCCCCCCCAGTGGGGTCCCCCTAGCAGAGCCATGGACCACCAAAGACTTTGTAAAAAAAAAAAAAAAAACAGTGGGCATGAGTGCCCACTCCCCACACAGGCGTTCCCACCCGTGCCGGCCCCACTACACCCCTGACCGTAACACAGGCAGCGAGATCTTCAGAATAGGCAATGTATTGACTTAATGGGCCTAATTTATAGAAGCTCTCCAAGACTGAAGAGAGGATACACTTTCCTAAAATTACATTTATTTAATTAACTTACACATTTAAATATAGTTTACCAGTTTGATTGTTTCATCCCTTTACTGGGTTGTTTTTTTATAATACATATATCTAATAACATTCTATGTTTCTCACACAATTTTATATGGGCAGCATGGTGGCTCAGGGGTTAGCGTTCCGGCCTTTGCAGCGCTAGGTCCTGAGTTTGAATCCCAGCCAGGACTCTATTTGCGTGGAGTTTGCAGGTTCTCTGCGTGTCTGCCTGGGTTTCCTCCCACATCCCAAAAACATGCAGTTAAGTTAAGCGGCTTCCTCCTAAATTGACCTTGGACTCCATTAATGACATATGATAATAGTAGGGACATTAGATTGTGAGCTCCTTTTGAGGGACAGTTAGTGACACGACTATGGACTTTTTACAGCGCTGCTTAATATGATGGTGCTATATAAATACTGTGTAATAATATTAATATATGCTTTTCCTTTTAGTGTTTAAAAAATGCGATGATCCGGATGATCAAAATAATCAGCCAAACTTGTTTTTAGCACTTTCAGTGCATTTTTGCAAAAGAACATTTTCAGCAAAAGAAGGCATCAGTCACATTACTCCAAGAATCCACTTGGAACACTATCTGCCAGTAAAAACACTCCAATGGTTTTTCAAGGAAACTCAACTAGGGGGGAAGAGGTGGTAGTCAGGTAATTACCATCCCCAATGAAAAAAAATTGTGTCTGGCTTTATCTGCCCGATTTTTCATTCTTCATGTGTATATATATGTACTGGGGAGAAGGAGTATATACTGTAGTGTTGCTCACTGAAGAAGAGATCACTATTATTGAAACATTTTTTGTGATGGGCAGGGCATACTGTGTGTTCATACCTAAGTGCCAAAAATTCAGCTGTCTGTTATAGTCAGAGAGTTTGATCCGCAAACTTCCTAAAACACCATAATAACTATTCACATTGTTAGAATTTAGGGGCAAATTTAGGGGATTAGGAAATCAACAATTTTTGAAAAAGACAGTTCTTAAAAATACTTTGTTTATTCCGTCTTCATCATCAGATCAGATGTTAAAGATAAAGGTGATTTTTTTTGTCAAATATATTGTTCTATGATTATCATGCTAAATTGTGGCCACCTATGTGCACACACATTTAGGGGTATATTTATTAAACAATGTGGAAAATAAAAAAGACAATTTCACCTTTTATGATATCAATTATTTCACATGAATTTTCATCTTTTTAAAATAAACATTCCCTTAGCAAATATTGTTACACCTATAAATAGTGTATTGTAGTGACTGGCGAATTTGCCTTAGAATGCTTACCTCCAAGCTCCATTGAAGTCTATGAGAGCCAAAATCTGCTTTTAAAATGGAACTAAATAAAAAGGCAGGTTGTTTACTGCAAAGGGAACAAGTGATGTCCTTTCTACAATAAAAAAAGCCTATCTGCCCATAAATCTATATAGCATTTTAGGGGTACATTGGGGATGACCCCTGTTTTCTAGGAGAATTCCCCCCCTGGGATGCTCAGAGGCGTATGGGATAGTTTACTGTGGCTGTTCTGCTAAGTTGTATACACATATATCTTTCCATATAGATTACAAAGCTCTGCAAAAAGGTTGCCAAACCAATTAATCTGTAGTCTATTTTTGTGCACTCACTTGCCTGGAAACTCAGATCAAAATTGAGATAACCCCGCTCCACAAGGACAATCTAAGGTGGACCAAAATGCATCCAAAGTCTGATTTTAAATGGCTTAAATGTTAACATTAGGTTATGTTGACAGTCCTGTGGAAGACTAGAATACTTAACCTTTCAACAATATAAGATTGCTCCAGGTTCCCTTCAGTGGTGGCAATAGGTGTGAAATCTAGAAATTCTAACATGTGATATTTGCATGAAAGGGGAGAGGTAGATCATGTGCCTCGGCCTTTGGAAATCTGTCTAGCCTTAAAAATAGGATAAGGAAGCATTTTAGCATTTCTATTACTTTTTATTTTTAAATAATTTATTCTTCCTAGCTTTACTAATGGTAACATTTCGGAATATACCCACTTTAACTTGCATAAAGAATATCAATGATATGCCTCTTCTGTAAAGAACAAAATATGAAGCAGGACACTTCTATATAAAGTAAACACTCAAAAAAACATAAAGAGGGTTATATGACTTCTATATACTAAGATTGACATTTAGTAACTTGATGTGTGACTAGGAGAACATTTCAGGTTTAAAGCTATTCTTTAGTAAACAGCATAAAGAATCACAATAAATGCTGCAAAACAACTCCCGCTGGCCTCAGTAAATAACATTCTTATAAGCTACACAAATGCTTGTGTAGGCTCAGCAGGAACATAGCACAAGCTGCTGAATCTTGCAGGTTGTATAGCAGAGAAGGGCACTTAAATTCTAAAGAGGATATGATCTTTGAAGTGATAGCAGATAAATAGGTACAGCCACCTTTAACCGCCCTATCTGTGCTGGATATTAGTGTATGTCAATAGATGTGCTAGGAGGGGTCTCTAGGCCAATGCAAGAAGATTTATTTTCCCCATGATATGCTAAACATCAGAGGTTGGAATAAGTCGTCACCCTTCAAGTTGAAGTTGAGTCCGAAGTCATTGACTCTAAGTCCTAAGTCAAGTCTCAAGTGACGAAGAATTCTTCCAAGTCGAGTCCCAAGTCAAGTCACTTCATTTATCTCTATTTGTCCCCATATAGAAACAGAGCTCTGATCCTGTTCTTGAGCACAGGATTGCATTCTAAGTCCACGGCTTCCCCTCTGACAGCTGAAGGGGAAGGGAGGAAGGCAATGTAACCCCACCCTCCTCCCCGCCCCCTTCAGCTGTCAGAGAAAAGAAAGAGACGTGGACTTAAAATACAAGGTGGGGAGGAAGGCAGTGAAACTTCTGTAACACCGCCTCCCCCCCTTCCGCTGTCAGAGGAGAAAACCTAGAATGCAAGAAAGGCGGGGTTACAGAAGCCTTACTGCCTTCCTCCGCGCCCCCTTCAGCTGTCAGCAGAGAAAGCAAGTAACCAGTCGAGTTGCAAGTAGCCAGTCCAGTTGCAAGTCGCTAGGGAAAACCCCCAAGTCGTTCATTAGTCAGACTCGAGTCCTCGCCTCTGCTAAATATTATTACATCAACTACATACAGCTTTAACAACAAAACATTTTAACAATCATAATGTTTTAAAAATAATTTAATTTTTTTTATTTCTGTATTAATAACAGATGCATTTTGCATTAGCCCCTGAATCTGCATCAAAATTTGTTAAAATACTTGCAATGTACACTGTGGACCCACAGAGGATTTTGTTTCCCAGCAAATGTAGAGTTACACTTTACAGTAAAGTTATTACATTTCCTTTCCCTCTAACCGGAGATCCTGTAATTTGATTATGCTAATTAAATATTTTTTTTAAAACATATGCTGCTTACTTTAAATGTGGCAACCAGGCGGCACTTTAATTCACTGTCCTACAAACATATTATGTTTATCAGTATCTTTAAACCTTTTAATCTGTTTTATAACTATTTCCTATTCAGTTCTCTCAAGCTCTAGCTATTCTACAAAATTGTGCCCTTTAAATATGCTTTTTTAACACTATACACATAATGCTTTATCCCAGTACCTGTTTCTCAACTTCAATTCATTTCTGTCTTTGCACACATACCAACTGGTTCATGTAGGTTTAATAAAAAGCTATTATGTTTTATAATTAGATGAGGCTGTTCTTTTGTACCGTATAAGCACTTATTCTTTATATATTGCTTTTCCCATTTCCTTTAGATTATAAACTTTTGTAGACAGGGCTGTGCTATTTGTTAAGCTGTTGTAACCTTTGTATGTTTTTGTGTTTTCACTTGATTAAAAAGTACTACCGCATATTCTAATGTTCTATAAAAAAAAGAACTGATATAATTTTTAAAAAATTCTAAACGATTAGAAGGCAAGACAAAGAATTATGCATAATTTAGGCTTTTTATTGATATATTGGGTGTGATTACCTAAGGGAAGGTGAAATATTACCTTGCAAGGGTTAATTCACTTAGTGTAGTAAATATAGTGATAGTTTACTTTGCAAAGAATACCCAATCAAGTTCAAGGAAATCAGGAAATGGGATTTTTCTTGCACAAGATTGCATGATCAGCAAAGTTTCATCTCATTTTCTAATCTAGGTGAAATTTTCCTTACAAGGGGATAATTCATTTGGCAAAGTGAACTGCCTATATTAATTTCATAAATCAACCCCGTTGTGATTGCATCAAGCTTTTTTCTCTGTATTCATGTATATTTGCATCAGTGATGCTGTACCAGTCACATTTTAAAAATGATGTTAATTTTTAACATTAAATGGGTAGATATTTTTGTATCTTTAGTACAGGTTACTTCAAAACAAGAGAACTCTGAAGTGTAGGAACTAAACATTTTAGACTACACTGGGGACTAGAGCAATGTAGTTGGCCAAGGCACAAAATAACCTGGCGTATTTTATTTTTAACAGACTCTTGAAGACAGGCCAAAGTAGCCCATTTTATAGGTCCATGTATTTTGTAACCTTGTATACTCAGCTATGGCTTGTAGTATGCTAACAGTACTCATATACTTATCACAGCTCAGAACACATTGATACAAATGTTTTTTTCTTTATGACAGGTTCTCTTTAAAGAGTTTGGAGCTGAAAAGAAAGCTGAATGTTCTGGCATTTGAATACAGTACTGATAGTATTGCAGTTTTACTGCTCCTATCAGTTATCCCACACAGACAAATGTATGGTCATTTTGGAGACTGGCAGTGTGCGTACTGGCAACAGCAATTCTTCCTTCTATGGAGTGACATTGTTTAATGAATAGTGATTCCTATCCACTTGACTCACCGAGTGAATGGCTCTGTCCCCTCACATCAGTCAGATAAGCACTGACAACGGCCTTCGAGGTGCTGCCGGGAAGGCTGCCGTCAGAGGAAAGGTAAATGTGGAATGATTCTGCGAGACTGGGCTTATCAAAACTCACCTATGCGAAGGTAGATGAAATACAAATAGGCATTGGTTAACATTTAAAATTGAAATCTATGCATTTAAAGAAAGAATCCAACTATTTTGTAAGAAAATAATTGACACGCTGCAACAATTTATGGTTTGTCCTGAGTAGTCAGAGATAACAGTTGTGTGTTGAAAATAAGCTCTTTGCACATAATCAATTTCACTTTAAATATATTCTTTCTGATAAGACCCTTGATTATTTAATGTTAATCATGATTGTTAAGAAAAAAAGGAATGTACACCAGCTTACCATTTGCAGTTTATAGCCATTTAAACGATAACTACAATTTTAGTAAAGATAAAACTTAGAACAGTTAAGCCCACCATGCATTTGTTGACATTTTAACAGATTAGATGTTTGATTTGATAAAAATATCAGATCTGGAAAAGATCTATTGTAAACTAGGGAACTCCCGAAAAATGTTTATCGAGATATCAACTGTTAATTGAGTTGGGAAGTGTGTGGATTGGCAGGGGGAAGCAGCAGGCAGTTTGTTGGCACATACCTTTACTTTTACTCCACCAATGGGGAATGAAGTGTTCTGCCACTCAACAGTCAATAGAAGCACTGGTTACTAGAACTACACAACTTTTCCCATTGTTACAGGGAGTATTGTAGAACTCAATTGTTTAGTAAAACCTTTCTAGCAGACAGCAGCCAAGAAAAGCGTTCCCTGGCATTAACTGTTACAAGTACAGCTTTGTACTTATAGTATAAAGTGGGAAGTGTTCCTATTGCTTGCTGATTCTATGAAGTTTGTTTCATTGTATAAGCCACCAGTAAAGTAAATGAGTAAAGTATAATAAAAGATAAAAACTAACCGTGCTTTCAATGTAAATTTTATTTTTGCTGAAATCTCATTGAAATCTCATTGAATACTGTGCTGCATGGCAGTAATCCAGACGTAAGGTCAGTATCATAAAGTATTATAAAAGGTTTACCTGGACATTTGATTGCCTAGTATTGTATGGTCAACCTAAATGGAAGAGCACATGCTGCCATATTTTTTAACCTCAATAAAATCTCCTTCCCAGTACGCTGCATATACATGTCTGAAAAAAGAGGTGTAGTGGGGCGGGCACGGGTGTGAACGCCATGCCCTCCCTGTTTTCAGGAATGGGCACGCGTGCAAAGAATTGTTTGGTGGTCTGGGGCTCTGGCCGTTCCACCCACTGCGGAGTCAGGAGAAGGACCCCACTGGGGGGTGGGCACACCGGCCAGAGCAGCAAACCATGTCTCTCTTATGGAATTGGAGGCTCAGGGCAGTGGGCGGGTTGTTTCTCTGAACACAACCCACTCTTCCATCGCAGGCTCAGAGAGTGGGCGGATTCTGGTATCATGACATCACTCTGGGAGAAGTGTTTTCCCCGTTCCCCCTCCCAGGCTAAGTGGGTGTTTATGGCCTCTGGCTTTGCTGAATTTATAACAACATCACAGGTGGAAGTGGTCTGATTTTTGCTTCCTGAAGTTTTTGATAATAAGTGACTTCACTTAAAAATGTTAGTACATACAATGTAAATCCTTTTTCATTTAATATATACTAACTTTAAAGTTATTAGTTTATTTAACAAAACAAATAAATGTATAGATAAAATTTCTGCACTATGCAAGTGGTGGAGCAATACAGTATATGCTTTTTAAAGAATATCAGGGTAGCAAAATCTTTTGAAATGGGGAGAGATGAATGAGCTATTTTGACAGATGAAAAAAACTGGTTTAATTTTTAGTGTCAAATACTGTTGAAGCGACAAGATAAATGGCAGACACATTACCTTTAACCATACACTTTGCTCGGGAAGCACATTACAAGGGAACCATCCAATCATTTGAGATCCGGAAACCCCACTGAGAGGCAGACAGCTCTAGAGGAAAAAATAGAATTTTAAAGGATAATCTTTCATCATTCTCCTACATACCAGTTTATATCAACAATTCTGGGCAACAAGTGAAATCACACAGCTACTAATGTTCAGCAGCAAACACTAAAAAGTACAAGGATCCTTCATTTTAACTAAAAACAATTATACGTAGTCCATGACATCCAGAATTGACTTATTTATTGGGTATTCACTTCCTGAAGTCTGAGCTATGTGAATTTTTACGTCTATTTTCCGGTTTATATTCAGGTTTCCAAGGCACATTAGAATCTTATTGGTGAGTGTTAGAAACTTTTAGTAGTGATTATTTATTTATATTGAGCTTTCTGTATGTGAGAAAGCTGTTATTTATTCAGTTTCCCTACACTCCTTGAATAAAGCCCACCTGCTGAAATACTTCCTCCTGGTTCCATTGATATAACCGCACAGCTCTTTCATCAGAAAAGCCCAGCTGGGTCCTCTTATTTCAGGGCATGTTGCAGCTCCACTCATTCCTGATAAAGAACTGTATTAATGATGGCCTTTAGTAGTCCAGCTGAGTATGGGTTTTTCATATGAATGAACTGGACTATGGAATCCATGCACAGGAAAAAGAGTACCCTGCAAGGCAATTTTTTGTTGAAAGATGGGATGCCAAACAGGACCACACAGTGAAACTTATTTACATAGATAGGCTGTATTTAGAGGTCAGGGTAATTAATTAGGTCACAAGTACAGGTATCCTTTGTAATGTTTTGGGTGAAGTGCATCATAGGTGCAGGTGAACTAAATGAAACTATGAAGCTTTTCGAGTTACAATTTCTGTTGGTTGCTAAATGTGATAACTTGGTAAATTTGGGAGTCTTGGGCATTTTGAAGCTGTAGGCTCTGTAGAACATAATTACTCTAAAGTAGTGTTGGTCGAATAGAACAGCCATATTCGGGTCGAATATAGGGACAACCCGAATTCGAACATCAACACTACTCTAGAGATCTTCATGTACACTGAAAGTAAAATTAATTGACCCAGTATATGTATAGCACATGTTTTTGGATCTGGGTTCACCTTACAAAATATGGTTAGCATGAGGTTACCTTTAGTGTGCTAGTGTTAGCCACCTAATAAAACATGTTTGTGTCTGAATGTGTCTTTTTTGTGTTACAGATTATTGTTAAAAATACTTGAAAATGAGTGTCAAAAAGTATCAGTAATGCCTATCTCTTTCCATCCAGTTCATTGACTGGAAGCCAATGCATCAGCATATTATCCAGGCAACTAACACTTTAAAAAGCAATGGTCAATAATGGAAATCTCTCTTGGCTAGACTCCTTTATTAAACCATTATTCTTTTTCTTTTTTAAATGCAGGAAGAAATGATGCACAAATATATTTTCCTTGATGAACTAAACATTACAACCATTTGTGATAATAATGCTACATTTTCACCAGGAGCAATTCTATGGTACATACATCAGGGCCAGCCTTTCTAAACCTTTTTACTCTGGGGGTATCTTTGAAACAATTTTTAGATCGTGAGGAGCCCCTGCTGAAACCAATTTAATGGAGGTCAGTGTAAATGCTCCTACATTGGTGGCCATTGACCAATGATACAGCGGTCATCAAATTGCCTACAAAGTTACAGATAACTAAAGAGATCATTGGTGTCCTGCAGATAGCTTTGCCAAGTGGTATTGGCCCTGCAACCATGCAGTCACCATTAGATTGGAGGTTTGTCAGCCACAGCTCAAGGGACCCCTAGCAACTTTGGGACAAACCCTGGGGTTCCACAAAAGACTGGTTGAGAACAGCTGCTCTAAGCAGATACTAATTGACCATAATTACAAACAAATGGTCTTCTACAAAGAGTTAATTTTGTATCCTAAAATGCCATTTTACTGCTTTTTATTCACGAGTTTCTTTGCAAGATAATGGAGGCAAAATGCTACAAGCATAAGAGACAAACTTATGGGAATAGCTAAAAACTGTCACATAGGTGATAGGTGTGGGGATAATCACTTAGTGATACAGCCGTCACCAACATTTCAGACATTGTTCTGCTAACAGCTAAAAAATACTTTTACATGGTTTCTACTGGGAATAAAATAGTATTTGTCACATGGGCACACATTGTCAGCTTTTTCTATTTTATGAGACTACAGCGCAAATTCACTTTTGTCATTACTCTGGCACTAAACACTACCTGGATCACAGCCGTAAGGTGTGAACCACTAAGAGTAACTCCAGTTAAAAATGATGGCACTCTAATAAAAGGTAATCTGTGGTATTTATTCTGGAAAAGACCTATTAATAAAACTCACACTTTGCATGAATCAACAGAGCACATAACACCATTACCCAAAAAAATGTCCTTTTCCTACCATAAATAATAATGCTTTGCCATGCAGCTGCTTCATATCAATTAAAGACTATATTCATATCAATTAAAGACTAATGCAGAAAGACTAATGTTTTTTTAGTCACAATGATACTGTATGGTAACCTTGCAATGAGGATCAGTAAGGTACAACCACTGTCTAGAACTTCTAATCAAATAGCTGAGGCCATGTATTTGTATCGATATGGTTGTTCCCATGTACACATGTTATTACAAACTGAACAAGGTTTATAAATCATTAGCACATACTGATAAATAATTTATATTGAAAGTAATGTTTTTTTACATGTTTATGATATTTTTATTGGTTATACTATTCATCTGCGTATACTGGTATATATAGTAGCCTGGCAATATCTTACTTTCAGATCCAGTTACCTACTTTTAGGTTCAATTATTTACCTTTATACAAAATTTTACTGATTTTTCTGTCCCTAAACATCCCTTCTTTTTAATACCCAGCCACCTCAATAGCTTAGGAAAAAATTGATACTTGTTCAAATGCTGAATATAACTAGAGCTTGTATCCCTATTCTTGGGAAATCCCCATGGCCTTCTTCTATCTAGGTTTAGATTATTAAATTGAATGACATCAAACATATGGAATACCAAATAACTCTATCAAAATCAAATCAAAGTTACAGAGGACAAATAAAGTACTACTTAGTTTTACTGGATTGATTTTATCTTCACTGATGAACATAAAAATCTCCTATCAGATGAACCCTTACAGCACCGATTCAATTTTGGTGTGAGGATTCATCCTACAAATTTTAAAAGTTAGGACGTTGTACTCAACATGTGATAGCTAACCTGCTTATGCCCATTCTTTCTCTTCTGGCTATTTTTTTACCTTTGCATTATACCCATCTCTCACCTTCCTCTTTGCATAGTTCCTCACGTGGAATACACTTTCTTATGCATATTCTACCCTTGGGGTCTAACATTTTGCTAACCCCCCCACCTCCATCACCATTGTTCATTTTTCCTGTTTCCACTTTTTTCACCATACTTCTCTAAAAAACAAGAAATGTTACACAATGTAAATTCTGCTATAGAGACTAACCTGCCACTTTTAGATGAATGTACTGCTCTGTATGTACCTTGAGGATCTCTGATGTACATTGGCATGAGCAGCCAAAATGTACCATCAACCATCTGTGCTATTCTATTTTTTTCATTGTAATACAGTGATGTACCATAACAATCTTTGTATTCTCTCTAATACCTGTAATGTCTAACAATGAAATATTTTCACATTACTTCATGTACTATACTCTGTTGACTCACCATACATGTTACAATGTGAATGTCCAATCTTTTTTTTTATTTATCAAAGCTGTGTAATATGACAACCTACCAAAATATCCATTTGGTTTGTATCCAACCAGTCAGGCCATTGCGTACAAAGGTGTTAGAAGTTTTATAACAGACTATACAAATGTAATGTGTGCGGTAAACTTTATACACGTTGTAGCAGAATATGGGCACATAAAGCTATCAAAGCCAGTTGGATTCACATTGTTGCTTTGAGACAACCCATATTATTTTAACCACAATGTGCATAAAATTGTGTTAATCATATTTTTGATCTCTGGCGCCCTTCTGACTGGCACTCCAATGCACCTTTTCATAATACAAACAAGGAGTCATCAGCAGTACGCCATTTTCAGTAAGTGCTTTATTCACATCCCAACCCAGGTTCAAAGGAGCATGAGAGCACCTTGGTGCATTTTGTACTACAAATATATAGTCATAAAACCAACATAACTGCATTGCAGCACACTTCTATGCATTGTTGTGACACATTAGACATATTAGTACACACACTTTTTGTTGCATTTTGGTGCATTAGGTATCCAATTCAAACACTTGTTCATTAATGTACATCTTTAAATGCAGCACACACATGTATATGGACCCTAAGTATTGAAAAATACACATGTATAGAAAAAAAATCACCTTGTGTACTGGTTCTCCAATGAGTCTAGAAACTGGACATTTCCTAAGGTCTGCATGAGAAGCCACAGCATGAGAAGCCCACTGATCAATGTATCCTTGTGATGTTTGTCCAGCACAATTGGCAGACAAGCCAATGCTATCATCAGGAAAGTCACCCATACTGTCTGCACTAGGAATGTAGCAGAGGCTAGGTATTCCTGCCAAAATAAATGTATATGAAAAAGGCAAGAGCATGATCTGTCTTGTTTCTCAGCTGGGACCAAGACACAGTACGCACCTGTGCACCTATAACTTGGCTCTAGTCGGCACTTTTGAGAACAGCCATCTCCATTCTGTAATGCACCATCATCACACTCCTCTCCCAAGTCCCTGTGATCACAAAATATACGTGTCTTAAGCTAACCACACACTTTACAATCTCATTCTACATTTCCTTTTGAAATTAGTAACAACTAGGTTTACAGTGTTGCAGTGTTTTACAGTGTTGCAGTGTTTTATATGACTGTATATAAAATGTGTGAATTGGTAAGGTAGGGCATATGACAATATGATAATATTTGTAAATTATAAACCAGATGGGACATACCGGTAACAATCAGAAATTAAGAAATGCCCCCCTCCCCCACAAGAAAAAAAAAATAAAAAGAAAGGAACCAGACATTTTGCTCTTAGGTATTTAAAATTGCTGAATTCATTTTATCTAATATACATTAAAAGCCCTAAACTAAATTTTATAATAAAGTTAACTGTTTGTATGTTCTAAGACTCTTAACCAAATGCGTTTGTACTTTATCAGTTGTTTATGACTTACTCATTGACTTCTCCATCCCCACAGAAAGGGGCACCAAATGTGTGAATTAGTGGTGGTGAAGGCTCTCCAACCACTGACCCAGCCATGACCTGCACTTGGTATTGATATTTCTGGTCCAAGGTTACTTCCCTGTGGGGATAAAGAAACACATTTAAGGTAAAAGAAATGACATGAGTTAACCATAAGTATCATAAAGATTGGCAAAGAACACGGTCAGGGTATTTTTGACTAATTACTATATATTTATCTCATCTGCCACATCATCTGTGAAGTCTGTTGATTGGTCATCTTAACGTCCAGAGGAATGTCCACCAATAAAGCAGTGGCTATGTTGCATTTAATCATTCTCTTTGGTTTTAACCCCCATGATATATAATTATTTATCATAAAAGATGTCAAAAGTGACAAGTCTAGGACAACACAAAGCCCACTAGATTACCAGGTATTCTATTCCTGGTGTTCATCAAGTGTGTACTGGATCTGGTTCAGGATGGATCTGCTCAATTTAATAGTAAAGCTAATACAGTAGGGTCTGTCTGCCTAGTCACCAGGTAATTTTCTCTAATGTCTAAAGGTTGAGTAAGCATATTAAACTACACACAACTGTTATCTGCAGTGTATCATTGCCTTTCTGACTGTACGCCCCTCAATTAAAAGACACATCGTGGCACAGGTATAAAAATGAACAAAATGAGCAGGACCAATTTTATCCGACAACTGAAATAAAACTCTTGGCTTTGGTCTACAAAATTATGTGCTAATAATGAATTCCTTCCAGCAAATCAACTGACCAGCAGGCTCTGTCAGTGAAGGTGGAAAGTACAACAAAAAAGGTAAACCTTTTGTCTAACTTCAACTAAATATGGAGAATAGAATATGTAAATTCAAATGTGTTGGTAACTATAGTCAGGCTGGTACTCCTATAGTTCTGATAGTTCTTCTTATAGAAGTGGTGACCTGAAGAATAACAATATTTGAGTTCTTGATAACAACTTGTTCACCCTTTTGTAAAAATTCCTCTATGTTCTTGTTTTGTCTTTTGTGTTTTGTTTATTTTTATGTTTTTTGCAGCTTAAAACAGTTTAGTGTATTAGCTTGGGTATTATGTTTATTGTTTGCTTTCACCTCTGTTTGACACATTGTTCTATGCAGAGTTTCCTACATTCCTCTGCATATCTGAAAATGTGCCACTGTATTATGCAGATCTTTTGATGGCTGTGAATGTATGCAGATCTCTGCTGTTCTTTTCAGACTCTTAAACACTAATCATGATGGAAATTTTCTTTTCCAATATATATTTATAAGGAAAAACTTGAGAACAAGATTAAAAAGGTTGGCCAGCTCAAAATACAAGGGCAAGAGAGCATGATGGCAAAGTTTAAATTCTAGGCTGTAAACGCTAAATTCACTGATGAAATACATGAAGCTCTATTACCTGCCAAATGAAAAATATGTCAAACCAACCAGTCAGACCAACCTTTGGACCTTCACAGTCCAGTCACACAACAGGTGGATGACTTCACTTACATTAAGGGAACATAGATGTGTGTTATCTTCACCTCCAGTGTGCTAACTGGACAGTAAAAAAGCAGCAGAAAACTTAAGGGGTGGCTTTCTCTTCAGAAGCAGAATGTTTATTGTTAGCATATTTGCATGACCCAAACTTAATTGGCTCCCAGTTATGTCCCCTTATATCCCAAAGTGGATTATCCTGTATATTTCAAGTATTAATTTGCATTCATGAATACAATACAGGTAGTGCCCGGGTTACATACAAGATAGGGACGTAACAACTGTAGATTTGTTCTTAAGTTAAATACATTATTTTAATAAACATAATTAGAACAGATGTTTGTCTCAACAAATTATTAGGCAGCATGGTGTCAGTCGCTGTATAAATCCTCACTGTGAGTTAATCACAAACAAAGCAAAGAATAAAGAAAAAACTTTATGGGGCCCAGACATTCATTAACTTCTGGAGCAAGCTGTGCTTTAATATTCTAAAAAGAAACAAATGCAGAGTTTGTTTTGGTCAAAAAGTTACAAAAGTTTACAGAACAGCAAAAGACTTCTTCTGCAAGTCATGTGAACTGCCCCCCCCCCCCCCCAATCAAGCCTCTGACCTGCACACAAACGAGCAGAGAAGCCCAGTTCGTATCTAGGAGTCGTTCGTATGTTGGATGTGCAACACATGTTGGATGTGTTGCATTAACTAATACATGAATGCTTGTGTCATCTGCTATTACCCTAAACTTTCACTATTCTTTTTCATTGTTATGCATTTATTTATTTATAATATTGCATGAAGAATTATGGTATGCCCTGGGCTCTATGGGAGCTAATCTGAGTCAAGAAATAAACTTTATTGTACAGCCAGACCATTACTGAGTGGATTGTGATTGGTTATTATGGGTTAATACAATAGGAGGTACCAATGGAAGCAATGTCAAGCAGTTAACTAATAGAGGATTCCATACCAAACCAGAAAACTATGTGTTGGGTGGAACAGCAGGCACAATGGCTAGCACTCTTACCTCTGCAGCACTACCAGATATGTGTTTTTATGTTATACCCGTGTTTGCGTGGGTTTCTTCCAGACATAGTTATTTGGTGTCTCCTGAAAAATTGGCCTTAGACTATGGTAATGACATATCTCTATATAGGACAAATAGTGACCTGATTATGGAATTTGCAAAAGTGCTAAAAAGTACAAGTTAATAATAATAGTTGGGTGTTCTGATGTCCAAATTTGAACTACAATGAGCAGAATTCAAACACATATTGTTAAACAGTATTTATATAGTGCCAACATGTTAGGCAGCAGTATAAAGTCCATAGTCATGTCTCTGGCTGTCCTTCAAAGGGGCTCACAATCTAATGTCTCTAACATAGTCATATGCCATTAACACAGTCTAGGGTCAATTTGAGGGAGAAGTCAATTAATATAACTGCATGTTTTTGTAATGTGGGAGGAAACCAGAGTACCCAGAGGAAACCCACATAAATAGTGACCTGGTCAGGATTTGAACCTGGGACCTAAAGCAGCAAAGGCCAAAGTGCTAACCTCCTGGCCACCGTGCTGCACATATACAACTTGTTTGTAGTAATCTGTCATTATTATTTATGATAGTATTAATTTAAAAAATTGTTATGTCATTGGTGAGATTAACATTGCTATGTAATATGGCAGACTATTGGCAGACATACGGTATGTGTCATGGTACCGTTTTCCTAACATGGAAGCAGAGGCAACAGATAGGGATTCAGATAAATATTTTTTGATGTGGGTGGTAGGTAAAAGTGTTTAAAGGTAAGAAAGACCAAGGCACAAATCCTATTTCCCTAAAACAGCTAAGATCCAAATCAACATCGAACATTTACAGACCCTAAAATGAGAGTACTTTATTTAGCTGTCTGCTCCATTTTACTGAGACATAAACTACTGCTTGTACTACTGAACTAATAACAGTGACAAGACAAATTCTAGTGCTCTAAAAAGGAAATGGGCAATTGCCCTCCTCAATCTAAAGTGATAGCTTTGTTCATGTATTTATTACAGTGTTTACCTGTAAAAACAAATCTAAAGATCAAGGAATGACAAGAGTTGCAGGGAGGCTCAATCAAAGATGGCATAGAAAGAAGTGCCAAGAAAAATAATATCATACCCTGTGGTTAAGCTGCCCACAAAACAACTTAAGTTTCTCAGTGGTACATTTAAAGTCACTGCCAAATCTAAAGATATTGCATATGCCCACATTTATTATGTACAACATGAATGCACCTACTGGTGTGTGACAGAGGGTGAAGCAGGTGCTGCCAAACCATTCATTTAAAGCTGACATATAAGCATATGGGTTTCATTAATGAAGAACTACATAAGAATAACCAACAACTTGTGTGTAATATTAACAAAAAGTTCCAACTTGGAGATCTATTTATAAAACAGTGAATCTGATATTCAGCACACATCCACTAGCAGAGAATCAATCAATCAATCAATCAATCAATCAATCAATGTCATTGAAAACACATAGGCCCTGATTTATGAAAGCTCTCCAAAGCTGGAGAGAATATACTTTCAGAACTGCGTGATCCAGAAAACATGGAATAGATTTTTAAAAATCATTTGCTATTTGCTAGCAAATGTTTTGAATCCTGGAACAGATCCATTCCAGGTTTGCTGGATCACCCAGCTTCACTGATGTAAGTGTATTTTCTACAGCCTTGGAGAGCTTTCATAAATCAGGGTCCACGGACTTTGAGAATTCTCCACCAGAGAATGTGTGCTGAATGTCAGATTCACCACTTTATTTATAGAAGTGTGTGTGATCAAAGAGTGGACCCAACCACATCATATTACATCATGAGATGTTACTGTTATTCTCATTACTTCATTTCATGCCTAAGTGCTTTTTAGTGTACTCTGTAAATCTAATATAACTTTTGGAAAAAATCAAAAGTGTTCTTATTTTATTAGCTATTTTCACTTTTGATGATGCAGGCATTAGGGTTGATGTACTAAAGGCATTTAGACTGTTTGGACTAGCCAATCCCAACTAGGGTTACATGGAATCCCAAAGTTCCTCCAGAGGTTTCTATGGATTCCTCAGGCTTTGGCTGATTGCATTCCATTTCATCCCATAGTTATGGCACCAACACCACTTGGTAGAGCCTTATGTTTTAATAGTCTATAAAGGTGTTATTGTAGTCCCTACTGTAAGGCAGCATTCACTACATGGGCCTCCAATTTAAGAGGCTATTTCAACCACTGAACCCTAATATATTGGCTTAAGCAATGGTTCCCAAGACCTTAAAGCTATTTTCTCAAGGGTAAAAGGATGAGAAAGGCTGGTTTAGACTGTTCACTTAGCAAAGTCAATAATCATTGTGCAAGAGATAATTCACATAACTTGGGTAATGTGGAAATTTACCCTCAACATCTTGTTCTAACAACTCTAATATTTTCAAAGACGTGCTGCCGTTTTGAAACCCAACATAACATTGATCTAAACATTCACCTTATGTAAGAACCTTTCTTAATATGGTATTTTATTTTGGTCTCCAGGATACCATCACTTCTACAAAAAAGATAAAAGGATAAATTTCCCAAGTGTCATCTTCTTCACATATAGTGTATGAATTTTTAAATTATGTGCTTTTTCTTCTTCGTCTTCACATGATGAAGAACCAGCACAGAGTACACAGGCTGAAGATAGGAAATGTGTGGTTGTGAACAAATTTTGTCATAAAGTAAACCCCTGTAAGATCATTTTTGCTTGTCCTCGATCCTATCCCTGTTCAGGATTTGCAAATTTGAAAATTGCTATGCTATCCTATACATGTTTAAACATCACAGTCACCCAGCTCCACGAGGCTACTAAAACTTTACAGAAGATAATCCCCCAAAAATGTTTGACTGAACTACATATTTTAGGAAAACCAATCTCCAGAATGCAGTTTCAACTGCATTATTTAGGAGAAGAAATGCAATTACTAGTTTAAAGTGAAATTAATCACAAAATTTATTTTAAAAAATATACCACCCACATTCAGTATGCTTCATTAGTTTCAAGGATAATGACTTATTATCTTCATCACAGATCCCCACCCACTGTGTCCTACACTATTCCTCAAACATAGACACATTAGTCATTCACATCAGTCTAATAATGGGCTGGCATTTGTCTCTGTCATATGTTCTACATTTCTTACGTTCTCCGATGTGTTAACCCCTTGCCTGTGCCTTGTCGGGTATTTTACCTTGAGGGAGATGTTTGACAGGGAGTTGAAAACATCTACTATGCCACATGCTTCAATATTTTTAACATGTAGGCAAGTAAAAACACAGAGGGTTAGATCAGTAAAAGGAATTATCATTGAACCTAAAGTGGGCTATAGATTTTATGAAAAGGTAACGGACAGGTGGGAATATTTACTTTTCTGCAAAAATACTGCTACAAACTCTGTCTAGGTTCATTACTCATGGGACCATAAGCCAGGGTATCACACAATCTCTGTTATTTGGGAGGGTCAGAGCTAAGACTGCCGGATCAGAGCCTTGAACAGAGATTACAGGACCTAATTCTTTAACCATATAGTAATATAACCCACATGGTACCATTTTCTCAAGAAAGAAAGTCAAGTTAAGCTACTCTTAAGCCACCAAAAAAGCAGACCACATTTTATAAATCCTCAACTATTCTTACATCTGCAGTTTATCTCAACCTAGACGTGAAAATGGTGATCTATTCTTTGCATCAACAATCTGAGCATATCTGTGTGCACCTCCTTTCTGCTATCTAGAAATTAACTTGAAAAACCATCACTTTCCAGTTGTGCTTCATATGGTACATGCACCTAGTAAGGAGTCTTAAGAGAGTCTGAGCTGTTTTGTTGTAATTGCAAGGTAAATGTGTCACAAATCTGGTGTAAAAAAAAAAAAAAAAAAAAGCTTTGCAGTTGCTACCTTTGGTGAAAGTCATATATCCAGAGATATGGGCACCAACATTTTTTAAGCATTTCTCAACTTTTTCTGTAAAAAGTTATTTTGTCCCCTCACACCTATTGACTTTTTTTATTTAATTACTCATCACATGGGTAAATCTGGAAGGCAGGAGGGGACCAAGCCTATCTAGAATAAATGAAAAATTGAGATATAATCATTTCAGCTGCATATATTTATACTGATTGTTTTGGCATTTGGTTTACTTTTAGGGTAGCTTCATACATTTGGGTGCCAGCAATGAATGTTACCACATTTTTCATGTACTAGTGTGTTGCTGTGCAATTTATTTTAATTGGGACATTATCTCTATAAAGCAATGAAGTGCACTGCAAAGCACAGTAACACACTCATGCATGTTGTCATGCAGTATGTTTCCCGAACATGTTCTTGTGTGCTGGGATGCATGGACAGCCTAGTCAGGGAAATGCACAACACAAGTGTTAAGCCAACCTCTACTTTTACTTTTTATTATTATTATTATTATTATTATTATTTATAAACAGGTGTTTGAGTTTACTTTTAGAAAATAAACTACAGGTAAACCAATGCTAAAAGTATCAGTTTTCTATCTTATTTGTTGCACTGGATAGTTGGATTTACTGTTGAGAATTTTTTTATTATCAATTTTCTGTTACCTACCCTACCAGCACACACCTTTTTGATGTGATTTATAAACTGATCTGCACATCAGCAAATTTCTGACTTTCTGTCACACTCTTAGACAGCCTCTGTTGAAACACTGCTGTGATCCATGTTAAGGTCCACATTGAAAGATCCATGTTATGGTAACACAAGTATCTCACAAGCCATTCCTTAGGGACAACTGGCAACTCACCCTTCATGAGTTTTTAACATGATAAATAAAAAGAATGATTTTGACTTGAAACACTGTCACTTTATCTATGTTTATTTCACCTAGTTTGGATCTTACTAGTCCTACTTACTTGTCAGTAAACAAGCGCTCTGCCTGGGTCCTCGACATGTGTTGATCTCTCTTGAAAGGTGGATTTCGAACAACCCTGTATTTCACAAGTCTGCAAGCTGAGCAAATAGAATTATGGGGTACAGATACCAGAAGAGCTGCATCTATCTCCATTCTTGCATCAAATGTGTAAATACGAACAGTAGACACATTCTGGTCTGTGGTCAGCCTGATGGTCAGAGGAGTATCACAAAAGGCCTGCATACTTCCCAGGTGCAATGACTCATTATATTCTGTCACTAACTCCACATCAGACAATGTAGTGGGCTCATTAGATGATAGGTAAGTTATCCAGATTGTAAGAGTCTGGGGTTGGACAGCCTTTAGGAAATTGAGCTCCAGAATACATCCTAGTGGTTGAGTACAAGGGACAGACATATTAGTATTGAAAATGTGAAGCTCTGGACTCCATGCTTGTAAGCTTGGCTGGCAAGGATGGTCTACATCTGGAGGACCTAAACCAAAAAGAAAATGTGTTAAATACTTCACAATTATTTACCCAACTATACTGTTCCCAGGGCAGTATTAAATTTACTACACATTTTATATTGGTTCCATATGTTGCTGGAGGCAAACCCCATCCTGGTGAAAGAACAGTATGACAAAATCTCTCCAGAGCGAGGAGAAGATACTCCTTTAGAAGGGTTTACAAGAACATGTGTGCTCATTTGAAGATTTTTCATCATCTCCTGTTTCTGTGGATTCCTCCTCACTTTCTGGAGACAAGGGCCCACTAAAGAACAAAAAAAAATATTCTTCTTCCCAAGGTATGGTAACCTATCAGGACTTTTAACAACCAAAGGGTTTTAATATATTTAGCACACTACTCACTGCTCTTATGGCTAATCTGTATATGGCAAAATCCATACCAACAGCTTCTTCAGGGGTCCAGTATCCAGAGTTGTCACACACGCGAGGAGAGGAAGCTTGGTAAGCATATTGTTGGAAGGACCCATCAGCAGCACACAATTCACACATAGATCCTAATTCTCTGCAAGAGATAAAAGCAAATAATTTAAAGTCTTGGAGAACCTGATTAAATTAAAGTTTTGACAATTTTTGCAAATATTAAAAAATGAAAACTGATAATACATTTGCAATTTAAAATTATTTAGATAATTTTTATTGCTTAAATATTATCTGCAATGCTTTACTGATCCATGCTGCATTTATTTTGGCAATGGTGATATCTCTCATTGTACAAATTAGGTTTTCCCAGATTGCTATTATGGTGTAGATGTAAGATGCATTGGTATGTGTGCTCGAACAAATATGGTCTGGTGGGTGCCTGGGGTTTTCAGGCAAAAAAAAAAAAGACCCAACCTAATTCACCTCTGGATTCATGAATACATTATCAAATGTTTTTTTTTCAGTGCAACTAAAATAGATACTTTAAATTACTTTTGTCTGTGAGCCATCTAGATATTTTCTCACACATCATGTGCTAGTGAAGCCTGCACGCAAAATAGGGGACCAGGCATCAATAGGACAGAAAAGTACTTAAAGTAATTAAATACTGGGGAGATGAAGAGAGTAAAATCTCCCTAAAACAAAGGTAATTAAATCTAATATAGGTTCTAACCTTTCCCCACACTACACAAAATGAAAAAATAAATATACAATGCCATACCAGTACTGTAATAGCAAAAATATTTCAAATGCCACAAATCATCAATGGCTGTGTTAATGCCAGAAATATTAATCTTATCTGTGCTTCTACTGGGTTTATTTATAGATACAGACAAAAAATTTGGGGGTATGGGAACCAAATGTTCGAGTATATGTATCTCACGTAGTCATTTTTAACGAAATGTAAAGTTTGCAAGTGTTCTAACAGTCTGTGTTTGCTACCTTTCATAGAGCTCTCCGCTGATTGGTGCCTGCCAGTGAATGGTAAGTGAATCCCCGCTCTGTTTAACAACTATTGGTGCCAAAGGTACATGTGAAGGTTTGTTAGTTCGGGTCCATCCTTGATATTTGAGATCGAGGTAACAGTGCATGCGGGCAACTTGGTTTGGAGTGAAGCTGTTGGCACAGTCATCATCTGACATAAAAAAGGAGAAAGTGAGAATTACAAATCATTGCTCCAAAGTATATTTAGTGTTATTTGCTAGAATTGTACACCCTGTGACTGTGCCATGTCAAGGCTATGGGACAAAATTATTGTACCATATTGTACAGCGGGGCATGAAAAGCCATCACAAAGTCAGTGTTGCCATTGTCTCTATTGGAAAAACATCTTCCCTTACTTCCTTAGTGATCCTAAATGATATAAGTGAAATCTAACAAAGGTTGTAACCTTTTTTTTACTAGACTAAAAATGGAAAAATTGAGGTTTGCAATTACCAATGTCATGTATTTCCATGAGATTGAACCTCTAGTGATGATCACAAAAGTAACTATAATAATAATATTAATAACTGTAAAATTTCATTTTACAATCACATTTCACAGCAAGAAGAAAGTGAAATAAAAAAATCTCTTAATATCTAAAAAACCCAGCATAGCAAATTAAAATAGCTCTGTGTGGCAATAAAGATTATTGCTTTTTTCTGTATTATTAAAGGAAATCTGTAAAGAAAATATGTTTTTTGTCTAGTGTGTCTTCTGATCAATGGCAGTGTCATATCGGTCAATTTCATTCCTTTTAAAAATGTTTTGACCACCTTGGAAATCAATATATATGTTGTTTAAAAAAAATCAATAAAAAGCACCTTAATATGTTCCTTTAATGTTATTGTATTATTTCCTAATTGCAGAATATTAAAATTCTAATGGCTTTAGAAGAAATATTATGTTATTTTATCTTCCTTATGGGTGGTGGTAGGGCCTCTAGTATATATTCATTATTTAAAAGGCCTCTCCAAGTGTCTAAGCACCTCCTGAATTCTTTTGGCAATATCCAAAGCAGCAGAGTAATAAAAGAAAATCATATTATAGGAAGAAGATAGGGCAATGGCTTATCTTAGTTTTTACAAGTGATAGAAAAAATACACCAATGGGGTTTCATTCACTAAAGGTTGATGAACTAGGTAATTCCAATAAGGTTAAACAAATATAGGGATAATTGCCAGGTTGCTGTTAGACAGCAATGACTTGAAGAAAACAAGTTTGGGGTTAGCCTGCACTTATGTTTTCTTACTAGTCCTTTAAAGTGACATTCATTCAGGGCAAAGTGACCACTTGATAATTCACCCCCTCAACCAGGAAGGTAATACAGCCCATTCATACTTCCTTACTTTCTCCATCTGAGTAAAGAAAGCTAGCGTTAGTGCTTTCTCAGGTAACAAAGTTTTTGATCCCCACATGCACTCAACAGTTTTTACATGGGGGCATCACATACTCTTCTAATCCCTGAAATTCCCAATATGTTAGAGAAACAGAATGAGGACTCTGAATATACACTGCTGGGGATGGGCTGTCAGAAGACACTGTCACTTTACGTCAGTTTAATTTTGCTCTTTCTGTCGTATTGGGAAGCCGTCCCTGCACTTACTGGTCTGAAGACACAACAGGAAGTGAACGGAAACCTCTATCTAACAGACTAAGGACTCCCCCCTAGACTGTTGTGACTGGAACAGTTTTGCACCTTGGATGATTTACCTTTTTACTTCCTCTGACTTTTTGTCTCGGTCACTAAGACAAATAGAGTTAATGAATTAATCTAGCATGGCTAGCATGAAAAAATTGGCTACACATACACTTTAATAAGGTAATAAGAAACATAAACTACTGTACTGTTGATTTTTACCCAAAAATATACATTAAACATTAGCAAAATAGACAGACAAAAGCAAAACTATTTTTTAATTAAATTTTTATGTACAAAAGTAAACTGAACTTTTTAAAAAATCTACCAATCTCACCTGAATAGCTCATATAGTTGTTATATGGAGTTCCAGTGTAAAACATTTGCCCACATGTGTCATTTGTTGGATCTGGATCTCGGCAAAGCTTATTTTTTGGGGTGGGAGCGGTGTCAGCGCACAGATCCCCTGTCTCCATGGAAGGTTCTGTCTCGCTACAAGGGTCATCACAAGACTCTCGTTCACTCACACCTTTGAAAACATGGTACAGTCCTAGGGCATGGCCCACTTCATGAATCATTGTGTTTGTATGGCCTGGAATTCCATAATAAGATGGATTCACAATTATTCCTCCTGAAAGGAACAACAAATATCATGGTGACTCTTTCATTTGCAGTTTTTAGGAGTAACAGAGCTTGGAAAGGCAATTAGTGTGCAAAGAAACATGCTGAGAGAATTTATAATATGTTACAGTTGTTGAGGTGGCCATGGACCTGAAAGAATGGTCATTTATTCACAAAGCACACAATAATTTTCTAACAGGAAAACATTAAAAACACACCATAGATGTCACAGGTAAAATCAGGTGGTTAGGCCTAATTATGTCTGTCACCACTGATATAAAAAAACTCAACCAAAAATGAACAATATTTAAGAGACAGAGAAGTAAAAGAAAGGAAAAGAATTGTAAATTGCATAAGAAATCATACCCCTTGGAGGGAGAAATGTGCAGATTTTGCTCAAAGAAGAATAATAAACATACACACAGTGTGATTTAATTTCTCTGCAGCTTTTTATTTATGTTTAGACACAATAGTGAATTTTGTGCAATTTGCAATATGTGTTTTTCCCCTTTCACAAATTGTATGGGTTCCTTTTGCTTTTTAATTTTTACAAGTCCTGCTTTTGATTATGTTTGCAGGCAACTTACAATGATAAATATACCTATAAGTTTTCAATCAGAACCAAGCAAAAGCCAGAATGAAGGCCAGACTGGGTGCAGTGCTGGAGGTGCAGTGCAGTGCTACCTACCTTTAAACCCCTTTTTTGGCTCCTGGACAGTACAGGACCAAGCTGGTAAATTGACAACTTAGTCCTGCAGATTACATTGGAACACTGTAACACACCCAGTGTAACCAGTGGTACTCCAATGTAATTGTGACAGCTGCACACTCAACTTTGACAGCTCTCCTAAAACAGAGGACAGTATATATTAAACATATCAAAGTACCCCCTGCAACACCAATACTAACCCTCCAGTTTATAAACGCATATGCCTTGTTTTCTTTCTCACTTTTCTTTGTCAGGAATATCTGTTTTAACACAGGGACTTACGTTACTGGGAAAAGTTGTTGATAGATGATTATTATTATTAAACAGGATTTATATAGCGCCAACATATTACGCAGCGCTGTACATTAAATAGGGATTGAAAATGACAGACTAATACAGACAGTGATACAGGAGGAGAGGACCCTGCCCCGAAGAGCTTACAATCTAGTAGGTGGGGGAATTTCACACACAATAGGATGGGCGATATGTAGTGGTGGGAAGTAATGAGGGTTTAGCAGACAGAATGAGATGGGTAGGCAAGTTTGAGAAAATGAGTTTTGAGCGCTCTTTTAAATGAGCAGAAAGTAGGAGCAAGCCGAATAGGGCGAGGAAGACCATTCCAGAGAGTTGGAGCAGCTCTAGAGAAGTCTTGTAACCATGCGTGTGATGAGGTTATGAGTGAGGAAGTCACGTGCTTCCTCACTCTAGAGAAGTCTTGTAACCGTGCGTGTGATGAGGTTATGAGTGAGGAACCATGTCAGAGATGTAAGTAGATGATATGTGGGACCACGGTTTCCCAGAGTTGTTTTACTGAGGACGAACCAGCGGAGATTTGTTGCAGTAAAGCTCTAGCTTTCTGTGCTGGTTGTTTAAAAGTTTCTCTTCTGGGGTTGGTTTTACAGGGAATCTGCAAACGAAGGGTGGGGCAGATTCCCAACTCTGGGTCCCCCATTTTCCTGAGACTGGGAGAATTAAAGTTCTAGTTTGGAAACCAGCTCCAATTGTTTGTTTTTGCCATCCAGGCGGCTTTTCTTTTGTTTTAAAGGCTTTTTATGTTGCCTGTGAGGGAAGACCATTTTGTTTGTTTTGTTTTTTCAATAAATACCGCCAGGAGCCCCAAAGAGACGCTGATGTTTAGAGATGACTTATTACCAGCCTGCTATTTGGTGCTAACATTGTGCCAAAGACCAGTTACACAGACTTACTCTATATAACTAAAAGTATGGTAATGCTACAGGATACAGTAAAAAAACAGGGTACTTCTGAGTAACCTAAGTACATTTCAGACAGTTATGCACTTCCCACAGAGGGCCTGATTTATTAAAGCTCTCCCAGACTGGAGAAAATAGACTATCATGGGGGAACCTGGGAGATCTAGCCTGGAATGGATTTCAAAAAAATCATTTGCTATTAGTTGGTATATGTTTTTAATTCTGGACCAGATAGATTCCAGGTTGGATTCCTGGATCAGCAGGTTCTCCCTTGACAGTCTATCTTCACCAGTCTTGGAAAGCTTTACTAAATAAAGCACATTGCAGCTACATACCTGTGCCCCTTCACACAAAGTCAAGTGAAAGAGATATGATTTCATGAATATGTCTGTAGGAAATGTAGATACATGCACAATGTCCTGAACTCAACTCTACTGAACACTTTGAACTGGAATGCTAACTTCATTCCAGGTCCTACCATCCAACATGAGTACTTAACTTCATTGTAAGTGTTCTATTGGATGAATGTGCACATCTCACAGACACATTACAAAACCTTATACATAGCCTTCCAAGAAAAGGAAAGGCTAGTATAGCAACAAAGCAAAGGCAAATATATTATATACCTTATGCCTTTGGAATGAGATGTTCAATTTAAATAAGTGTGGTCGTCAGGTGTCCACAAATTTTAGTCAATATAGTACCTGTTCTCATTCCCATTGCAATTTTTTGCCATGACTTGCGTTTTTTTTTCCAACACAAGTGCTGTGCTTGTGTCAATCATTAGTCAATGCAGAATTTCAGATTTTAACTTTTAAATGACCGCTGCTATCTAAAATTTTCAAGCATGGCAGATGAACTCTTCATTCAAGGTTTGTAGTCTGAAAACATTCTGCATTGCTATTCATGAATCACAAAGACAGACACTAAAGTAATCAAGCCTGTATCTTAAAAGGGATGTCTTGTGTCTTTTTTTGGGTATTACCCAAAGAAGTTATGTAAAAAATAAGTTAAGTTGAATTAAAAACAAGCCACTTAGAGCCCTGACAGTACATTCATATTATGCTGTAGAACGGACTAGTGAGCTAATAAAAACAGATAGGGACAATACATAAGACATTGAAGTTTCATTTACTTCAACGTGAAGCATCCTGATGGTCATTTAGTGCAATACAAAACGACTTTTAACCGCAATGAAATGCTTAATGTCTCGAGCATCCATCCCTCTTGATGTAATTAAATTGGCTCTACATTGTCCACTGATCTGGTCATATTCCAGTAACTTCCCTTCCAGCTGTAATTACAGAAGAGTCAGTGTTTTTTTTAGATGTGTGAAATTAAATAGCGTGTCTATAATTTAAATAGGGACATTTCCAAAAGAAGACTGAATAATACAGCCAAATAAATCACTAAGCACTTAGATAACCATTATTTATTACAGAAAGAAATTTACCCAAAACCTAAAGACACAGACTTTTGTTTTGGCGGTTATCTTACCTGGTAAGATATTGTTTGCTTAATTCTATTTTCATACTAAAATAAAAGTGTACAGGCTGGCATAGAACAACTGCTGTGTAATTAATATGTCTGGTGTTGAGAGTAGGTGGCCAAGCCTAAATTAACATTTGACAATAGATCAGTAATACAAAAACAGACAAGTTGACATGTAAATGGGAATTTAGTAGAAATAGTTTTGACTTCTCTTGTTTTTTTAGGCTGAGCCCAACCAGGTGGTTTTCTGGACTGATCTTCAAATGTCAGCAGGAGTCTTTTTGTCACATAAATTACACCGCTGGGTTTGCTTGAACCTTGCAATTCCATTGTATGATTTCTATACAATGGCTTTTATGCTACAGAGTAATACATACATCTGAATATCCTCTGAAATTTATTCAACTTTATTGAGCTGCATCATATATTGATCATAAGGCCTCACTACTAGATCCTGCTTCTCCTCTATGTTGTTTTCCTGCATTAGGGATTTAACCATGAGAAGCAAATGTTGGCAATAGGATGCTGCAATATGGTGATAAAGCCCAATGTATAACACAGCTCAGTAAAGTTGACTGAAAAAAAAGAGGATTTAAAGGATGCAGCTTTTTTTCTACATGCTCATATTGTAAGAAACAAACAGGCGCAACTTGGCTACTGTACTCATAGCCAGAAGAGGAAAGCTAGAAGTTTGCCTAGAGCAGTAATACTTTGCAGTGCTTTACTGTGTATTAATGTTTAAGACTATTTTTAGAATCCTCAAGTTAGACTAAATGTTGATCAGGGAATTTAGATATTTAGAAAACCACTTCTGCCATTTTTAGGTACTATATAAATGAATTATTTCCTAATTGTATACATGAGGCTTTTTTTTCCATGTAATTACATCATTTTCTTTTAAACTGCTTTGCTTTTACTGTTGAAAAGTATGTATGTGTTTATGAACACTTAGCAGGATAGCTTAGGGTGCAAGGTGGCTTAGTGGCTAGTGCTTTTGTGTTTGCAGCAATAGGAATCCAGGTTTGATTCTCAGCCCTGACACTATGCATGAAGTTTGTATGTTTTCCCCATGATTTCTCGAGTTTCCTTTTAATACTCCTCCAACATTCCCCCACAAAAAAATATAACTGAAAAATCTGGCCATCTATTAGTTCACATAAATCAGGGACCAACTTGATGACTTTGCAAGATTTGTCTTCTGGATGCAGGGCACATGAACAAAAGACAGAACTGTAGCTGATCACTGAAATTTATTTTTGTATTCAACACGGCCAGATTGCAATGTGGGATGTTTTAACCTGGCACATTGCTTGCTTTTTTTGACTTTTTGGACTATTTCATAATATGAAACAGATGAAAACTGCAATGGGATTGAGTTTCCACTGTACCGGCCTCTGTAGATGGATGAAGCCTGGATTAAAGGTGCTTCAGGCTTGTCACTAGACAACCTAAAATGTATTTGTAACTGTTGGATGATTCAACTCAATGGCATTTGCCCGAAGTTGACATATCAGTTTATGGACCTACTTCTAAGTAGAAAAAATATTATTTACTGTTCACATGATCGTGCACAGTGAAACATTTGAATCCTGTAAATGTCTCCCTAATGCAGAACTATTAAAGGTTCAGGCAGTCATTTTCCTAATATGCTTGTATTTGTCGTTTTGCTGCTGCTATGTCATGAAGCTTAGAAAAATGTGCTTCTTCTATTAGATGTGCCTTGAAGTGAATGGATGTCTTTTGTGTGTCTTAGGAGTCTATTTCAGACTCTAAATTGCTACCAATGCATTTAAAAATACTGTCTGGACACAGCTTGCTGTAAGTGCAAATAATTCCCTGTTGTTCTGCTAACTTTACTAGCTCTAAGTGATTTTCTTTTGTACTAAACAAAAAAGCCTTCCTGTTTACTAGAATACGAGGTGTGGAACGCACAGGAAAATTGTTTCCTCACAAATCAGTTTTAAAATACCTACCATAGACATAGAAATGATATACAAACCTTCCACAACGATGCAAATAGCTCTTTAAAATCAAATTACTTGTATTTCAGCATTTATTAAAGTCTTTTAAAACTGTTGCCTTGATCTGTTTAAGTTCTGGTATGCAATGAATAGAAAGTTTCTATGTGTAAAGTTTTGCTAAACTTTGATGTACCTAATGCACTCACACAGACTAAGTTTTATGTACCATACAGCCCTATAAAAGCCACAAGCGATGCTTAAATGATTTGACATAAAAAAAAAAATTAATACAAAAATAAAAAATAAATAAGTAACATGACAAAACTGAGAGAAGTATAATAAAGATAAGGGACAAAGGTGTTGGGAGGGAGAAGTATTTATAATTAACAAGAAACGTTTTTTACATAGTTGTCTGTTAAAAATAATGTTCCGGTTACCTTGCACACTAAGGGCTTCCTTGTCCCATGGCCAGGTGGCTGCTCCAGCTAACTCTTCCCCTGCAGAACCAGCAAAAAAAATATTCAGGAACAAGGTGTTGTTCAACTGCAAGGCGTCTCTCAGTTCTTTCACACTCATGTAAGCCCTATAAAGGTGACAAAAAGGAGACAAACTAAATTATCAACACATGGTCATTTTTTAGGTAGTTGGTAATGAAAATCTGGTATTTTATTACACTAATTCTAAGGACAGTTTTAGGCTAGATTATTGTCACCTGAGATAAATGGTCGTGATCATCTTGGGTGAAAATTTTGCATGTGTACAGTAATCCCCCAACTTCATTCATCACTCTGTCCTGGTGGATCAATGAACAACTGGGCTGGAAGGACCACTGTACATTCCTAAATAAATCATAATAGATTGTTTCCTACAGAAAATGGCTCATTGTCTCGCTATGCCTTTTTATAGACGACTTCACTGACTTCAGCGTTCTGTAAAAGACAGACTTAGAGTTGTCAATGCAGCCGCTTGTCATTAGATATTTAAACTCAGGGTTGAGTTTGGATTGCTCAAATTCTGAGTTTTTACCAAACATTGTAAACAACTAAATTCAAGTCAGAATCAGAACTATTACAAAACTTTATTCTTCCATCTCTCACGAAACAACAACAACTTACTATACAAAAGTATATCCAAGTTGACATTTCTCCTGAAATGACTGGCCCATTGTGCCTCTTCCTACCTCTAACTCATGTTGGTTCACCCATGATTATGAATATTTGGGTATTGATCATTGAATGCCTATAGGTGCCTAACTTTTTTCGGTAGCACATTCTGACTTTGATTACCTCCGTATAATTATAATTTATGTACAGGAAACCAAAGTGCTTTTTAAAACTGGCTAAATCTTTTTGCAAATACAAAACCATGTTTTAGCTTTGCAGACAGTATGCCTGATTAAAATGGTGATCTGGAATGACTATGGGAGATTCCTATATAGCACAAAAATGGGCCATTTTCAGCATTTTTTTGCTTAGAAATTCTGTGACCAAGATCAGATCATTCCGTTTTTGATGGAGAATATGCAGCAAGACTGTAAAATCAAGCAAGACTGAGCATGTACTGTATTTATCCATCTTGTGGTGGATTCTGGAGATACAGTAAAATCAAATTGAGATAGATAATTGACCATTCTTTTTTGTCAGAGGGACATTGGGCCATCTATTGCTTGCTTTAGATTTAGGGGTCATTAGCTTGCCAAGGCAGTATGTGACTGTTTTTTTTTTTAAAGTACATATAAAACATCAAGCTTACATATACACATTAGAAGCTTTTGTCATATTTGCCATTACTCAGTGTTTTAATGTATGTTAGTTATTTTCTCCTCTTGAGGTAAACAGTTAAGTTGATATGTGTTACATTCACTTTGCTAGTAAATATCTTTAAACACCCATGGTGTAGTTAGTAAAAAAAATGTTACAGAGCGCAGACAGCTTCATCAGTTGCTGGTTGATGCCAGCAAGCCTCATTAATTCAAAAGGTAAAAAGCAGGATTTCAGTTTCATAGCAAGAACATTGCACAGTCTGCAGCTCTGTCAGAGATAAGTGGATTCTGGGTGCACAGGGTACGTACTAACTATACTTTGTGTTCAGGAGTAAAAGCAAGCAAACTTTTGAAATAGATTAACACTGTGACACACTGGAGTGCACTAAAGGCTTTCTGCATTTATCTGTTAAATACAAAGACATATGATTTTCGTTTATGAAATGATCAGATTCATGATAAAGCCTCTATATTAGCGTTTTATTATACTGCCCCTACATTGTCTGATTATCGGACAGATTAGACTGTTGTAAAGAAGAACTATAAAAGATTTTAGAGAATACACCATTCATTCTTGTAATATTTACTTGAATACAATTTTTAATGTAAATGTTTCATCATCATATTCTTAGGATCTTTATAAAAAAAAGTTCAGTATTTAGGTATTTGCCTAAAAAGACCCATTTGCCAGACTATAAATTTGCACAAAGATTTTCCAAAAAATTATATGTATACCTAATACATTTAAAGCATAACTAAACCCCCACAACTGGGCTGCCAGTGGTTTTGATATCGTTCCTGGGCTGGGTGATGGTGCAGCTAGGAGCAGCAACATCATGTTGGCACAAATCCCAATTGATGTGATGGATGCCTTCGAGGACTGGCAACCTGGGAAGATGTTGATAAAGAATTTGTTATTTCTACTGTTATCTTTTCATGGTGGTTTAATTTTATTATGGTAATTTTGCTGTTATGATAATGGCATGTCAATTTGAACTTAGATTTGAAATATATTAGAACTGCGGGCCATTTTGCCATAAACTGAATGTTGTCTTTAATTGGGCAATGGGAGTTGGGTAGGTTGGCGCAAGAGGAGACCTGCGGGTTTCTGTTATTGTGCAGTCACTACCAGGTAAAGGACCCACTAGTCAGAATCAAAATGACAGCATCCGAACCCATCCTCCAGCTCCTTTCAAATTCCACAATTTATGGATTGGAAAATAACTTCAATATAGCAAATGATATATATTCTGTGAAACACAGGTAAAAGATGTTATTTAACTTGACCAAAACATTCTGTACATTCTTTACTAAATGATTATTATTCTGTGCAGTATGGTTATCTACAAACAGTTTTAGTGGTTATCTTGTGAATTGTTCTAGAATCACTGTCCAAAATACATACAGAATTGTGTTTTATATTTGTGTGTTATTACAAATCATTACTATGGTGCTACATAACTGTTAGATATTTAAAGTAGAAAATAATAATATGTTATATGTTCCCCTGCACTTTGGTTACCGTTAAGGATTAAGGTACCTTATATCTTTTTTTATAGCCTTTACTTCATGTAACCCAAGCCTTGACTGGCTGTACTCCAGTCAGGCTCCAGGAGGTCTACGGCAAGATCTAGTGTTACTGTAGTGGTATCAGGATTGGTCAAATGCTCATTATTCTCTTTATTTTATAAAATTCCTTTGGATGCTGTTTCCTCTTTCTTCTAGGGAATTGGAAGTATGGGTGCTGGGACACAGCCCAAACCTTAATCTTACCACAACCCTGTGGAATCAATAGCAGACTTCCTGGAGCCACCTTTGCCAGCCTGGCAAACTAACTACCAGATGCATATTTCTGACATTGCTAAAATTCTTTCTAGATGTGCTGTATTCTATTCAGAGGAAGTAATGAAAGATATCATGTTAGCATTACTAGGAACTGACTCAACTGTTTCTGCTTGGGTTATATATAATATACCCTGTGGTATTGATACAATAGCCTCAAAACAATAAATCATTTTTTATGCCTAATGAAGAAATTATCCATTATCAAGTTTACTACTTTGTTCTCGAAGAAAAGGAGACTTTTGTGCATGAGTTCCCTGTCTGCACACGAGCAGGTGCAACTGTAAAAGTATTCTGCTGCCCTATTCGAGTTTTAGATAATCCTATTTTTATAGCATATAGCAGGAGTTGGAGTCTTGGTTAGTATGGACCTACTAAATGTTCACTTTTCCCAGTAAATCAGTTGTGTTCAATTGCATATCCAATCATGTATAAGACAAATAAAAAAAAAATGGTCAAGAACACAGCTTTACCTTATTCTCTACGTGAGTATGTCTTTGTAAAATAAACAGTCCCTACTACATTAATAAATCAAATGCATTTTAGACTAGATGGACTCCAGAAAATGGGACATGCTGTTTTGATCTTGTCCTCATTGGATATGGAAGGATATTCAGCCTTTAATATAACACAAGACATCATTTATGGTGATCCCACCCTTTAATTTATGTATCTACAAGAATAAAGATACTTTTTTTTCATATAAAAGTCACTAAAATATAAATACTAACTACAGCCTGATAAAAGACCACAAAAGTGGGGTTTTGTTTGATACTGAGAACCTGCTGAATTCAATAGGGTTGTTTTACTAAGGCCTAGGACCCATGAGCAAATCTGCTGCCAATTTTGTGCTTTTGTACTTTACTGACTGTTCCAATTAGTTTTACAATCAGTAATTGATTTATTGGAACTCCCATTACAGGGCACACATGAGTAAGTTATTCTTCTCTTATGTAAGACATTTCTGATTGATCCACATTTGAGGACAAAAAAAATCAGCTATTTATAGTAGGTCTGCTGTTGTATTCACTTACCTACTTAGCTTAATATATCACGTGTTTACCAAAATTAAAAAAAAACCAGATAATTTTTTGTCAGGCTTGGATAATTAAAGCAGAACTAAACGTAAGCAAGAAAATTTGCTAGCAGGAGAGTCGTTATTGCATGTCCCTTCTGGATTAAATAAACATACCTGCCTTTTTGAATTCTTGTCATCAATGTACATTGAGCTGTGCTTGTGCAGCTCAGTAGACAATGACAATGTAGCTGGGTGCTTGGATTAAATGAACTTCCATGCTCAGAAGTTACATCATTCTGACTTGGCCAATCAAGATGGGCAAAGGCTCAACCCGAAGGAGGACTAATGGAAGATGGCAGAGTCCACATGGGAGCAAGGATGTCAGTGTAAATAAAAGATTGCAAACAAGCAGGTAAGCTTATGTTATCACAGAAGGGCCATTGTCTGTTCCTCCTGCAATGAAAGGATGTACCTATTTACCATTTTTACTCCTTAAGCTTTGTTCTGCTTAAAGATGGCCACAGCTTTATCTTACTAACAATTTCCAAAGTGACTGATTGGATTATTGCCTATTGTGTAAACAAAGTGATTATGTACTTTAGAAAATAAACACTATTTTTATTACCTCAATCCCAATAAATGCAAATAATACATTTCTAGCAAAAGAAAAACAGCTAATCAGAAATTCAGGATACAACAACAGAAATGGTTAGTATTGGAGCCCACCAACTCGGTTACATTATGCTGACTGACAGTATTGCTTATACTTAACAAAATAAGAAAAGCTTTTTATCACATTATAAAAGCTGATCTGTCTATTTTTAATCACGGCTGCACAGCTATAGCATTCTGAGATGGAGTAAACAAACAGATCCTGCATTTCTTTTACTCTTTGCATGGAGTAAACATAAATAACCCATGCTACCTAATCTAAAGGGTTGAAGTTCTAAAATTGATTGGGGTTATGTTTTATGGCCAGTTTAGAAGTAAACAGTGATTAGCCAAGGTCTTCTGAATTAGCTGGGAGTTGAGTGGTTGATGAGTTCTTTCCAGGGTCCTGATTACTCTGAGCACCGTTACAAATCATGCTTCAGATTATGGTAACACAAGGCCACCCTGCACCAGCAACTTAAAACGCTCTGCTGCCTTCATAAATTGCAGGCTGATTCCTACAATGATATCTCCCATTATGAAGATGATAAATGTCTGTGAAATTTTCCTACCACAAATATACCATAAACATCGTTCTCACCTTTGTTATTTTTTGGTACAACAGCATTAAACAAAACATTTTTTAAAGATCTGGTGCAATGGGAAAGTGTCCTCTCAGAACATACATAGGAAGATCATCTGCTCTTGTCAAACTGTTACTGACTCTATTCATGTATCTATTGCAAAATGAAGGTTGCATTAAATTCAAAATAGATCCCAGGTTTATCAAAACAAAATTATGAGGCTAAAGGTATAGCTGTGAAGCCCTTATAAAAGATGTCTAAATCTCCTGTTTAATCTTAGTGCTGAGAACAGATGCTCAGAACTGTCACTGACTCAGCCACCTCCTTTTAAGTTCCACTTAAGTGATTGTTTTGCCCTCCTCTACCAGCCTGATTTACTAATGGAATATAGAATGTAAACTAAATTGCCACCACGGGCAGGTGAAGAAAAGAAAAAAATAATTTCCAAATACTAAAATAAAAAGTTGTAGTTTTGATATTGTGGAGGGGGAAAGAAACCAATGAAAATCTTTTTTTATGAGCAGGAAACAAAATACTAGCTTGCAGTTTCCAAAACACTTTTTGAAGGTTTTTAATACCTGATTTGTTTGTTAGAATCATATATACCTTCAACACATATGAAGTTTCCACTTCATATTAATACAGGATGTCCGACATAAAGCTCATAGACACATAAAGAAAATCCAATAATTGGCACAGACTTTAAAATGAATTAAGTTAAAGTACATGTATAGTCATATACTTTTATTGCTTTGGATGGAGTAGGAAATAGTTTAATCTGTTATCAGGTTATTGTTTGCTGTCTGTGCCCTGCTTGTAATATTTTCCTTGTCATGCACGGAGAGACAAGACCACTAGGGGGCGCTATGGCTTGCATGGAGGTGATGTGAGCCCTGCGAAGGGCCAAGGCGCAGAGTCTAAGCAGTAACCAGGTCTTCTCCAGAGCCTCTGATGGTGAGGATGTTGCGCCGCTGGTTACTGCCAGGTTGTGGTCTTTGGGCACACACCGAGGTGGGCAAAACACGGTACCCAATTACCCAGCAGAAGGATAGTCAAAGGAAGGCCAGGGTCGAGGCAGGCAGCAAGCAAGAGAGGTCAGGTCACATGCCAGGGGTCAATTGCCAGGGATCCAGGGGATAGACACAGGGCCCACTGTGGGCACAGGGAACACAGGAGACACTAGAAGCAACAAGAGGCACAGGTGACTCAGGGATATTCACAGACACACAGGGAGCACAGGGAAGTTGGCTCGGAACCAACAGACTGGACAATGAGGGGTTAACGCAGGAGCTGGACAGAGGAAACATTGATATAAGCACCACGTGAACAGTAACTAGCTGAATAGAACTAGGGGCTCGGCACAATGGAGACACGTTGCACAAACACTGAGTGCTGTGTATGAGCTAGCTAAAGAGCCAGGGGTGGTTAAGAGGCTATTCTCTGATTGGCCAGCGAAGTGGGTAAAGCTTGTTAGCATAGGCACACCCGAGTTAGAACTGCCCAGATGCGCAGGAGAGAGGCTTCTGCGCTTTAATGAGGTAGCGGTAAGTGTGACATTCCTCTACTTTCTGCTTTGAAGATGCAAAAATTACGTGAAATCTACCCATACCAATGTTATTTTCATGTTAGCCAGTTTGCTGTCATAACAACTCTAAAATTCAAGATTTACCTCTTGTCACGATGACAAACAGAGGAGTGAATCCCTTTGTTAAGGAGACCAACCTCAATAAAACTTGGCCATGGTATAACTCTTCTCCAATACGTCCAAATCTAAAAAGTTTTGCATTTACTTAGTTTTACCCAACAGGCTCATTATTATTCCGAACCTGTTGAATATGCTGCAATTGGCCAGGAAACTGTTGCTGACTTGATTAATCTATTTCTTGGTTCAGCTGAATTAATAAATGTGTTAAATTTAATAAATGTGAAGTCAGTTAAATATCATCTGTCCTGAAAAAATAAACAGTCAGCATATTTGTAATATATATTCATTTCATGCAAGATTGAAGATTGGTTAAAATGTTTGTGAATTAGCAAATCGAGCTGTTTAGATCTCTGTTATAAGTTCATCTCTATTTACACAGCAATAAGGAAATTGTTTCATGAAGAGCTCATAATGTGGGACCATGACAGAAGGCCATGGCTGGTGAGATGCTACGTGATCTTTCTATCCTTTAAGTGATTGCCAGCAGATTTATCACACCAGATTGTTGGGCTTCTTTCTGGTGCACTAAAACAATAATTATTTTCTTCCATAACAAACCTTTTAGGATAAAACACAAGTACATTTTCTGGAAAACACATTCAAAGCAACATCCCTAAGGCTACGTACACAAGTCAGATGATTCTGGATAATCGCCTCAGAGCTGGTATTGGATGAGAATCTGACATGTGTACAGTGCTCGTCTGACATCGTTCATGAATCTGTCCTGGTGGATCCATGAACGATGAATGATCCTAATACAAGTAAACAGAAGAGAGCGCAGCAGGGTGCCTCTTCGTTGTGCTCCCCCCTCCCCTCTCCATAGAGCAGAATGGTGGCGTATATACAGCGCTCGTTCAGACTTTTGTAATTGTAAAGGATCATGAAAGATCTTTTCCAACAACAAATATTGAACGTGTGTCACCTAAGAGTTGAAATGCTGACATTGCCCATGTGTGTTGGGGTTTACATACTTGAAGGCCATGGTATTAGCTAGATGTACTTGACTGGTATCTCTGGGCTTGGGGCTGCCATTCATTTAATCAAAGAAAACTATTATAGTTTTGAAAAACATTTAAATTACATTTTCATGTTTTTGTTTCCGTTGCTTTTTTATTTATAGAAAGTCTTTATTTTTGCACATAATGATTTACAATTATAGGGTCCGTCTATGTCATATACATAATATAAATTCAATAACTGGAAATTACTAATCAATTAGTTTTTAGGAAGATTTTCTAAAGGAAGAATATATATGTAGCTAAAATATTGTATTTTCTTTCAAATTGTCTCTTCATAACTGAATCTCTCTATGAGGTCTACAGAGCAGTGAGACGTGGGATGTAAGCTGGAGTTATGGGTCAACTTTTAAACAGAACATGTGTATGAAATGGGATTGTTTCCAGTGACAGTAGAACGAACAAGGGCTGTACATACGGCTCTGTTTAGTTCATTACAGAGAGAATGAAGGAAGAGCAGAAAGTACCCCATTGCAACCCCCTCCACTGGAAATGACATCCCTGCCCATGGGTTTAGAGATCCACTGTGGCTAAACGACATTGGAGGACCGCTTAACAGCTGATAGATTATCATGCCTATGATCATGCTCATATCGTGCAACAATTATCTAGCATGTGTACCTAGCATAACAGTCCCTCTCTTGCCTCTCCTGTTGACAGACTTCTGAGATTCAGCTTATGAGATAAAAAAGAGACTTTTACAACACCACAACAGGCTTAGTATTATCACATGATAAATGAAAGGACATTGAAAGGACACGTCTGCTTTTGTTCCTCGTTCATCCTGTTTCATCTGTTCAGTCTGTTATGGATGCAGGTTTGTCATCTGCAGCCCCTATTTACCATACAATGATGCGCAATATATCCACACTTGAATAAGCATTGGTAGGAATACAACATTTTTACCATAAACCACCAGCTTCTGAGCATAAGCTAAAGAAACATTTACACCATATGCAAACAAAGGACATCAACTCTGCTTATGAGAAAGCATTAGTAACTGAAGGAATGCTGCTGTTCCTAATGTAAACCTAGCTAGATGTTTTTATCTTACAGGGATAGTTTTAAAAGGGTATGGCAGAGAATTCATGTTGATGACATTCACACAACATACTTTAAACTACAATTTTCATTGACGTACATTCACATGTAAGGTTTATGCAGTGTGACTATGACGCATCAGACACTACAATTTGGGTGCCCTCCGGATTACACTTCATAATCTAACAGACATGGTTCAACATACCTAACCCCACAGCATTGTTGTATGAACCATGTGACCAGCATGACGTACTAGAGAGGATGTATGAAAAACTCACTTCCATTAAAAACAAAAACTTAAAGCGGACCTAAACTCAAAATTTGTACTTTACATAAAAGGGTGGACAACCCTTTTATACAAAGTAAAAATCTGATGCAGCACTGCCCCTTCCAGTCTTGATCGCTGTGACGCAGAGCCTCCTGGCATTCTTACGTTACGGATCCCAGTGAGCTCTTGGCTTGCTCCCCTGTATCATAGTTTAGTGTCCAGAGCAGAAAGAATGCTCTGCGAAAACTCAGCATTCATTCAAGTGGGAGCGTACTAAGGGCTTAGGACTCCCCCATCCCCATATAACATTGCTAGGTGCTGAATGGCCAATTGACAAGCACCCACATTGTAAAATTGGAGAAACACAAGTAAGACACATAGGGCCTGATTTATTAAAGCTCCCCAAGGCTGAAGAGGATACGCTTTCATCAGTGAAGCTGGGTGATCCAGTAAACCTGAAATGGGTTTCTTCAAAGTCATTTGCTATTTGCTAAAAAATGTTTTTAATCCTGGACTAGATACATTAGAGATTTGATGGATCACCCAGTTTCACTGGTGAAAGTGTATCTTCTCCAGCCCTGGGGAGCTTTAATAAATCAGGCCCATTCCCCCCCCCCCCACAAACATTAAACAGAGCAGCAGAGGAAGTAAAGGGTAGTTACGTGTAATTTGCTACAACAACTGCTGCTGTTAAAGTGAATCTCTTGAGTCCTTCAAAGGAAAGTTTGAGTTTTACTTTAATTCCTTTTTTGAAAAGTAATACTTGACTATATTCCAAGGTATGTGCAGCATAATATAGTAATATGTCTGCTTCATCAGATCTACTAGTGTAGGAAATAACCCATCAGTTAAATACACACAGCATAAACACTCACCAATCACCATGTAATGTCATACAGTATATGTTGATTGTCCAAATCAGGAGGTGTGAAATTAGTTCAACCACCTCTTCTAATAATAAAATCCTATCCTTGGTGTCAGGAAGTCTGCATAGATATAATAATGATTCAAATTACATTAGAAAAACTGTGACTTTTTGTTTCAAAATGACAGGGTAGAGATATTAAAACTGCATTACAGGTGGAATACGGATGGTATGAAATAGGTATTTTCCTACAGTAAAGCAGCTTGGAAATCTACAAGATGCAGCATGATGAAAGAGACCTGCAAAATATCTTCAGCATTACAGAAAAAGTCCAGCTGAATGTGACTTACCACTACTAGATACCTGTGATAACTTGGACATGGATTATAGATACATAAAATAGAAAACAATGTATAAAAATGTATAGGTAAATAATGGCAGAATCATAGAAGCAGGTATACAAAAAACATAATAAATGGATGATTTTACTAATTTTTACTACTTTTTTTTTTAATAGTTTTTGTACATCCTTACCTCCCTTGTGCGTCAGGATCAAAGCAAGTCCTGCTGGTATTTCCAGGTTCTTTGGATAGGCAACAGTCTCCATCATCATAGTCATCTCTTGCAGTGTTGCATTCAAGGTGACATACTCCATCGCCTTTCTTCCTTGAATTGCACGGCCTGAAGAACCTGCAGTCCCCACCATCATAGCCAGTAAGTAGATGCTTACATTCAGGATCACATTGGTCATTGCCGATTTTTCCTGGTTCACATCCAGGAAGTACTACTCGATTTCGCAGGCTAGAGTTATGGATCTCCACTATGTTTAGCTGCCAATGAATGCTGTGTGGGCTGTAAGCTTCAGATAAAGCTTGATGTTGCCTCTGAATTTGTTCAGCACTTACCAAAGGCCTGGAACCATCATCTTCACACAGATTGACCACCCGGTAATGGATCTCCTTTTCCCATTTTACTCCAGGCCGGTTATATCCAGCAGACACATCTGGAAAATCACATAAGGTTTTCCCACAAGGAGGAAGTGAGATGGAGGAGATCATGTCCTTTACTGGTACTAACCCTGGGACAACTTCTGGATGCACCCCATCTCTGTATATGTTCCATATATTCCTAAACAACAGCGAGGAGCTGTGAAGTCCTTGTGAAGTCTGATATGATCTTCTCATGAATTCAGTTCGCAGATGTTTGTGAGTTCTAACTTCTGACCAAAGATGAAGGGAGAAAACATAGCCCCGATAGTGGTTACCAGACTCTGAGTTGTCTCCACCAACTAAGAGGGATCTGCATAAGGACATATAAGTACTGTGAAGGGGACCCAGTTGATCTTTTGCTCTAGCAACTTGTACTCCATCCACATAGAGCAACATTTGTTGCCCATCATAGCTAGCAGCAAGATGAGTCCAAGTTCCAGGCTTGTAGCTTTGTGGTGACATTAGGGTAGTAGCACGGGGAGAGCGGTCAGTTCGGAGTGAGAAGTAGAAACGAGCATCTTTCTTTGACCCGAACACTGCAGGACGTATACCAATAGACCAACCACGTTCACTCACCACGTGAGAGCAATTATCAAACATGCCTGGTAGAAGAAACAAAGGACAATAGCTAGTAAGGAGTTTATATTACTTAACAGAAGGGTTAAATCGTGTTATCAAAGCACAATATAAAATCAAATCACCTCTATTCATCTGAATACCAGTCAGAGATGGCCGTATATTAAAGCCAATTTAACTTTTATCCCGGTGACTGCATAAAAAAAAATCACTCTTCACAGTGAATTGCAATTATCATGCACTTGCAGGTAGTCTCCTGGATTCATGCTATCATTAGCTTCTCAAGGACCTAATCAACACATTCTAAAATTTAAATTCCCAGATTGAAAATTAGAGGAAAAAAAA